>NC_072853.1:51271646-51578164 GCF_028858705.1 Grus americana
ACTTTTTCCAAGAGCCACATCTATGGTACTAGAATAATAAGTACCATAAGTTCCATCTGTTATTTTTCTGATGGACACTTGTAACAAAATACAGTTGTTAATACACAATAAATACAAGCTGATTTTAGCTGTTAAAAATAGAAAGAAAAAATTTTTTAAAAGTAATTTTTGGTACTAAGCCCTCTTGTGAGGGTAAATGCTTAAAAAATCTTGAGTTTCCTTTCATTTTGTGAGCAACACTTTCAAACAAGAGAACACTGATAAGCTGCCAAGAAGGTAAATCAATAAGTATACACAAACACCTCTAAAATGCAAAAAGCAAATAACTGTAGAATGAAGGGAGAGGAATGGGGAAGAATGCTCAGCTTTCAGTCACAGCAAAATAGATACTTTCATATAAAAAGGAAAACTGACATTTGCATATTTTTTCAAGTATCCATTAGTAATTATTTCCTACTGTCTTAAGCTTTCTATTGTTAGCAATTACATACTATAATGTACATAGACATATCTAATATGCTGTCCTGAGGATAAAGAAAAGAAATGCTGAAAACCAAGAATATTAGATTATTAAATTACCTAAGTCCCTTAAGAAGTAAAATGCCACTTAAAGACTTTTGGAACTTTATCTCCTGAGTTATTTAAGCTCTCTCGAAACATTTTCCCCATATACTTTTCTGTAATGGTTAATATTACTTTTTTTGAATTCTTCTAGTCTGTATTTTTTAAAAATGGTGCCTATCATCTATAATTCTGAAAACTTCTTTGGGTCTAAAAAACATTTCATTTTTTAAAATGCCTACTAGTTACAGCGATTCCCAAGCTCAATCTGCCTACACACTAGAACTGATGGCACAGGTAAGCATGAGAAGTAGCAGCTTCCAGTTTTCTGAACATGTATAAAGAGGCATTTCCCCTTCCCATCCTCCCCCAACCCTCAAATTTGTGTTCTGGATCAATGCCCTCAACTGCTGTCACCCTTCTACTGCACACCTCACACTTACAACCAGGTCACTAACCTCTCTGGAAGTTCTTCGGGAGTCTTTGCACTGATCCTATGCATCCTACCAGTGCATCAAAGCAACCAGAGGATGACACAGGTAGTATTACTTCTGGCTTCATCTAACACTGACAATTTACACAAGTTCACATACATTCGAAGTGGCAGGAACTTACCACTGAAGGTACATAGTTGTATTCCACAAGTATGTTTCTTGCACAATTGTTTATATGTTTAAAACGATCTGGTCCTAAGAGAATACCTCCATACCAGCGGGATACCACAACTAACACATTCTGGACGTTCAAAATCTGTTTAAATTTAAAAAAAAAAAAAAAAGGGAAAATAAAGAACTAAAAGTTGTTATCTTTTAATTGACCTAGTTTTACTGTTGACACCAATTTTAAACATAGAAAATGTCTACTATCTTGCATTTTTAAGAAGAACTTACAGTCAGGTCTGTGTCACACATGTTATCAGAGGGTAATAAATTATGACAAGCCAGCAGTTGCGGTAAGTTTCCCTCTCCAAGCTCCTACCCAAAGGTAAGTTCAAAGTAAAATCAGTCAACATATCCCTCAGAAAGGGCGCAAAGCTATTTCATGTGCGCTACAGCTACTCATCCATGTGTCAAAGCCTTCAGGCATTACTTACAGGGAAAATTAGTGAGTTACATTTATTATTCTTTGATATGATGGATTATTATTTCCAGTGAACCTCTGCCACTAAGCAGATTGTCTATCCACATTCTTGGAAGCCTTGGTGGATGAAGCTAGTATCAGCCAGGGAACAGGCATTATACATACGGATAACTAAAATGCCATAAGCTAGTACTGTTGCCATGTGCAAGACGTAGCACGAGCACCTGGACAATACATAAAAACCTCTGCATTTTCCAGGTTTGAGTCTTAGTCTCTTACAACCAAGCTGTTGCTTTCTAAAGTCAATACAATTCACACAACATGAAATAATTGTATTAGCAATTAGGATTGAAAGGAACTAAATGACCTTTATACAGCTTTTTTAAGACTGTGAGTAACAAAATCAAGTAGAGAGTTAAACAGAAGTGATAATTTCTTTTACTGCAATTAAAGGCAGGAAAAATGGAAGGCCTTCAACAGCTTTTCTTTTCACAAAATCTAAATGTGACTTGACTAGACTTGGAAACTAGCATTTATTCTGCCTTACAGAAATTCTTTCCTCAAGACCTACCCATCATCAGCAAACACTAGTAACACAGGGAATGCCAACTGACTAAGTATCAGAGACACACACAAATATAAGATATACATCACTGCATGGAAACGTGTAGTGACAATCACCATTAGCATTTTTGCTCAAATTAGTCTTGCGTTATTAGTGACCACAATCCCAAATTTGTCCCTCAAATGAAGGCATCCAAAATCTCTGTGGAAGGTCTTCACTTACAAACGGCTTTCTCTCAAGTCCTGCGCAGTACTACACTAACGCAACACAGATGGCTTGGAGCCAGACAGAGCAAACACAGCTTTATTTGCATAAGGCTGAGAGAAAACACTGTGGTCTGCAAGATACCAGGGTGGTTTGGTGGAGGTGAAAAAAATCCCTTAAGAGCTAGCTATCAATAAAGCATGTTAACAACCATTCCTCATCTTCATTAAGGAGAAAAATATATATATTTGACTAATTTGAATGATGCTATTTGAAGATTCTATCATTGTTGGTGAAAACAGATATATTCTTAGAATTTTAAAATGAAAAGGAGAATATAAAAAAAAAAAAGAAAGAAGGATTGGGGCAGGTTTTCTGATAGGCATGTTCTACTCTACATTTACACATTGGCCATAAAGTCTATGTATAGCAACCGTTCACAGTAAACAGGATGCCAAATATAGTTGGGAAATTTCTCAACTCTAAATTCGAAAGAATTAATCTAAAATACAGCTGCTTGTAACCGGAAAGCACTATCTTGACTGAAGTGCTAGGTTTATCTGAAACAAGATAAGATTTCTATTGCAAAAGAAGAACTATAAGTACAGCAACAATAAGTGTATTAAACCACCTAATTTTCATGCCCGCATCGTATGTCATACGTGCTCAGAACAGGAAAAGCTACAAGACCTATGAACATCTAGAAATCAGCCCATAAACTATTGTAATCTTTTCCTACTGGTGAAAATTACACTTTTCTGATCCCCACAACAGTATTCTTCCAAAACAAAAATACTCCCAGTAACTAAGACTACAGATGGAGAGAGATGATCCATATGATTTAGACATGTTCACATTTGGAAGGGGAAATTCCATGTCAGTTTCTAAACTGGATTTTTATGGCATGTTAAGTGCCTAGACTCCGTAAGTCTGACAGCTTTCAAAAGTATACATTAACATGCTGAGAAAAAGCTCATAAGCTCAGAACAAATTGAGGTACATTAACTGCAAAGTTGTTGCTTTACATTATTTTTATTACAATAACATTTTCACACTTATAACATATACTTGCATATATTACATAATGAAAGTTTTCCTTCCCAAGTCAGTCAGGTTTGAGTTAGTTAGGAAGTTTCAAAATGTTCTAAATGAAAAATGTCAAAATATTTCCACCAATTACATTTTTTTCAGGGGAAAAAAAAAGAAAGTCTGTTGTGAAGGGGACATAATCTAAAAATCAAAATTAAAAACAATAATTAGTGCACTGATACAGCTAAGTGACTTGAGGCACTGCATAAGATGTACCCAGCTGTCCCCTGTAGTTACGGTACTTTATTTATGGTTTTACTAGGTCTTGCATCATGTGAGTGAATAAAAATTTATCAATCTCAATTCACATTTAGTAGCAACTTTGCCAAGGGAATATTATTTCAACACTGGAAAACTAAAATATATGTATGAGGGCTAATGACCTAGAACTGGAAACAGTAAAAAGAAACAGATTAAACAATCAAAACAACTTAACTCCTTCACTCCCACTACCTTGTGCATTTGAAGCTCTACTCTGCAAGTTCAAATATAAGTGTCTTTTTAGTATGAATATTTGAGAAAACTGAATGAAAGGCTGTGCATAGATCATCTGTTAGGGCTCTAGAAGGTAGGGGGGGTCCGAGAGAGCTGGTCAATATTCAAGCACCACTTCCTCCAAGCTCAAGATCAATGCATCCCAAAGAGTAAGAAATCACGCAAAAGAGTCAGGAGACTTGCATGGATGAGCAAGGAGCTCCTGGAAAAACTCAAAGGGAAGAATGAAATTTACAGAATGTGGAAAAAGGGACTGGCCACTTTGGAGGAATATATGAATGTTGTTAAGAGTATGCAGAGGATGCAATGAAGAAGGCTAAGGCCCACTTGGCATTAAATCTGGCAAGGGATGTCAAGGACAACAAGAAGGGCTTCTTCAAGTACATCAGCAGCAAAAGGAAGACTAGAGAAAATGTGGGCCTGCTGCTGAATGAGGTGGGTGCCCTGGTGATGAAGGATATAGAGAAGGTGGAGTTACTGAATGCCTTCTTTGCTTCGGTCTTTACTGCTAAGGCCAGCCCTCAGGAATCCCAGACCCTGGAGGTAGGAGAGCAAGTCTGGAGAAAGGAAGACCTTCCCTTGGTTGAGGAGGATAGGGTTAGAGAACATCTAGGCAAACTCAAAATCCACAAATCCACAGGCCCTGATGGGATGCACCCACGAGTGCTGAGGGAGCTGGCAGATGTTAATTGCTATGTCACCCTCCATCATCTTTGAAAAGTCATGGAGAACAGGAGAGATGCCTGAGGACTGGAGGAAAACCTGTCTCGCTCTGGTCTTCAAAAAGGGCAAGAATGAGGACCTGGGAAACTACAGGCCAGTCAACTTCACTTCCATCCCTGGAAAGGTGATGGAACAGCTCATTCTGGGGGTCATCAATACACACGTGGAGGAAAAGGTTATTGGGAGTGGTCAACATGGATTCACCAAGGGGAAATCATGCCTAACCAATCTGATAGCCTTCTATGATGGCATGACTGGCTGGGTGGATGAAGAGAGAGCCATACATGTTGTCCACCTTGACCTCAGATCTTATCAATGCTTATAAATGTCTAAAAGGTGGGTGTCAAGAGGATGGGGCCAGACTCTTTTCAGTGGTGCCCAGTGACAGGACAAGGGGCAACAGGCACAAACTGGAACACAGGAAGTTTCATCTGAACATGAGGGAAAACTTCTTCACTGTGAGGGTGACAGAGCACTGGAATAGGCTGCCCAGGGAGGTTGTGGAGTCTCCTTCTCTGGAGATACTTGAAACCCGCCTGGATGCCATCCTTTGCAACCTGCTCTAGGTGATCCTGCTTTAGCAGGGGGGTTGGACTAGATGATCTCCAGAGGTCCCTTCCAACACCTACCATTCTGTGTGATTCTGTGATTCTGTCAATCAGCTTCTTCCAGTCTTTATTTTCTGTATACTTACACCACATAGTAAGCATAGGAATTAAAACTTATTTATCTTTAACCTTTCAAACTATTACTACCACCTATAAAACACTACTTGTTTCTATGATCCAAGACTTGGAAATCCCAATTTGCTACATGCACGCAGTCTGTGGTTTTTTCTATTGCTTTTGAGAAAGCAATCATCTACTTGGCTACAAGCAGAGGAAGAAATAAAATAATCTTCTACAAGTTTATTTACATGGTAGTGATTTTTAAAATCTGTTCAAGACTTTCAGAAGTCAAAGATTAATTTCTATAACCTGCATAAGATGAAGAAGACGTCCACCTGCTGCTGTCTCCCCATCATCTTCACAATCCTGTAAGAATGTCTGCTTACCTTCACAGTATATTCTTAAAAAGAAAAGGAAAAATAAAAGGAAAAAAAAAGAACATAGATTAAAAAAAAAGTCAGTCAACTAACATTTTGACATGGTTAATGAAGTCTCAGAAATCTTTCATATGCATGTGCATCAACTCTATTTCTCTACTAAGGACATTTACATGAAAACAGGATGAGACTTAGGGTAAACCACGAATATTCATCTGTACAGTAGAACAAGTTTTGAGAAGCTTTTACACAGACTTCAGCTACTTCAGTTTAACTCGAGAGTCACTACCAGTGTAAAGTCCCTAATCAGAAAAATCCTTAGGTTTTTAGCCTAATAATTACGCCTAGCTCAAACCAACTCTGTCAGATACAGGTTCAAATTATGGTACACACCCACAAATTGGAAGAACTCAGACAAAAATATTATGAATAATTAGTTAGGTCTCTATTTCAGTAGCAGTGTGAAACTATTACTGAAATTCACCTTGAGATTCTCCATGCCATCTCTTTCCTCAGGGGGCACTCCAGGAAACTTGGGGGTGTATTGTTTCATGTAAAGGACAGCTGCCCTAATTTTCCAGAAGTAATGCTCAGAGGTTTACTGTTTGTTACCAATGGATTTTGTAACTTCCGAACTTAGTTAATACACATGTGACACAACGACAAAGAGGCTTCTGGTACTAGATGACAAATATGAAGCAATAAGTATGTTTCTGTTGCTATTTTGAAGCGTATTTACATAGTATGCATGAAAGAAGGCAGATCATCATCAGTAACAACAGAAAATCTCTCTTTATAGAAACCTTTTACTTATACTTTTTGGTGAAGCAGTCTCTTCACTTGCTCTCATTTTATGTTTCATTAGGATTACACCAGGATGTGCATGAATGGATCAGTATATATAGATGCTTTTTCAGATGACTGGTTTCTCCAGTAATGAAAAGGGTTCCTTTTACTGTCACTTACATTCCTCAGAAAACCTACATCACCATCTGGACTGAGATGAATTCATTTCGCATAAGCCATGTTCACAAAAGTTGCCAGAGACAGACCACTGCCAGACTCATTTTTACCTGTTTCTCATTTTCCCTGAAGTTTCTCGTATTTCAGCTGAAACTTCACATGCCAGATGTCTGCATCAGACTTTCTGCTTCAACTCCTATTTCAACTAAAAATTTTCAGCTATTTCTAAATATAAGGGGGGGAGTTACTTTGCCCAAGTAAAAACATATAGTTCAGAGTGATGTAGCATTCCCATGCTTACACATACTATACAAAGTATAACAACACATGTTCAAATCCACTTTTAGTCTTTTTTTATTCCTAATGCTGCTTTACTATCTTAATATATTTCCTACCATACGTTCTACTTTCTTGACCTCAAATTCAAAATAAAGCCTAAAACCTTTACCATACAAATAAAAAGCCTACTCCCATAAAGATTTAATAGCAAGGAATTTCTTCGATGAATTTTAATTTTCTCATGTCCTGCACTCATTTGTCAAAGAACACTGAAAAAAACCACCCCACTTATCTCTCACCTGTATGCATATATGTTGTGGGTAGCACTTGCAATTTTCTTATTCTCATATAATTTTTCAAGAACTCTCTTTACCTTTAAAAAAAAAAAGAAATAAGCTTCCTTTTATAATGGGGATTTCATACATAACATCTCAATATCACTGTTACACAAACATCTCCTTAAAACTATAATGAAACAGTTTTACACTTTGACATAAAATTAATTAAATATTCAGTGTGATAACTCAAAAAGCAGCTTCTCAGTACCCTCATGCTAGTTTCAAATAATTTTTCTGGGATACTGAAAACAGCTGTTCCTTGAATTTGTACACTGTGTACATTCATGTTACTGCTGAAGATGTAGAAGTGTCAAATCACTTTAGTAAACAAGAGAGATAGTAAGATCTAGAAAACATTTTTAATCGGTACTGTCAATTACACGTGCTTACTTTTTTCAACTATAATATTAAGCTGGAACATAACACAACTTGACATACGCTTTCCCATTACACACTGCTTTTACATATTTCACAAAAATGTGTGATGTTAATAAAGCTCTACTACATTTCATTTTGAGTTTTTCCTTTGTCCTCAAACGTACTTTTTTCAGAGTTTCCATTTCACAGAAAGAATAATTAAAAAAGAAAATAAATGTTCCACTACGGGTATGAAAGTGTCAATATTTTCCAGAAAACAGATATTCCCACCACATCCATCTCTCTGCTCTTAAGTACCACCAAATTCAAAATATTTATCAGTATCAGTTCATCTTCTGTTTCTAATTAAACAAGCTAGCAATTGTTCAACCCTTTCCAATTTGGTCCAGCAAAAAAGAGAGCTTTGATCAAGACATTGTTTTAGTACATAATACTAAATCAGTATTACTTTGAACAAAAGATTACTGAAGTGGAGGAAGCTTGGGAAAACATGCTTGTCAAGTAAATTGCCTTCCACTCCAAAGAAAAATGTCTCTGAGGAGTAGTCAATATATATATTAAATGTCTGTCTTAGCTATGCTGTGCTATTCCCAATTCTTGTGGTAGAAACTCAATGTACAAAAATCACCTCAAATAAAAGATACCTCAATGAAAAAATGCTTATTATTAATGGAGGACATTGCTTCAGACACCTGTTTTTTCTTTTTTTTTTTTTCCCTAAAGGGGAATATTGAAAAAAGACAGCTTACGTTACTCAATACACTTTCATAAATACATTTCAATACATGGACTTAGGGCACAAAGCATACGAAATGATCATCACCTTTAACATTAGCTTTTGTTAGCTACCAGGCCCCTAAAAACATACCTTAAAGATTCATTATGTGTCTGTATTAGCAATGAACCTCCAAGACGGACATCTTACAGCTAAGCAATAGTTTATCCTTCTTCCTGTTGTAGCTCCTGAGCCCCTTTCTTTTTGTCCTGCTCCTCTCTCTATTATTCCTGCTTTAGGCAATTAAGGGATATAATTCTCTACATGTCAATGAGGCACCTGCTCATAAAAGACAGAAGATGCTTAAACAAAAGATCAGTTCTTAGTCCCACCTTACTAAATCAATGTCAAGTCCAAAAACCACATACATTTTAAATATCAGAATAAGCCAAATTGAGACAAGGAAAAGCAATGGTACCAAATATAGCCTGCTACCCGAAATATGCCTATCACTTTGTTTGCCTCATTAAGGTTTATGGTAACATATTCTGTTACGTAACTATGGTATTACTCTGGCTATCATTATTGAAAACTACATTGGAAGTTAAGTTCCACTATGAAAAATATTCAATAAAGTAACTTACACAGCAACCTGCATACTGTCTTAAAATATCGATGAATATCATTGCAGCATATAGATTATGCATATAAAGTATTACGGCACATACTAATCTCTTTAGCTAATAAAGAAAATAGCTTTCACTACAGGTGCAGTGTTTATCCCAATCCTCACCTCCTTTGGCTTTCTTTGAGAAAAATTAGTCCATACCACAGTAAAGCTTCCCTGCAGTCTGAAGACCAATCACCTCACACTGCACAGCAAGACTCTGTGAAACAAGATGGATTTCACACTTGGGAAATTGCTCTGTCTTCATACTAACCACATACCAACATGTCTTGACTGGAAATTCCTAGGTTTATTGAGTATGTTGTCTTTAAAAAAAAGTCATAAAAGAAGAATTTAAGAATGTCTTTGTATGCAAAAGGAAAATTACTAACCTGCTTTAAGCAAGTATTACTTCTTGACACAGACCTGCCCTTTTGGAAACCCCTATCTGTGGGTACAGACTTCTTCATAAGTAGGAACAGTCTTAGTTCATAAATCATGATCAAAGAATGAGAGTTCTTCAAAATGAGAAAAGGACATTAAGCCAATGATTCAAATTTCTTCCCTTTCTAAAGCACCACAGTTCATCGGAACTCACAGTTCATAGGGACTGAGCACAGCTAAGAAAGTCCCCCAAGTGCAGTGCTACTTTAATGAAAATAGTAATGTACTGAGTATTTTAAAGCACTGAGTTATTCCACATTAACCTAATGAATAAAATTACTTTCACTTTGCAAGCAGTAAAAGAACAGCTCAAAAAAGCTGAAAGTGTGTTCAAAAAAGCTCACGTTGTATCCAGATAGAGGAAAAACAAGATAGATGACAAGACAGATGTGAAAAGCACAGCACATTTTTGAAGGTGTAAAAATAAAATTATTAGTAATTTTTGTCAGAAATACATAAGAAGCTGAAGCTTACCAGGGATCTGTACTGCCAGCAGATATATGCATATTATATATACGAGAATCACTTGAAGAAGATACAGCTGTAGCACAACATCCAAAATGAATATATAGTGTATATGAAATTAAAAGGTCAGGCAAGGATGATATAGAGGAGCCTTGCCACAGAACAAGGTTGAGTCAGTTGATATATTTATGTAAAAGTTTAAAGGGAATCGGAGTATGAGGCTGTTGAACTACAGCTGAGGTATCTAACCTACCAGTTAAAATTGTTTCTGCAGCAGCAGGTGACTGATGCAATACCAACAGCTCAAAAGCACTCCAAGAAGGATGCAGGGAACTAAAAACCAACAAGTGTTATGTCCATACTAGGCAAACTAACGAGGGGGAAGCAAAACCTAAAAAACCACAGACAGTTTAAAATGTTACAGCTTTTGTATAAAGAAATATGCCTCAAAACCCTGTCAATCTATTCAACATTCTTTCAGAGTCAGTGGGCATGTAGTAGATCTACCTTACCTGGAACTTCAAAAAGCATTTGACAAGATCCTTTACCAAAAAAAAAATCTTAAAATAAAAGCTAGAATTGAAGGAAAGAGGAAAATCCTCTCAAGGTTTAACTCTCTGTTAATGGCAAGATTAGTAGATCAGTAGTTTCCCCACTAAACAGGAGACTGATGATAATAGATGCAAAATGACCTTCAAAGCGTCTCCAAACTAGTTAATAGCATTTGCGAAAAGAGATCTTGGAGTTATAACAGACATTTCTATGAAAACACCACCTCAGTGGTGAGAAGTCAAAAAAGTAAACTGAAAGGTATTACTAGAAAAAGAACTTTGAAAACGGAAAAAGTGTTCACACTACTCTAAATCTTTGGTGTGATTGCATCTTCAGTGTTGTGTATAGTTCTAGTCTGCATCTCAAAAATGTTACAGGTCACATTACATGTACCAAAATAGACTGAGGGTCTTCAGCCCAGAAAATAGAAAAGTAAAGTCTGTAAAATATGATAGACGTCTATAAAATCCAACTGCAGAGAGAAAGCAGAGAGGTGCAACAAAGTTATGACTGACTGATTCACGGCAAACAGAGGAAGATGTTCCAATGCTGTGGATTCTGAAAGTTAATTCTAGTGCAAGAAGCAATGGGACAAATTCCACAAAAGCTAAAAAAACCAAAAATCAGTAATATTAAACACAAGGACATTTTATTTACCTTGTGCTAAATTGCTGAAAGATGGGAAGCATGATGGAAAACAAAATGTAGCTGCGCTTTCCTAGCAGTCTGTCTAGGTCTACATTCACCACTGATTCCAATAAGAGACAGGAACTAGTGCAGACATTTCTTCTAGTTGTAGGCAAATACAACTCTAGAAGCATGTTTACCTCGCTCACTTAGGTCTCAATAAAGATTTACTTACACATTATCCAAGTGTATTTTTCAACAGAATGTAGAATGCCTTTCTGAATGAGGGAAAACACTTATAAACTCATTTTAATTCATTTTCCAAGTAACACATGGCAGACTCAGTAACTTCCGAGTATCTTACGATAAACTTGGCAACATCCAAAAGTCAAATTTCGATGTTCTTATTTTCTGTCTTACATCTAATGCACTTAATGGTAAAGAATAGCAATATCGACCCACTTAAACAATAAAACTAGAAAACTACCAAGAAGCATTGCAGAGCTGATATTTAGAGCTATTTAGCTGACAGTGAAAGCAAGAACCTGACGACTACTCAGACAATATTATCACACAATGGTGTAAAGACAGACAGACATATTCAGCTAATCCCAAGTATTTCAGTAATATTTTGTCAAGCTCGAAGTACAGACAAAAAGAGTAGAACTGATCTCTACTGACTTGTCTGGGTGTCACCACAGGAGCCAGGTGTGCCTGGAAAGTACTCCTTCGGTCTGTGATCGGGTTTCCATGATGTATAGGTGGCAGTTCTTCATCTACTGATCACAAACAAGGAAGTGTTTGTTTTCTTTTAAGGGTACTGAAACAATGTATATGGCTACATAAGTAAAGAACATCTCAACTTTAAAAATGGGATTTGTTAAAGTTAAGTACTTAAGATGACATACAGAACCACAAAAAAAAGTTGGGGTTTTTAATGACTGTTATTAATCTTTATTATAATTTTAATGTTGTTAATTTTACTCAAAAGCTGAGTAGAAACCCAAAATATTAAGTCCTCCCTTCTAAATTATTTCATCAGAATTAACAAGGCCATATTTCTTACCTTCTTGACTTTCAGATGTAATGTAATTTAACATTTTAATTGGCTCTTCCTGAATGGGCTGATAGTCTAGGAGAAAATCACCTCCATCATCTTCATCAACTTCTTCACTGGTTTTCTTAATACCTGGTTCTAGTGAGTTACAAGTAATATAATTTATTACATAATTTTTGAGACACAAGTAAGATGAAATTTCAAATTCTTTTTCTCAAAAATCTCTGGCTTTTCAGTTCAAATCAGTTTGACATTAAGAATTAGGAAATGCAGAACAGCAGCATTAATTACAACAAACCCCAGAAATTCTTAGTCCAGTATTAACTAAAATCTTGCTTCAAACTAGGAATACAATACTCATTCTATGGGATCCTTGCATAATCTCTTCTGTTTCAATACTAATTAAGAAGAACAATAATGTTTACCATTTCCATTAAACATTGACAATGCTACCATTAATTTAATATGAATTTAGAGAATAAAATAATCTGATGACAAGAACTCCAGTCATTTATTGGTCATTTTGGGGAAAAATGTAGAGCTGTTGTTCAATGCTACTTCATGAGGTTATAAAATCATTGTATTTGAAACATCTCTCTGGACCTGTTTCAAGCACTCTGGGATTCCCCAAATCCTATTTTCCTTCATGCATAGGACATACAAAAAATAATAGTCAATAGCAAAAGAGTAAATATCACACACAGTTAGTGCTCTGGCAACCAGATTTAGAGGGAATCTACCATACAGACAAGTTAATATATCACAATCTAATTTCCTATTTAGAGGGTCTATGATGTGGTGATGATGCAGTTTTTATAACACAGGTATTGTCAATAAAATAGTGGAGAGGTGATATAGCATGTTAAAAAAAAATGCTGAAAAATCATTAGATGTATTAAGTAGAAGCCACAAGGTTGCTGTCAAAATACCCAACACACTTCCAACCTTGTCAGTAAAATTTGCACTTCTCAGTATCCACTCCTTTAGTCATGTCAATGAAAAATGACTTTTTAAATGTCTGTGATGTAGCAACAAAATGCACAGCTTATTGCAAGACTAAAACTAGACCTTATCATGAAGAACCACTGAAAATAAGCATTTTTTTTCCTCTTTAGTCTTTTATTCCTCACAGGACTAAGCTAACATCCATGACACAGAAAAATAGTTCTATTTCCTCTTGCCACAAGTGCACGCATGCATATCACTCATGAATTTCATAGCAGTTTAGCATTTTAATCCACAAAAAATCCCACCACTTTTTGAAAGAACAACTGTGAATTTACACAAACTCTATCACTGTAAGAGTAACAGCAGAAGACTCACTGCAACTCTAGTGATGCTGTACTTCTCACCCCAATTAGTAAAATGCAATTAGGATGGAATACTTAGTCATTTGTCTGCATATTCCGCCAAAGTTTATCTTCTCTTGAGGCTAATGTCAATCCTCCAAGAGTGCACTCAACACCAGAAATTAATTACTGATACAAACGATTCCTTTGCAGAACAAAGGACAATGCATAATGTACCTGTATGGAGTACTCTGCTTTCATGCAAGTAATTTAGTTCCTGAGAACTGAGGACCTTGTTCTAATTCACTGAGGCCACCCCCTTCCTTTTTTTCCCTACTGCTTTTTAAAAAGAGAAGCTATCACTCTAAAACAATAAGCCGTGACACTGGAGACTGTTGGTTTCTGTTATTTAGATGCAATACAAAACTGGGCATAAAGCTTTAATTTGTAATGAAGTCTTATTTTGCAGTTGAACAAGAAGTAAACTGGAAAAAAAACAGAGTATTTTCTGAAGTACCCGGATCTGACGACTGTGCCTTTTCTATCAAAACTTCTCGTATCTTCTCCACCCATAAATAAAGTATACTTTCACCAAGGTTCTGTCTGGAAGATAAAACTCACAGTGAATGAAGAATCATTTTTGCTGATTTCACTTGGAAAGTTCACCAAATAACATACAGATTTCAGACATGCAGAAACAGAACATTATAATCTAGTGAGAAAAGAGCTTAGACACGCTTGTGGAAAGTTCTATCTCAGTAGTTCACTGGACAAAATACATGAGATTGGCATCATTATATACTCTCTCTGTGGCTTACTTTTTTTTTTTTAAACAGTAAAAACATCAATGCTGGAAGAAAACAGGCAACTGACAGAAACTTTCTGGCCACTAAAGAAAGGGAAAGCAACTGTGAGAAGAGTAAGTTGGACAGTCCTCAATATTTTCAAAAGAATACTAAGCCAGGATGTCCAGCCTTAGAGCTTGCTCTGAATCAGTTTTCTCTACAAAAAGTTCTGTACTGCCAGTGGCGAGCTCCTTCAGCCACTCTGTGGCTGTAGGGGACTCTTTCTCTTCATCTTTGGGAGGGGGATTCTTCCTTGGAACAGCCCCACTTCTCTTGCCCCTCAAGCAGTCAGTGCACACACAGCAGAGGCCAATTGTGGTGGACTGTGATAGCAGGTCAGTGGCAGCAGACACAGCAGAGCGTCGGACTGATATGCTAGAATTTGGGTAACAAGCAGTCCTATAGGGCAGGGAGGTAAGGATTTAGGTCTGAGAGTCCTTAGTCAGGGGGCACAGGTGTGTATTAAGGTACTGGGGGAGGATGGAACGAACACAGTTTTTAGGTGCATATTCAGAATTAAGAAATGCTGCCTTAATGTGCAGCAGGACCCAAACAACCCAAAATATATTTAAAATGGTGTCCTGAAAAGTTGCCTTCGTAATTATATTTTAGTATCTTTATGAACTGTGTTTGTCTCAAAAACAAAACTAAAGATTTAGAGCTGTAGATAACTCGTGGTTTCTCATTCATTTTATTCTTACTGCCACCATCTGGGGCACCACGTAAGTACATATCAGTGCCAAAATTACATTTTTAAACTCTCACTTTGCTTAATGTATACCACACTATTCCTGAATGCAATCAGAAATTCAAATAAATATACATATTTTAAGAAAAATATTCAAGCAAAAATAAGGAACTTATAACCTGGTAGCTCTGTCTTCAAAATCTGGGCAAACTCCAGAACAATTTGATGCTGCTTCTTATCATACAGAAGCACTACTTTAATACGTGAAGAACTGTATTTGTTTTAATGATGGAATGAGAGAGATTAGACAATTAATAAGATTTCTCTGTTGTGCGCAAGTAAATAGCAATTTCTTCAGCTATAATCCAATTTCAGTTTCTGCCTATTCACAAATTACACTTAGTCTCAAAGGTTACCTTCCTATGCTGCTATTTTTCTTGTCACTTGTGTCATAAGTCATGAAACAAAGCTTTGTACTGAATAAAAGTCTCACCACAAGACTAACCAAAGAGAAAAAAAATATAAAATCCAAACATTTGCTACATTTTTAACTTCCAAGAACTTTGGGTCCCCCAAAACAAACTTGTGACCTCTGATTATCTACTTTTTCCACCTCCTTGAGAAGAGAGTGATTGACAGCATAGTTCATAGTTTTACATTGCAGAACTATGCAATTTAGATCGCTAGGGACATGAAACCTCGTAAAACACACATTGTAAATGATGCAGAGTACCTCCGTTTACTTGACAACTATTTAGACATTGGATAGATAAAAGACTTTCACACACTCTGTGCACATCAGTGACTACTCCAGAAAGCTTCTGAACAGTCTAAAGTGACATATATGGCCACAAGTACAAATGCATTCACTTCCTGCTGAACAAACAAAAATGACAGGAGATCAGCAAGGGCTCTGAACAGCAACCGGTACAGACAGAACAGACCTGCAAGAGACTGATCCAACTAGCACAATTTAACAACCTACAAGACTGGGGGGGGGGGGGGGGGGGGGGGGGGGGGGGGCAGGAAAGAAAAGTGCTTCACAGCCATGCTGTTTTTCCAGATGCTCAGGACAGTTAAGGAACCACCTACAGCAGCTCCACCTCTGCTAGAGACTCCAGAAAATCCTATGAATCTGGACAATCTCTGTCCTTTTTGCTCTACTGAATAACTGTGGTTAATATAATCCCATAGAAGTTTTCACTTAAAATCCTTGTGCATTTTTAATGTTTCAAATTCAATTTTGCTCGCTTAAATTATCTATTGCTTAATTAAATAAGAAACTCAGTTAATCAAAGTAACTGAGAAATTAGATTACAAACCCTCATGCAAGCTAAGTGCACTCTTCCTTATTTTAGGGCATTAGAAAACATTTATTATGCAAGATGTTCAGATTTCAGTATTTGGGGTGTGACTGTGCTTCCTTAGACATATTTTCATTTCATTTAGTTTATATTATCTTTGGGATCTGAAAGAATTAAATAAACCATATAAAATTACTACATTTACTACCCAAATTTCACAGCAATTCAAAAACATATAATTTAAGTATTTCTAAATGTTCTGTTTATTCTCATGCATTCATTATGAGTTGTTGTTAGCTGCACACACTGATAATAAACAGTCCACTATGTTACAGATTCTAGTTAATAGATTCTACATGCGTTTAATTTGTTTTAAAACCTACTTATCCCTTAGCTATCTTTTAAGAAAAACTGGTTTTGCTACTTATGCTCTAAGACACGAACAAATGCTTTCGCATGGCGCAGTTTAACGTTCAAATGCAGAAATCTCATACTTCATAGCACCAATTCATAAGCAATCACATAGGTTCTAAGGGTCACCGATTAGGTGCCAAAACAAAGACTTCTATCCTTACAGAACAACAGGTTTAAACAATATAAAAGAAATCTGTGGGGGTTTAACATAATTTTTGCTTGCAAAATGCTTAGTAAATACATGGCATCTTTAACTGTTAGAGTTATAAAATAAGCTTGTTGTTTTATGGCTATTGCAGCAATCACTTCACAACTACTAGTTCATGCAGGTACTTAAAAGCATACTTTGAGCAGGGCATGAAACTGAAAAGACATTGTCTCCTTTTACTATACTCCACAGTCTCTGACTTACACATATATTTCTTCCAAGCTATTTGCTAGTTCTATGTAATCTTGTCCTCGAAGCCAAGGGGCACTAGAATGAAAAGAAATACAATGAAAATTGTGCCCACGCACTGATTCCAACATCTCAACAAACATTCAATTTAAAAAAAAAATGTGATAAACACTTTGAAAATAAAACATTGTCAATCATTCCCACTTAACGAGTGGTAAACATCTTGGTAAAATCACAATCACCTAGTTCTCCTTCACGACTCCTAACTTGGGCCGCCTTTTCTTACCTCTGGTAAGAAAGCTGGACTTTTTCATGGTAGGCTATTGTCACTCCAGAGTCACTTTACATATTATTAGCTTACCTTTCCACCTTCTTCAGCACCATAGTACCTATTGTATGTAGAATGACCCTTCAGTTCTGTACCCGTATCCTCCTGGTCTCATGTTAAAATATAAACTTTGTCTCAAGTTTACCAGCACTATTTTGTATTGCCTTGTCACAACTGTTAACTAAAATCCAGTGTGTGTCATGGCCCGCAGGTCCCTCTATCATCCAAATCAGGAACCTGGCTTACATGTCTCCAGAAAAGGAATACAAATGTTTGAAAGAAAATAACACTCAGCAAGAAACTTCACTTACTTTAGTTGATAAATAGGTGGCTCTGCAGTTGGATATCCTGGCGGCAAAATCACCTGAAAGAAATTCAGTATAAGTAATTCACTGGACTGCTCCTCTCAGCTAGCTGAGCTTTACTGATGGACTCTGATGTTGAGCACTAGGACTACAATCAGTGTTACAAATGAAGAAAATAGTTGGCCATGTTGTTACAGAATAACAAGAAAACCTGGATATCTGTATTTAAGATTCCAATAATAGCAACGCTTACAAATACTGTATTTCACAGTGCAATTTTTGTGGATGAAGTGTCATGCAAAATAAAGTGCAGAAGAAATTTGAAAGGAGCTGCATACATGGTTACTGGACTTATTTAAGTGGCACTATACTTCCGTAAGTAGACACTTCAGTGTTTCTTCCAATAAGTAAACTTACTGTTTTCAGTTCTGTAAACATAAAGTAGCAAATTACTCAGTTAAGTTTATCTGAATTTCGTTTTGTCTCCACACTTTCCAGAAAGTAAATCTAGAAGCAACTGCAGCAGATTCACTGAGGTGTTATACACAAAGTCAATGTAAAAAAAAATTTTAAAAATTAGTCTTTTGAGAAAATCACTGAAATTAGTTTTTGTCAGGTGTGGAATTAGGATACATAACCACTGAAAATGTCACAAGCACATTGATGTGTTACAGGAACAACCACTGAAAACTCTGTCATGGATTCCAATCCAAAAGCTCCTTAATCCATCCAAGTATATAATGAATCCTATTTAAAATGGGTTTATGCTGGCACAAGATTTTGCTCACATCATTCCAATTGCAAATTCTGTGCCAAACTCCTTAATGCCACTATACCTGCAGACAGATGGTCCATTTTGGTTGATCCAGACAATCATTAATCTTAATACAGTAGATTTTTTCATCTTCATCAACAACACACCAATCATCACCATATATGGATGAAAGAGCTTCAATTTCATCAATCTAGAAAAAACATTATGCTAAAATCAATAAACTCCCCCAAAGCTTTGTATGCCAACCAGTTTTAAGTCTCAGTCTTCTACAGCTTATTTACAGGTGACAAGATTCGCTACACTGGAAGGCCATAAATATTGGAGATGCAGTCCCGATTCACAGCATAAGTAAACTTCACTCAGTTCTTCCATACACACACCAGCTTTTGCGTTTCTATGGATAAACCTGTAACTCTCAACAGTGATGAGGTGATGAAAGTGACACGAAGCAGCTGCAACACACCCCTGCAGCTCCCAACCAGTGCCACTCCTGGCTTGGTCATCCCCCAGCAAGACAAAGACCCCACGGCCTCGCCACTAGTTCTTACTAAGGCTGAATAAATTTATCCAGCAAACTCCCACAACGACCTGTGAGCCACCTTCCACCTAGAGATTAAACATCTGAAATGGGTCTCCAGTGCAAACGTGCAGTCACCCGTTGGTGCCTCAAGAAAGACAATCGCGCTGCCACTCGGACAGCACCACGGAGCTCCTCACAAGGCCGGGCTTCACCAGAAGCCACCTAAACCCTTCGACGCGGCGCTCATACTGCCTGCCCGAGAACGCGACGTGACGCCCCGGTGTGACGGTGACACCCCGAGCACAGAGACGCTACTCCCCACAGCCCTCTCACCCCCACCGCCGCTCACTTGTTGCTGGGCCGTTTCCGCGTCACTCGCCGCCATCGGTACGTGAGGGGAAGCGGGGAGGAGGGAAAGGGCAGGCAGCCGCCCGGCGCAGGACCACGCGCGCATGCGCCGACGAAGGAGTTTGCACAGTACCGGCGGTGAAGCTGCTTACCTTTCCTTCCGCCAGTGCGCCTTCCCCGCCGACGGTTGGGCGCATGCGCAGTGCTTCTTAGTGGGGCGCCGTTGGCCAGCCGCTGCCAGCGTAGGGTTCGGTGTCCTCGTGGGTGGCGGTGGGGCTTCTCCCATCCCGTCCCCCTTTGGTCGGTGTGCCCGTGCAGCTGCTGTGGTGTCCCGGAGCCCAACTGGCGAGAGGATCGAAAGAACGGAGACAGCTGCACTGGGGGACTCAAAGACTCCTAACGGGAGAGCCGAGCTCTGCTCGCCCGCTCGCAGGGCAGGGCCAGGGCTCTTGCCGGGCGGGCCCGGCCCAAGGCGACGTGGCGAAGCCTCCGTGCATCAGCTGCTGCTGTGTGAGGTGCTGCCCCAGGCTTCCATGCCCTGTCGTGCCGTGCCTCTCGGCTCCGGTCCTCTCAGGACTGGCTGCGCTCACCCCACTCGTCTCGGCACTCGCTGCCTTCCCTTCCTGTGGCCTGTGCATCTTAGGTACAAACTTTACCTCAGAGCAGGACTGTCCTATGGCCCAAACAGACCTTCGGACACCAAAGCATGGCTACATCTGAGCCTCGCACCTCACTGTTTGAGTAGTTCCTCCTACGCCTTTCATCCCTGGTGCACTGCCATGCAGTTCCCCCAAACCATTCTCGCATGTTTCTGAAAGAATGAGTGATCTCCAGTGGTATTTATGTTTCCAGGTTAGGTTTAATTGCTGTCCCAAGTAAATGAAACTTAACATATTCCTACAGTAAGTAGTTCAAATAACTAGGTCAAGATGGAGCATTAATAAATTGTTACAAAATCTACTTCTGTCATGCATTGCCACAAAATCAAGATTACACTTGTCAGGTGGTATTTTTGCCTTGTTCATTACATCCTATTTTTAAAATAAAGTGTATAAGCAGTTACATTTCAGTGACAATTTTACAGATACAGTCATTCATCAGATAAAGTCAACATGGTCTAGTTGAGGGTGTCCCTGCCCACAGCAGGGGGGTTGGAACGAGATGATCTTTAAGGTCCCTTCCAACCCAAACCATTCTATGATTCTATGATTTTTACCTTGCATTTATGTCACTCAAAATGATTGATTTGCATTCTTATAACTACATAATTTCTTCTAAAAAAGGATTGAAAAAAAATCATGGGTGTTCCAAGCAGTTTTCAGTACAGTTATAGAAATGCAGTTCATTTATTTAACATTGACAAGTTTTATGTATCTCTTTTAAAGACAGCACTGATCAGTAAAGATCTCTTTTTGCTTAAGTGCAAAGTATGGGTGCCACCTTTTCTGCCGTTTGCAGTTCGTATGTTTCCCTCCAATGTGTTTTTATGCTTAGTTGTGAAGAATTCAAGGTAAGGTTTATTTTCCCCTTTCTCAAAAGCTGGGAGAATCTGCACCTGCTGTGGAGAACAGCAATAGAGTTCAGAATTACTGTGGCAAACAGGGGACATGTTCTCAAAACAAAAAGCAGCAACAAAAACCCCAGGATGCAATGAGCAGAGACAAACCCAGCACTGTATTATCAACTGCATGCATTCAAGATGGAGAACTACTGGTTACAGAGCAGTTCCACGGAAATTATTTGGGAGTTACAGTGAATCCCAAGCTAAGCATTTGCCAACAGTGCCAGGCTTTTGCTTAAAGGAGAACCATTATGCCAGGATGTCCAAACACATGTGAGGTAAGACACATGAGGTAATACTGCTTTGTACGGAACCACTAAAGCTCCAGCTGAAATTCTGTGTCCAAGTTTAGACGCTTCAAGAAGGATGTGCACTAACTAAAGTCTGGATTAAAGCAATGAAATCAGTCACAAATCTAGAAAGCCTGACATCTGAAAAGACTGGAGAGACGGAGTTTGTTAGTGTAAGGGAAGTCCGAGAGAGGTAGGCATCCTTGATGTGCTACAGATTGCTGCAGAGGAGACACAACATTTTTATCCCTTTCAGATGTAGAAAGAAGTTAAGTACAAACATTTAATTTTGATGTTTGAGAGATTCAAATCAGATGCTACAGAGAATTTGTCAGCAGTTAAGTCTGTCATCCTGAGTGAAGAGGGGGATGATAATCATAGAATCATAGAATCACAGAATGGTTTGGGTTGGAAGGGACCTTAAAGATCATCTTGTTCCAACCCCCCTGCCATGGGCAGGGACACCCTCCACTAGACCAGGTTGCCCAAAGCCTCATCCAACCTGGTCTTAAACACTTCCAGGGATGGGGCATCCACAACCTCTCTGGGCAACCTGTTCCAGTGCCTCACCACTCCAACAGTAAAGAATTTCTTTCTAATCTAAATCAACCCTCCTTCAGCTTAAACCCATTATCCCTTGTCCTGTCTCTACATTCCCTGATAAACAGTCCCTCACCATCTTTCCTGTAGGCCCCTTCAGGTACTGGAAAGCCACAATTAGATCTCCCTGGAGCCTTCTCTTCTCCAGGCTGAACAATCCCAACTCTCTCAGCCTGTCCTCACAGGAGAGGTGCTCCAGCCCTCTGATCAGCTTCATGGCCCTCCTCTGGACTCGCTCCAACAGCTCGATGTCTCTCCTGTACTGGGGCCCCCAGATCTGGATGCAGTACTCCAGGTGGGGTCTCACAAGAGCGGAGTAGAGGGGCAGGATCACCTCCCTCGACCTGCTGGTCACACCTCTTTTGATGCAGCCCAGGACATGGTTGGCTTTCTGGGCTGCAAGCTGTTGAGCTTCTCCTCAATCAATACCCCCAAGTCCCTCTCCTCAGGGCTGCTTTCAATCCATTCCTCGCCCAGCCTATAGTCGCGCTTGGGATTGCACTCACCCACGTGCAGGACCTTGCACTTGGCCTTGTTGAACTTCATGCGGTTTGCACAGGCCCACCTCTCCAGCCTGTCAAGGTCCCTCTGGATGGCATCCCTTCCCTCCAGCGTGTCAACCCCACCACACAGCTTGGTGTCGTCAGCAAACTTGCTGAGGGTGCACTCAATCCCACTGTCCATGTCGCCAACAAGGATGTTAAACAGTGCCAGTCCCAGTACCAACCCCTGAGGAACACCACTCGTCACCGTTCTCCACTTGGACATTGAGCCATTGACCACAACTCTTTGAGTGCGACCATCCAGCCAATTCCTTATCCACCAAGTGGTCCATTCATCGAATCCACGTCTCTCCAATTTAGAGACAAGGATGTCATGCGGGACAGTGTCAAATGCCTTGCACAAGTCCAGGTAGATGACATCAGTTGCCCTTCCCTTATCCACCAAGGCTGTAACCCTATCATAGAAGGCCACCAAATTTGTCAGGCACGATTCGCCCTTAGTGAAGCCGTGTTGGCTGTCACCAATCACCTCCTTGTTTTCCATGTGCCTGAGCATAGTCTCCAGGAAGGTCTGCTCCATAATCTTGCCAGGCACGGAGATGAGACTGACCGGCCTGTAGTTCCCTGGGTCTTCCTTTTTACCCTTCTTAAAAATGGGGGTTATGTTCCCCCTCTTCCAGCCGGCAGGAACTTTGCCAGACTGCCAGGACTTCTCAAATATGATGGAGAGTGGCCTGGCCACTTCACCTGCCAGTTCCCTCAAGACCTGCAGATGCATCTCATTCAGGTCCCATGGACTTGTGCACCTTCGGGTTCCTTAGATATTCTCAAACCTGATCTTCTCCTACAGCAGGCGGTTCTGCATTCTCCCAGTCCCTGCCTTCTGTGACCTGGGCAGTGTGGCTCAAGCATTTGCCAGTGAAGACTGAGGCAAAGAAGTCGTTGAGTACCTCAGCCTTCTCCATATCCTGGGTCACCAGTTTGCCCGTTTTATTCTGGAGGGGACCCACATTTTCCCTCATCCTCCTTTTATCACTGACATACCTATAGAAGCTTTTCTTGTTGTCCTTGACATCCCTGGCCAGACTAATTTCTATCAGGGCTTTGGCTTTCCTAACCTGATCCCTGGCTGCTCAGACGGTTTCTCTGTATTTCTCCCAGGCTACCTGCCCTTGCTTCCACCCTCTGTAGGCTTCCTTTTTTTGTTTGACTTTGCCCAGGAGCTCCTTGTTCATCCACGGGGGCCACTTGGTGGATTTGCTTGACTTCCTCTTTGTTGGGATGTATCGCTCCAGAGCTTGGAGGAAGTGACCCTTGAATATTAGCCAGCTGTCTTGGGCCCCTCTTCCTTCCAGGGCTTTGTCCCATGGTATTCTACCAAGCAGATCCCTGAAGAGGCCAAAGTCTGCTCTCCTAATCATCCTTATTGACACACAGGCTGTTGCAGAGATGGACATAATACTATGTGCTGATGAAGCAACATGTTACCTCACAGTGCAGAAAGGAAGATCCTGATAATTATGAGGAAAAGCTAAGCAGTAAGGAGTTTATTGAGCTGTCATCACTGGAAGGTCTAAGAGACGTTAGGCCTGGACAAAGTTAATCTCATCTTGTGGCAGGAAAATGGAGTCGATCAGTGTGAAAGCACTAATTCCTATTGATGGTTGTGTGAACAAAGTCTTAGGCTTGTAGTTCTATTGGAAATTAGATTACCACTATTTACTACGACCCTACCTTGAGGTCAAAAAGATGATAGGGATGGTAAAGAAGGCAAAATTTGGTTCCACATTTCGACTTAGATTCAAGAAAATATTTAGTTTTCATATTTCTATTTTGGCTCCTAAACTTAAATTAATTGGAATTTTGAAGTATTTAAGAATATGCATATTTTTATATGCTTATCAGAACTTAATGAACAATGTTATTGATGCTATCTGAGCCAAAAATCTTAAAACCAATGTTCAGTTTGCAGGGATGGAAATTTGAAGAAAGAAAAAAAATTCTTTTTTCTAGTTTATCGATTCTGTAGTAATTGGAAAAAAATAAAATAGAGTTCTACCCTGATGTTGGGTACCAATATACCTAAATATGTAACTTTCCAGTTGTGAGATTATAAATGCTAAAGGTTGCTCCATATTTGATAACTGGAAACGTATTTTTTTCCAAGATCGGTGAGGCTTGTCTTCAGTGTCATGGACACAGTTGATTTAATTATTTTTGAAACAATAATAAAAAGATTATACCCAGAATCAGAACATGACAAAAAAGCACATTTTATCAGGCAAAGTCACATATTCCACTTACTTTAAAGAGAGAAAGAACTTTTTTGAACAATTGCCTTCTGACCAAAACCAGAAAGCTTTAATTTACAAGGACCCAGAAAAGATGGTGCTGCCTCTGTTTGCCCAAATACTAAATTGCCTTGTAAATTAAGGAGAGAACTATGACACCACAAGAGATTTTTTTACTTTCTGATAGCATCTCTAGACAGTGCTTGAGCTTTATAGGTTGGTGTTTTGACCTAGCTGAACAAATGAGTTTACATGACTATATACAGTATTTGTTACTAAGTTGCTATTGACAATTTTTATGAGTATCGGTGTTTATAATCCATATGAAAGCATTGATACCAAGGAGTTTAGCAACCTACCGTCGTGTCAGGAAGAAACTACTGGATAAAAAGACACGAAGAATAAATCACAAAAACTTTATGGGCTGTATACATCTCTGACATTTCTGAGGACTCTTGTCATTTCCTTTCATTGTCAGTTATATTTGTAATAAGCCTCATTATATTGAAATGGAGACAAATGCAGTTAATGAGTCTGCAACATGTTTATGTGTACTAAATTAATAACAGAGTAGCTGAATTGATATGGTGCGCAGGAGTATTTAACAGCTAATTAATTTCTTTGTCTGTCTGAAATAAATATTCTGTTAAAGCAGGGTATGAAATAAATAGCCACAGCTTTCAAACTTGGGATAACAGCATAGTAGAATTTGCTGAAATATTTGGGTTCTTCTTTTAGTACAGAACTGAACCTCACTGTTCTTAATAGTGAAGCATGTCCCAAACTGATACCCCTCGCAGGAATGCATGAACTTTGATATTTAAAATGGTTACTAAATCTAACCTTCGGTCCATCAGTTCTGTCTTTGTGAACTATAGACAGTAATTGAAAACACTTAAAGCTCAAATCAAATCAATTAAGCAAAAGAAGACCTGGAAGGTCAGGAAATTACTACAGGGAATTAAAATTCTTTGTTCTGTCTTGTTAGGGCAAGATAATACACTGGGTAATTACTGATGCCTTTCTGGAACCAGAATCTAATCCTAGAGCACAAAAAGCTTAAACCAGATACAAATAATATTCACATAGTTAAGGAAGCAATGTTTATACAGAAAGCATAAATAAGAATGTTATTAAATGTTATTTAAATGTAAGAAGAATGTTATTTAAAAGTACTGCATGCAAAAGTTATCAACAATTTTGAAAGAAAAAGTTACAAAAAAATCAGAAATGCTTTTTTATTTTATGAAAAACTTTATTGCTTACATTCTACTACCAAATCTGTCCAGAGGGGGGAGGTAAATAGCCACATTTTTATGCTACTGTAAAGAAAAGGGCACTAGCTGAAAACTAGTTATTCTCCCTGTGCGTATAACTTCAGCTCATGTGAGCTTTATTTGTTGCAAAGTCTTTTATCTTCACTAGACGGGTTTTAAATTCATGATCCAAACATTATAAACTTTAGATTTGCATAATACACCCAGGTGTTACATAAAAGACTTTGGGAAGGCAGAGAAAGACAGTATAGCGTTTGACAGCACAAAGTAAATGCTGATTAGGAATAAAATGCCACAACTGATATGACTGAAGAAATCTGATTTGTGACTTAGAATCACATGCAAAGCATACATCATGATATCTTAACTTCACTAGAGCTGATGGGATTTTGATTATTACCTTTGATGGGGCCACACTATGTAAACATAGAGGGATAAATCAGGATTGAATCACAAATAAGTGAAAAATATAGGACTATAGAAATATATAAGAACTAAAACACTGGAGTAAAATGTCAATAACCCTGCTTGATTTTGCATACAACAGTTCAAGCAGCATGGTGTATTTGCAACTTCTCTTTTATAAAAAAGGAAAATTAAGAACAAATAGGGACAATGTCATGTCATGTACTACCAATTAATGCCCTCAGTTCTGTATTCTACTTTTGAGCTGGATTTTCTTCTACTCAGGTTCTGCCAGTACTGTAGCTTTATCTTAATAATAGCTCAGTGAGAGCATTTTGCTATAGTAACTTACCAAGACAACACAAAATTTTCTCTAATGTTCCAATTCCACTCTACATCCAATATAAATCTCAATCTGGGCCATCCAATAAGGACCATATATACACTTAAGCACAAAGTAGTTCAGCTGATTTCAGCTCCACAATGATGTGTTTTGCTAGATTGCAGTCTAAATGGACATAAATTAGCTATAGTTTAGTTAGTTTGTAGTTATAAGCTCTCTAATTTATCATTTTGGAACTAAAACCAAACCAAACTGATTCAATCGCAAGAACAAAAAAGTGCATTAAACAAGCCTAAGTCTTGGTCTAAGACTACATGTCTGGTAAGACTAAGGAGAAGTATATGTACAGGTGACTTACACCTTGGTTAAGAACATTTTTTCTCTTTTAGCCACAACCCAGTTGTGTGCTGGCTATAACAGCGTACAGTTGTCTTCTTAGAGCTAGAGAAATCCAAAAGCTTTTCTACAAAGTAATAACTGGTCTTAGGAGCCTCCTGGCAAAAGAGGATCAGTGAATTCTCACATTTTCTCCTGCCATACCTGCATTCAGATTAAAAGGGCATGTTAAAATGAACGCTTCTTTATTGTATGATTTTTTTTTCTGCTGGAGGATACCTCCAGAAACTGCCTGAGCTTGCTTCAGCACTGCTTTAAGCAGCAAAAACCATGCCTAATCTCAGCAGTTAATCTGGCTCACACCATGTACAAATTAACCACATTACATGGTTATTTCCTGCAAAATATCAAATAAATATCAGCAACACACTCACATCTGTTAAAATTCCTATTGCAGGCAGTTCAGAACAACATGAAAAGTTGCTTTTATCACTCACTGGAAGTTGCTCTTGGTAATCCAGGGGGAAGATCCACAGGAATTATGTCTGAGAGTGTCAGCACATTAGTTAATTCACCTATGCCTGTCTTTTGCCAGCCTAGTAAGTAAAATCAGTATGGAAATATGACGAGGGCCTGTTCTTGCTGTATTGCTCTCCAGAGTTGAGGAGTAACTTTCTCAAGAAGTGCACCAGGACGGCATGCAAGCTATTAGGGAACAAATTTTTAGTTTCTGCCCAATGACTCGGTCAGTTAACAAAGACTCAGTCATTAAACATTTTACTATGTGAAAACATACATGCAACCTGTCATGTATCATTTATTACTTCATCAATCATTCCCATGTGTACACTCCCTTCCTAAGTTGTGTATCTCAAATTGGACCAGTAGGCTTTACTCTGAAGAGGAAGAAAAGAAAAAATGTCAGTTCAATAAAGAATTGCTGTATCATAAATAAAATTGTGAAGTTTCATGGGAGGTAGCAATAGAAATGCCCAGTAATTCCTGTCCATTTCCAAGTCTGAAATGTTTTCCAAAAATTTTTCCTCAGTTCAGCCCTGGATAAACCACTAGCAACGTAGGTCAACCATGCAGAGGCAGAAAGGGGTGTAGGGAGGTGCTACTTGTCTTCTCTCAGCTGTTAACGGTACCTTGCAAAATTAGCATCTTGGCTTGTATAGTTGCTAATGATGACATCAACCACAATAGTGTGGTTATTTTTTTTAAACTAATAGCAATGAAGAGTGGTATTATTTCAAAATTTCCAGCTGAAATACTTCTAGGCATAGGGCTTGGTTGCCTGCAACAATGAATTCAACTGGTTGATTATACACTACACCCAGGAGAAGCTTCCCCCTAAATAAGTTTCTCCTGAGGCAGTGCTATGGCCTTACAGCTTCAAATTCTGCAGTCAGGTTGCCCCATTGTTCCATCCCAGAATATGGGATGATGTAAAATATACTATGCTGTGAAATTCAGTGACAAAACAGTTCAGTGAATTCTGTGTAAGGCTGTTTGCCACCACATTCAGCCCTAACATGGGAAGTGTTTCATGCTTTCTGCATGACTAATTTCAGCAGGTTATCTGAAAAAGGAAAGACATGGAAAAAAAATATAAAAGACATGCTCAAAACAGAAAGAACCCTTAATATCAGCAACACTGGTTTTCTTATTTCCACACTTCAAAGTCCAAAACGCACAGTGTTACTACTCTGGGATGTGCAAAGAGGCAAAACAGCAGGGAAAAACAGACACGCCTTGAAGAGTCTGGAAGTAGGGGGAGCGTAGTGCTCCTGACCGAGATACCGCTGTACATCCAGGAGGCAGGGATCCACAGCAGTTAACCCGAGCAGCCCCGGGGTCTGTGCTGTGATGCGCAAATCCCCTGGCCGCAGGATAAACTCCACCAGCTCCTTGTAGCAGAGGGGCTTGCGGGCAGCTCCCGCTTGGTGCAGGCGATCACACCAGCTGCGTGGCCTTGCCTTATCTGCAAGCGCAGCGAGGAGTTCTCATCTGAACATCCTTTAAGAATAGCTAGTTTCTTGCAGGAAAATTAAAATAGCTCGAATGGCCAAGGGAAGAGCTTCCCTCATGGATGGGATCTGTGCAGCTTGCCGTGGGAGAAGCGCACCCAGGGTCAGTCCAATGCTGCAGGAACGTGGGGTTCACAGCATCTGAAGGGACATAAGATTTACTCGCTATCTGTATTACTCTATTCTGTCTTTTTAAAAACAGGTATTTTATTAAGCTATGTGCTGTCAAGTGTTTCTTACTGAGATTCAGAGAATAACCCTGCACTGTCCTTCTCAATTCATCACACCTACTCCCTGGTGCAGAACAGGGAGCTACAATATAACTGACTGAAGGGTAAAGCTCTGTGCTATTAACTCTGTGCCGCATTGCAGCGGGTTATAGAGTAGGGGGATCCTAATACTTTCCTTTTATTACAAAAATTATAATAAATATGTGGAAGTAATATGAATATTTTTATATGGTATTTGTGTATGTAAATATAATACTAAATAGGAAAAAGGAGGTATGCTTGATTTTATTGTGAGGTTGCTGGGAGCGGTTATGGCATTGTGAAAGATGCCTCAAAGCCAGAAGCAAGAGGAAGAAATAAAGGGAAAGAAACTCGGACAGACTGACAACAGTGGCCAAGAGCATAAGAAAAGATAGGAATGCAAGCATGAAACAGCTGGTGCTCTGAATGTAAGGACAGCAACATGAAGACCTGCTCCTAAGGAAAGAAAGTCAATGTGATCCTCCACTGAAGCCTCTCAGATGTCATATACTTACTGCTGAAGCACCCCTGGAATCAGGTCTCTTAACTAAGATAGACTAATTTAAAGTAATGAAAAGCAGGAAAAGTCCAAACACAATAAATTTGTGTTATCTCTGCAGGTGTGGAACTGTTTATTTTCTTCTTTTGGTATTTCATTCTTAAAACATTAAAAACATATGTAGCTATATAGAATAGAGAAAAACAAAGCATGTCTCATTATTTATGTCCCAAGAGTTTCACAATAATTGCTCAGGTTTAAACTTGCCCACTTTTGGAACAGAAGTTTCATCCTAATCTTTTGCGATAGCTTCTCATGGCACCTGTGGCTCCTGCCCTGCCTGTTCAGCACTCCTCCTGCACATAACACAGACTCAGTCATGCCTCAACACCACAAAGCTGCCCTGCTTCCTTGATAAATTCCTGCAAGATTTCAAAGGCACTGTGGGAGCTTTCAAAATGCAAAACTCTTCTCAGGTGCTAAAGGCAGAAAAACAAGGTGCTGTTGGCTTCAGGTGAAAGGCATAGTAGAGAATAAATAAGGGCAGGACAAACAGATGGGAAGGAGTGATGGACCAAAGGCCCTTGAAACAAGGGAGTTGTTTCCAGTAGTAGTAGAAACAAAACCATGTTTCCAGTCCCCAGTAGCACCAAAACTCTCTCTCTCTTAGGCTGCTTTTAGTAGTGCATATATTCACAATTTTGACTTCCTTGCACCACACTTATATAAGACTGAAGCAATTTCCAAGAACGCCCTTTTAATCCTCTGCATGGACATAAATCTTGCACTCTGACTGTTCTCTTTTGAGGCCTTTTTGTCCAAGCCCTCTACGTTCCTGCCAACGCCTGTCAGTGCCATCAGGTTCACCGCCGCCCTTTCGCAGCTCCCCTCAGCAGAGGCGCGGCCTGGGCTGCTGAGGGCGGCGGGGAGCCAAGGCCGAGCAGCCAGCAGCGCGGGTTGCCGCGGCAGGCAAACCCAAACGGGCACAGGGTGTTATCTGTCGGGCAGCCCCGGCGGCGTGGGGGCGTCACTGTCCCTCCCTGGGAAGGGCGGTCACCGCCGGCTGCTCCCGGTGAGGGCTCACTTCTCTCAGAAGGAAGGCAGGCGCAGGGTCCTCCGGGGCGCCCTGCTTCGCCCCTCCCGGCTCTTCGGGCAGTCCCCGAAGGGCTGCGGCGAGCCCTGGACCCCCGGGAGCGGCCCCACAGCCGGGGATGGGGTGGTACTGAGGCGGCCACCGACAGCCCCGGGGGCTGGGGCCGGGGGCGGGGCCATGGCGAAGGGGGCGGAGCCCTGTCCCGCCGGGAGCCCGCACCGCCCATCCTGAGCGACGGGGGGGGGGGGGGGGGTGGCCCGCGCTTCCGAGGCGCCGCCGCCGGTCACGTGCGGGACTGGTGCGTACAACACAACGGGGGGGGGGGGGGGGGGGGGGAGAGTGTCGCGCGCGGGGCGGGCGGCGGCAGCAGCAGCAGGAGCTGCGCGGAGCGGTGAGGCGAGGCTGGCGGCGGGTCGGCCCACCCGCCCCGGGCGTATTTTCTTCCGCGGCGCGCAGGGGGAGGGTACGGGAATGGCAGGAGATGCACCCTCCCGCTGCGGCGTTTGCTTTGTTGCTGCCGTTATTATGTCTCTTGCTGTGTCTCTTCTCCCTGGGCTGTTCCCGAGCCGGCGCTGCCCGCCCGTGCCCGCGGGGTGGGGATGCCAAGTTCGGCCAGAGCCGGCTGCGAGGGGCGCGACGGGGCTGCCGGGCGAACCGGGCCGGGGAGGCCTGCTGGGCTGGCGCTGCGTGAGGGGGTACGTGCTCCCGCCGGGCCGCGCTCCCCGGAGGACCCCGGTTCGCTGGCCGCTTCAAGTGCCGCTTCTCCTCTGCGGCCGCCGGGAGCGGGTCTGGGGGTGGGGGTGTCCTTGTTTCTGCCCCCCTCATAGCTTGTCGCAGCGTGACCCGACAACCCCCCCGCACGGGGTACGGCCCAAAGTAAGGCTGAGCTGGGGGCTGAGGAGCCCAAGCAGAGGCAGCCTTGGTGCTGAGGGGGCTCTGGCCTTCGGAAGCGGTGTGAGCGCGGGTGGCCCTTCCTCCTCCTCCCTGCAACTGCCCCGTAGCCCCGACGGAGCTGCGGGCGGGTGGCTGGTGCCTCCAGGTGTGGTGGTCTGAGCGCACCTTTCCCACAGGCAAGAAGTGCGTTTGCTGTGACGCGTGAGCCTGTTGCCTTAAAAAGTGTTTAATTACCGGTAGTGAAACGAACTGCTTGATTTCAGATGCACATAGAGAACTCCATTGGTTCTGCTGAAGTTCTTCTTTGCTTGGAACTGTACTTGCCTGCTGATCTGGTGAGATCTTGTACTAGCTGTGGTAAGCTTATTCAGAGCTCCTGGTCTGAAAGAAAGTCTTTGACATTACAAAACTAAACTATGCAGAAAACAGCCAGGAGATGCTTAAGAAAGAGGATTAGTTTAAATAGCTATTGACTTGGCAATGGTATTGAACAGACACTGTGTGATTGCATTTGTGTTAATTGCTACTGAGGAGACAGTAACTTGATTTTTAGATAGGTGGTGCTTTCACATGAGACTGTTATAGAAGCATGTTCAACTTCTAACTTTTAGAACCCTTTAACTGAAGATTAAAATAACTGCTTTTAGATAACATCAGTAGTGCTTCTAGTACTGCAGCTCTTTCTTCTTGAAGCAATTCCTGTCAGCGCAGTGTGTTGTGTGGGTTTCTAGACAGGTTTTGTCTGTTTGTGTGGTTTGGTGCAGCTCATCCTCCTTTATGAGCATCACTTCATAATGTGTGCATGCTGGGACATGTAAGAAGACTTCCTAAGAAAGTATCATCCTTTCCTACAGGAATCTAGTTTTTATTGCTAGAGGGAGATATCTTGAAATGCTAGCCAGCGCTGGTTTTTTTTTTTACCAACCTTACTATTTGTCACAAATAGAAAGCTTTCTATGCAACCAGTAGCTGCAGACTCAGAGCCTTAACATTGAATTGGGCAGTGCCAGTACTGCTTCTGCTGCTCATCAAGCTGCAGCAGAGTGAAAACCAGCCATATTCTGTTTAGCAGGTGGTGTTGCTGTTCTGGGTTGTGTACATGGCAGGAGGCCTCAGCAGGAGAAGAAATCAAAGCAAAAGCAAGTGGGTCTTATCAATAGTGCTGCCCTGTGGTCAGGGATGGTGCTTTAGGTCTTTGCAGACCGCTTTATGAGAAAAGCATCTGTTTTTTGCTTGGACCCTCTCCTACCAGTTGAGTAAAGTCGGTAGTTTGTATATCGGTAGTTAGGTGGCCTTTCATGGTTAAATATTCCGCAAAACTCCCTTAAGTGGGCATGCAGGGGTAACCTAGGCTCTCTACTCTGTGTTGGAAACAACCCCTGTGTGAAGACAGATGGTGTAGTAGTGTGGTAGGTCTCAGAAGAAGATAAAAAACAAGCATCTCAAAGCTATTCTTTATACCTACTTAAAGGATAAGATTCAATTAGCACTCAAGTACTGTTCCGGTAGTCCTAATGAATTCAATGGAAGTCACATCTTGGTTGTGGTGTTCTTGTGTTGGTTTTTTTTTTTCCTATGGTATGCCAGTGAATGTAGAGCCTAGCATACAAGCTTTCAACAGCACAAGGCATAAAGATGAGCTGTGAAACGCAGTTTAACTTAAATCAGCTGATTAATGGTGTTGTGGTTTAACCCAGCAGGCAGCTAAAACAACCACACAGCTGTTTGCTCATTCTCCCCCTGCCCCCCCCCCCCCCCCAGTGGGATGGGGGAGAGAATGGGGGGGGGGGGGAAGTAAACCTTGTGGGTTGAGATAAAGGCAGTTTAATAGGACAGAAAAGGAAGACAATAATGATAATGATAAAAGAATATACAAACAAGTCATGAATAGCACAGTTTCTCACCACCCGAAGCTGATGCTCAGCTAGATCCCAAGCTGCCCTGCCTTCCGGCCAGCCCCCAGTTATATATGGAGCATGATTTCATATGGTATGGAATATCCCTTTGGCTGGTCTGAATCAGCTGCCCTGGCTGTGTCCCCTCCCAGCTTCTTGGGCACCCCCACCTTCTCATTGGCAGGGCAGTATGAGAAGCTGAATAGTCCTTGACTGCTTGTCAGCAACTAAAAACATCAGTGTGTTATCAACATTGTTATCATCCTAAATCCAAAACACAGCACTGTACCAGCTACTAGAAAGAAAATTATCTCAGCCGAAACCAGGACAGCAAAGTTAATGATGGCAATACCACTGACTGAACAGCTGTCTGCTCTCTTAAGTGGCTAGTAAATGTTGCATATAGGCAGCACAATTCATATAGTATGATGCAACCTGCTAGTAGTATCTCCTGGCTAATAAATCCAAACTAAACTATTAAGGTTCTCCCTTAGTGCTGATGGTCTGCCTTGGTATCTCAAAACAGTGGATAGGGATTTTGGACCTTATTTGGTGGTGGGTAATGTGATCAAATTCCTGTCTGCAAGGCAATGCAGGTGTACGCACTACATTTGTAAGCGCATAGTGTTTGAGTGCCTGTGTATTGATTTATTTCTGTACTCTAAAGTTGCCCCTCAAACTTCTGTTTGTGGTTGCTCATCTCCCTTATAGAGGAAGTTCTGTTGCTTAGAACAGTATTTTCAACATTATGCTATGTTCTGTTAAGGGCCCCTTTGCTGCTGGCTTCGTTTAGGCACTTCATTTACCTTGTTAGCTAAAACTTCAGGTTCTGTATCAGTAACTGCACACAGATTCACTTTCCAGCTCCAACTGTAGGAACATTTTCATGTGAATGATCCTTCTAACTATGACTAATAGCTAGACAGTCATTCTTCTGCATCATTGCATGCTTCAAGCTTACAAAGTGTATTTGAAATTGGAGGCTTGGCCTAAACAGCAGTCTTTGGGGACTAAACCAGTGAAGCAGACAGACCTTTCCTAGCCATATTACTGTGCATGTCACTCTACTGCTAATGTTTGCTTTAAGACTACAAACAAATCAGTGATTTTAACTTAATGACTATTTGGGGGGAGAAAAATCATGCAAATTATTTTACACAGTGATTCAGTTTTCCATGTATCTTAAGCTGTTTAAGATTCTGCTCATGCACATAACTGGCCTTGCTGCATATAAGAGTTGTGCATTTGGATCAGCTTCTTGATTCCCTTCCCAAGCAGTCTTTTCTTCTCATCAGTATCAAATGCAAACTGCAGGTTCTTAATGTGTTGAAAGTACATTTTTATTCATACCTGCTGTGTATGTGGGATGTTGACAAATGATACAGGGTAATGATAGGAGTATGTATCTGTCATCTGAGATGTTTCAGAGATTGCTAAAGAAATATTGTGTGGGACGGGGTGAAAATGAAGGATGAGCTTTCCTTTTTTTTTTTCCTTTCCTCCCCATCCCTGATAGGTAAGCCAGCAAAATGAACTCTAACTATCCCCCTTAGCTTTTGTCTGTATGATTTCCAGTGCTGCATTCTGTGTCCCCCTGAAACAGTATCACTCAGCTTCAGAGAAAGTATTACAGACTGATAATACATTAACATATTTGATTTTGATCTTTCTCTAGACACTGGCAGAACCGATTCACTGAGGAAAGTTATACCTGCCCCAATAACAACAAACTGTTATGTGTTGCCTCAGACAAGTGGACAAACTCCTGTTTGAAGGAGAAGGTAGCTTCAGGGCTTGAAGGATCACTTGAAGGACTAGCACTGGGGTGTTTCTGTTGGTTTGGTTTTTTCCCCTAGCAGAGCTCAAAAGCAGGTACAAATGAGTATTGTTTAACTACTGCTGGAGAAGGAGTTTGCATCCTGTGTCTGTGGCAGATTGCAGGTGACCGATGCAGTCTGTTTTTCTGAAACATGCTAGAAAGGGCTTGCTTAGTCTCTCTGGCAAGTTCTTTGAAAATGGATTCGCTCTCTCCCTTTGATTGAGCAAAAGGTAGGGGAAAATTCTTCTACGTATTGCTAGCGCTTTGGTGGTCTCCTGTTTTAGGCTTCTGCCTCAGTCTTGAATATTACAAGATCTGTCACTGTTACAGGCTTATTGTTGCTTACCCAGTGTTCTCACTGTCTCTTTTCTTGTTGAGTGGCTTCTCATTTTACAGTAGTTGAAGAGCTCCCTGCATCTATTTTGGCTATGAGTGTGTATGGTGCAATCAAGCTGCCTGTCCAATGCAGCAGAGTGTAAACAGTTTGTGGGACCAAACAAAGCCTCTGATAATATAGGAAAGCTAACTACGTGAGGCCAGTAATGTTTTTTTGCAATCATTAACTGACTTTAGATTCTGCAAGATCTGGTAAACTTAGTGTGTCAGATGAAGATGCTAAACTGGAGACACTAAATTTAGGCAAACTCTTCTTTTGCTGCTGTTTTTAGTGGCAATAAATTGTGTATTGTAGTACAGTCTTTTGGGGCTGCTTTTAAAATTGCTTCTTGACACCTCTTAAAAGCAGCACATTTAAATAGGACACTAAAATTGTTTTTTGCCTCTGCTGAGCTGTGCTGCATCTGGGTCTAGTTATTGTAATAACATTTAAAAAAAAAAAAAAGGTAAACTGACTTGAGACTGTGATTTTGTCAGTGTGGAAGAAGATTGGTTAAGGCATCACTTAATAACTGTTCTGCAAGAGATCTAGTAAGTAGCAGTATCACTTGCCCGAAGGTCTAAGGCTCCCTGTCCAGTAGAGAGCTGTAAAAATAGCCATGCTAACAGGTTTTGTTTTTTCCCTGCTTTGAGAGGTGTAAATATTCCTTTCTTTGTAGTTAAAGAGCAATGGTAAGATGAGAATTAACTAGTGATGTTTTACAGTCGCGTGTTAAGATCTTTATATTGTACTATTGTGTTTCTTAAAGATAAGGTCAGATCTACAAAGTTGTTTATCTGATTCCCCTTCAAGTCAAGGTTGGAGGAGGTCTGGTATCTGAGTTCAAGAGCTGATAGTACCGGTCACTAATGGGTATCTGGGACCTCCATGTGAACACGGATTCCATTCCCCAGGCTTAGCAACCAAAATAAGTCTCAGTTAATTCTGGAGAAATACTTGGGCTAATAAGCATACTTCTCACCCTCCCCTTTGTTGCCTCTGGAAACCTTAAGGGGTAAAGGTGAAAACCTTACAAGGAAGGAGTAGATGCTTACTGGTTATGCTTGTAGCAAAGCTTGCCTTGTTTGTGGCATGCAGTTCCAACTCCTAAGCCATGCTTTGAACCTAGAAAATCAAGAAGCAAGAAAACAGTTGTATTTTGTTATTTAACTGCTTTTTCTGAGGAATTTTAATGCCTCTTAGTGGCATGACTGAGTGCTGGACTGTTGAAAACAGCTTGCATAATAAATGTGTTCCACAGGAAATAATTATCTTTCTCGTACCAGTGTTAGTATTAAATAAAGGCGTAAAGTGACATTAATATTAAATCATAACTTATAGCAGCATAAGAGATTACAAAATCTGTTCTTTCTTATCTTCATTAGAGATGAGTACTGAAGCAGAACAGCAGCTTCTCCATGATGCTAGAAATGGAAATGCTGAAGAAGTTAAACAGCTGTTGGATACCATGGACAAAGGAGAAATAAGCTTTGATATCAACTGTAAAGGTTAGTAGCCTTCCTCAAATGCTTGTAATCTCACTGCTGAAGCCCCATGTAGTGAAACTTACTCACAGTATAATCTTGCTTTCTTTGGAGAGCTCAATAGAGTATTAAAAAACACTTAAACAACTGCTTTTACCCTGTGACTTACTGCTATACTTGCATAGGGGAGAGATCATAAAAGCAGAGTACAGATAGTTGTAATGTACAGAAAACCTCAGAGTAATTTGCAGAAGCTGGAAGTGTCAACAAGACAAAGAATCAGTACCTCTTTTTGCCTATGTTCATGCTTATGCCAAATTTGGAGCTTTATAATACTAAACAAAACAGACCGTGGTGCCAAAGGATGGTTTGAGGAGGTAAGGAGCCTCCATCAAGGCTGCAGAGAAGATTAAGTTATTTATTTGTGCTCTACTAGGTGTGATTTTAGGCCCATATTTCATTATCATGTAGTAGGAGCAGCTACATCTCTTGTCACTTGCAGGAATGGTTGGGAAAAATGTATACTTTTTACCATTAGCAGTATACTAGGTTACTTGGGAAAAGAAAGTAAAACTGCTGGTCATCTGCATCTGGGTCTTTGGCCAACATTAAAGTTTTGCACGTGTGTAGCTAGCATAGTTACGGCTAAGCAACTTGCTCACTGAGCATTAAAACTTCAAACTAGGGCTGGATTTGCAAGCTTTCTAGCAATTGCAGACTGTCCTATTTCTTTATTCATTTAGTACTTTTCTAGTTCTCTTTATTTACATGGGTGTGTTTCTGGTTGCTTAAAAAAAGTGGATGTGTATCCCACTCTTTCTACACAGGCTGGTATTTCTTTGTTCAGCATTTAACTGTTAAGCAGCACTGAGAAGACAGTGCTGCAAAGGGAGAAGGGAGAGAGAAACTATGCTTCCTCTCAGCTGTGACAGAGGGAACACCTTGCCCTAAAGAGCAGGGCAGCCTGTTATCTGAACAAGTTCTATCCCTTTCCCAACTCTAGTTCCTAATCATCAGATTACTCATTGTTTTGTTTGACTACTCAGCCATGTCTGTGTTTTACAAATAGTTAATGTGCTCACCTCAGACAAACAAGCTGTAAAATGCAAACCCTTGCTACTTCATCTTCAGGGAGCTAGTTCGTAATTTAAAGGGGAACTAGACAGAGCTTGATGGAGCTGAAGTCATCCATGCTCGTAAATATGTCCTTTGCAAAGATTCGTGACGTTGTGTGTAGCGCCTAAACAGCTGGAATAAAAGTACCTTGAGATTCATGCAACAGTACCTGTAAATAAGTTGCTGAAATCTCTTGCACTTAGATTTGAGAGGTTCTCAGAATAACACTGAGATGTGTTTTTAAACATAATCTGAAGTCGAGAAAGCATAATGAAATGGCATAATCTGCAGTCCTGTATTATGTCAAGCAAACTGGTCTCTGGTCAGCATTGCTGCTCAAAGTCAAGTGTTAGTATTGTGAAAGTCTACAGCATAGAAGACACTCAACTAATGAAGGGAAAAATAGATGGTGCTTAGCTGTTATTCTTCCAGTTTAGCAATACATGTCCAGTCAGCTAATATATGCTTGCTAATGGGAGCTCTAGGAAGCTAGAGGGGAATGTGCTGGTAATAGTTTAGGTTAAACAAAATAATTCTGGACATGGAATCTATACACAGTGAAAGCTCTGCTTTCTAAGTTCCAATTCTTTAAATGCTAGAGGACACAGAAGTGTAACTAAAGTGTTCTCTGGGGAATCTGTTCTGGTTGTGTGAAACTTGAGTTGAATTTCTGTTCTTACACACTCTTTAGAGACTGTTTCAATCACTGTTGCCGTAGTCCATTGGAAATAGTCTAAGACAAATTCAGGCTGAACAGCCTCTGCAGTATAACTACCCCTGCCATTCTGCCTCCTCACTAGCAAAACCGCTATGTCTTGCTACAAATCCTGATCTGTTAGGTATTACCGGATAGGGATTGCACAACCACATGATTAACTAAAATACAGGCTTTAGACTCTAACTTACTTTTTGCAACCCTCAATCTTCCTTCTCTTCCCTACAGCCTCTTGTCCTTCTGTCATTACCTTCTGGATAATCAGATATCCCTAGAAGGTCAGGGCATGGGGAATGTCTTCAATGCTGCAGCAGTTCCTTGAGGACTTGCATCTGATGTGGCAATGTCACTTGGCTTGGAGAAAAGTGCTTTTGGAGCAGGCGGGAGGCTGTAATGGAGGTAGTGTAAACTTCCCCCAGAGTGTGCCTTGGGAGACATAAGTCCAACACATTAATGTGCCTGGATGTCAAAACCTACGTTCAAGATGTTGTAAAACCTGTCTTGTCTTTCCAAGAGTGAGCTTATATCTGAGGCTGTACTCTAGATTCACAAGTGTGAAGTCTGACAAGTGATCCCAAACATCCAGATTTCAGCCAAAGTGAAGGAACAGAACCTAAATCCAGGCTTCTCCTACTTGTTCTGGTGTGACTGGATTCTAGCCAGTCAACACTTGCAGATAAGCAAGACTTGTTTGATGAGAATCCAGCCAAATGGTGTGAACTTTCATTTCCAGTTTTCTCAGTTCACTGATTTCAGAAGACGGTATCCACATTAAAACAGCAGTAAACCTGGGTTTCATCCAAAACGATCATATTTTCTAAGACTATACTGCATTATTTTCCTTAAATACAAGAAAATAAAATATTTAGGATTTTGCAAAGTAAGAAAACTGGGAAATAAGAAAACTGGGAAATAAGGTCAGTGGTCAACTGTGTGTTAAGCCAAAATACACATTTGAATGACTGCGCAGTAGCCTGGCAGACTGCAATCAGGAGATGACTACCTAGTTTGTCTCCATTCTCTAAACAAGTGGTAACACTTGAGACTTATAGCTAATTGGCATGAAAGCAAAGAACTAGGTAGGAGAAATATTTTTTGCTGTATTTATTTTGCATTCCTATCCTTGCATTCTCATCAGTGTAATGATGTCCTGGTTTAAAATAACAAAAAAAAAAGTGCAAACACTTGTGGTCACTTGAAGAGAAGTAACAAACACCTCAAGAGCTTGAGAAGTAACTGGTCAGCTAACATCAGAAATGCAAACATTCAGAGTGGATGCAGAACAAGGGCTTCTGGCACTTTATTCTGTAAGAACTACAAATCTGGCCAGGTTCTTGATTTTTTTTTAATGACCAAATTCCTTGGCTGCAGCACTGTCTTGTCAGTGCTGTAACTAATGACTGTCTCAGGCTGATTGCACTGAATTCAGTGCAACTCGGACCTCTTTTGTGTTCTTTGAAAGAACCTTCTTGCCTGCTAGACTGAGGGATGAATGATGTCCATTTAGTACGTTATCCAGCGTACGTAGCCCTAGAATTAGTGATCCGCACAGCATTTATCTTCTGTGGTGCTTGAGCCCATCAGTCACTTAGAGCAGGAGCTCTGTTGTAGGCCAGACTGGGATAATGGTAAGATACTGAATCTGTGGTTGGAACAAGAGAACCAATAACAAAACAAATAGCCAACAGAGGGCAGAAGTGTTAGCTGGAAGCAGTTATAAGAAATGGGAAAATATTTCAGCTGTGAACTACATTCTAATGTTAATTTGTAATATGAGAGCAGAAAGAATGATGAACTTGCAAGGTCAGCAGATCTCTCTTTCCTTGTGCTAGTGACTTGTCCCCTCAGGGCAGTCTTATGTTATGCATGTTCCAGACTTCAATGCTTGAGGATACATGTAAAGGGAAAACTTAATAGTGGCAGAAAACCATTTCCAATGCCTCATTTTCATTTTGCTTCCAAATACAAAATTATAGCTTTTAAGTGGCACTTAGAATGCTGTGTGTCTGTTGCTTAGTAAAACCAAAGCACAAACCAGCTTTGCTTAGTATAATTGAGCATTGCAATTGGAAACAAACATGAGTTGTTAAATTAGTAATCTCTGATACTTTTAATATCTTGCTTTTGAAGAAGTGATTGTAGGACAGTTATTGAATTTCATTCATACAGCTAGTCCTCCAGAACATGCTTTAAATGCTTTTTAAAGCATAAGTGATAGTTTCTTTTGTATGGTCACTTCTCTGACTGCTTCCCACTTACGCTTATCATTCTTGCAGAGGCTTGCAGCTGTAGATGGTATGCGAGTTCTGCAGTGCACAACGATTTGAAATCATGATACTTAGTAAGGCTGTCTATTAAAATTGAGTACAAGCACGAGACAACAAAAACCCTATCATTAGGCCATTCTACCTGTTTTGGTTTGAATCACCTGTTTGTAAGAAGGGTTGTCCTACCTCTCATTTGTGTGCAGGATATAAAATCAGATAAACCAAACTCTTTTTTGATAAACAAAAGAAATGTGTACTTGCATATGGTATTTTCATAGTGAATGAAAGTAACTGAAGCTTCTTGCCACTGCTGAAGAACAAGGTATTACATGAAAACAAAAGGTTTATTCTCCATCAGACTAATGACTTTCTCCTTTCAGAAAGATTTTGTAGATTTGAATCTAACATTCTCAAACTGCATCCCAATTTAGTAATTCAGGTGATGTGAATAGTATTGATGCTTCTAGCCTCCCTGCTCCTCTGTTACTGTGAAGAATGATCATCCATGCCAACCTCCAAGCACATGAAAAGATCGTTTTTGTATTGTATGACCAAAACGTAATTTACCTGTTTTGTCTTTTAGGCAGAAGTAAATCTAATATGGGTTGGACACCTCTTCACCTTGCATGCTACTTTGGACATGCTGTTGTGGTAGAAGATTTGCTGAAGGTATATTTCTATTTGCTTCTCTGTATAAGGCAGTGTCGTGGTTTTACCCCAGCTGGCAGCTGAGCACCATGCAGCCGCTCACTCACTCCCCCCCCCCCCCCATCATCGGGATGGGGGAGAGAATTGGAAAAGTTAAAGTGAGAAAACTCGTGGGTTGAGATAAAGACATTTTAATAGGTAAAGCAAAAGCCGTGCACACAAGCAAAGCAAAGCAAGGAATTCATTCACGACCTCCAATGGGCAGGCAGGTGTTCAGCCATCTCCAGGAAAGCAGGGCTCCATCATGCATAACAGTTACTTGGGAAGACAAACGCCATCGCTCTGAATGCCACTGCCCCCCCCCACCCCCCCCTTCCCCCAAGCTCCTTATAAACTGAGCATGACATCATATGGTATGGAATATCCCTTTGGTCAGTTTGGGTCACCTGTCCTGTCTGTGTCTCCTCCCAACTTCTTGTGCACCCCCAGCCATCCCACTGGCAGGGCAGTGCAAGAAGCAGAAAAGGCCTTGGCCCAGTGTAAACACTGCTCAACAATAAGTCCATAGAACAAAAACATCTCTATATTATCAACACTGTCTCCAGCACAAATCCAAAACATAGCCCCACACTAGCTACTATGAAGAAAATCAACCCTCTCAGCTGAAACCAGGACAGGCAGAAAATTCTTTGTTATGCCAGAGGCAGTTTGTATTTATGCAGGTTTTTATGATAGAAGAAAGGTGGCTTTGTAGAGAGGCAAAGCCACTCCTATAGTTTATCTGCATGTAACACAGAGATAACTAAGCTGATTGTTAAAACTAAGGAATGAAATAGTTGCCATATTAGGATCGGCCTGGTTTACAGGGACCCAAAATAGTGACCCTGGAAGTCTATTCAGTAGTATACAGCTGTTACTCTGAACAGTATTTACAGTTATCAGTACTTAGCTAACTTTCTCCTGGAGTATGTGTGTTTGTCTATGTAATCATCTGCATATAGGAAATAAAGATGTATAGTATATAGGTATGCACTGAAAGCTTCAGTCCTTTTCAAGCTCAGTGGATATCAGCGTGTAGTAAGGCTTCATCTAATACTAGTAATGCAAATGCTTCAAGGCCTGATCTTGCTTACCGTAGCATATAAGGTATATAATTTAGGCAATTTCACTTGAGTCGCAGGAAAGGCTAAAGTGTTTCAAATGCAAAAGAATCTATGTTATCTAATTGTATGTTGTGCATAGAACTATGCTCAGAATTCTGTGCAAAGTAACTTGTATGTGTTTCTTTCCAGGCACAGGCTAACATAGTTTGATTCATTATTAACATCTCTGAAATGATGAAACTCTGTGCTCAGAGCTGACCTATTTGTATCTTTATAGCCACATCTGCACTGCATTTGCAGTTGTTTCTGGCTGAGTTTTTTTTTTTTTTTTTTTACCATTAGCTCTCAGGGTAGCTTCAACCAACCTTAACTGTATTACAGCCTATTCCCGCTTGAAGGGTTTTGCTGTTGATGGCAGGAACAGGCTAAACAGCCTCTAATGCAAAGGTAGCAAATCTAAACTTGAATTGCATTCAGAATAAAGGCCACCAGCCATAATCATGACTCAAAAGCAGGAAAAAAAGTTGAGATTTCTTTGAGAAGTTCTTCTCTAATCTACACACCTGCTCAGTAGATAATGCTGTTCTCAATCCAAGAGGGCTTCATAAAGCAAAAGGTAAAGTTTTGTCACTTAATGCATTTATCAACATTTCCGGAGTTGGAAGAGTATATGTAACTTTGCACTTTCTTCTTTACTGATAGGGCTTTTGAAAGGGTATTATTTAAAGAATAAGTTGAATAATAAAGGAGGCTGTGCACCTCTGAAAGCTAGGCATGTATAGGTGTGTCTGCATTCTTGTGCCTAGATTTTGTGCTCAAAGAGCAAGTGAATGAGGTATTACAAGAAACAGAGCTCTGGAACTAGAATCAGGTTTATCAGTTAACTTTAGGTAGGCAGCAGTGACCTGGCTAAACTATGTGATCTAAACATATGTGATAGTTAACTGTGTCCTGCTGTCTTTCTGACCCTTTGAGAGGTTAGGTAAAGGGACGTAGAATAAATGCTTGAAGAAAGGAGGATAGGATTTCTTGATTTCCTGGAACAGTACCTGTGCAGTGTGGCAAGCAGTCTTCCTTTCAGACAAAACGTATGAGATGGAGAAAGTGTGTGACCAAAGGAAGGGAGATTTAAGACAAAGATTGTAGAAGAGAAAAGGGAGGAGAAGAAAGGTTAAGTTTCAGATGGTACCATCTTAATGCTGACACGGAAGTTTTCACTTCAAGTGAAAGGGCAGCAATAGGTGCCTAGAGAGAACACCGCTTGTTAAATGAGGAGTACCAGGAGGCTGGTGCTACTGCGTGTACATCTGTAATAATATATGCATGCATGTTACCAAGTACCACTGCAGTTCTTTCAGTAGGTTGTTTCGGTTTTTTTTTTCCCCAACACCTACCCACCACCACCAAAAAGATAAAACAAACCTCAAACTAACACCATCCCTGCCCCCTGTGTTAAACTTATTTTCCATATACTTTCCTCTCAAAAGAGAGAGAGATGCCTGGAAAAAGTGCAGGAGGCTTTTCCTTTTGAAGCAGTTTAGAGAATGCTCGTTATTCATCTTACATACTTTATCTTCAGTTCCAGAATGATTGTATTACAGTTCTGATCTGATTTGCCGCAAGTGTCCGATCCTCTCCTTCCCTCCAATCAGAGGGAGTAGCTGTGTAGTTCTTGTTGGAAGGACATTCAAATGTCTTTTGATCTTGCTGTTTAGGCTGGTGCAGATGTGAATGTGCTGAATGACATGGGAGATACTCCACTCCATCGTGCAGCTTTCACAGGACGTAAGGTAAATGATGTTGACTTTTTTTAAACCTCGATCATAGAACTATTAAAGAACTACTAGCAATAAGATCACTTCAAAAAGATGTTTTTACAGTGTCTAAAAATGACTTACTGGTTTTGGTACAGTGCGTTCGAAAGAACTAAGCACGTTGCCTAGTTGGTATAACTGTCAAAAACAAAAACATGGCACAAATATTTTTTCTTGAAGATGAGAGAAGACTGGTCAGTAGTTTTCCTTGGTATACTTTGTCATATCTTTTTAGTTTTTTGTTGGCAAAGATTTTGCTGTCAGAGAAATAGTCATTATCTTCCGTTGTAGCACTGTGCATCAGTTGTGTAACTAACTGATGTTGCTTCTGTTCTGCTTCTGCTGTGTGTCAGAGAAAATTCTGAAGCGTAGCACTACCTCTAGCTGCAGGTGCTAATTACTATGTGGAAACCAGTGTAAAGGTCTCTCATCTACTGCTAAAGTACAATAGATTAATTTGTGTTTGTGCTTGGTATGTTTGACACAGTAAAACGAGTAGGGATTGTTCCTCCTAACTAACTGCATATTTACAAAGAGAGAAACCACATTGTTTTAATCTTAGTGGCTTCTGGAGGGAAAAAATATAAATTAGGACACACTGGTTCATCTGGTGTCTGGAAGTGCTGTTTCTTTTTAGAAAACTAAAACTAAAGAGCTTTTTATAGGCCTGTAATGTGAGAGTAGTTTGTTCCCCATCTGCCACCCATCACTTCCAAACTAGTACTGCCTCTATGGATAACCTCTTGTCCCTTCTGGAGGAGTGACTTAGTCACTTATCTATGACTTATCAAAAGAGTCAGTCGTACTATTTTTATCTGTATTCGTACCAGGTACAACAGCTTTTAAATCAGAGTGGGTCTGTTCAGCTGTAACTAATCTCTTGTTAGTTCCTTCAGCCTGACTGATGTGAGAGAGGTTGCAGTTAGTCTCACTCTTCAATCTCTCTAAAACATCCCTTCCTGTTTTTGTAAGTCAGCAGTGGTGAGAAGCTATTATACAGCTCATTTTACAGGATGTCAACAGCTGGAAAGCCCGATTGTGGCCTTGCCATAACAGATAAGCAGTGTTTTTTCAAATTGTTTTCCAGGAGGTGGTGATGTTACTCTTGCAGCATAATGCTGATACATCTATTGTTAATGGGAGTGGAGAGACTGCAAAAGAAGTTACTCATGATAAAGACATAAGGAATATGTTGGAAGGTAACTTTAATAGGTGGTAGTCTCTTTTTTTCAACACTTGTGCATTCTAAAAGCTGGTTTTCTCTTGCAAGTTAGAGAAGCTCAATTGAATTTTCTCTTTAAACTTGGTCATTAGAAATAAAAAAGTTAGGTTTTGGTTCCTGTCTGCAGTACTGATGTCTGTTTCTTCCCCACAGTATGTCTGCAAGTGACTTGGAGAATTAAGTATCATGAATGCCAATAGCATTATTCAAGGATAAAATTTCTGTAGGATGATAGGAAAAGTAGAAGAGAAACTGGAAAATACACAGGAAAGATCTGATGGGGGTGTCACATAGTTGCCCTGTTTTCCTTTTTACTAGGGAGTGGTGTTGGGTTGTAAGTGTTTAAAAAATAATAATAACATATATATGTGCATGTGTATGCACACACATCTCATCAAATATTACATATTTTTGCTGTGATGCAGACTTTTCTGAATAAATATTCCATTTATACCTGTCCCAAATAAATAGTACTGGAAACTCTTGTTTCTCTAGGCTTGTTCTGATACAGTTTCTTGAATGCTGTACTTTACACATACTTGCTACTTTATTGAGACTGACCTTAAATTTGGGGTTGTTTTAAATAGCAGTGGAAAGGACACAAGAAAGGAAACTGGAAGAAGAACTCTTAGGAGCAGCAAGAGAGGGGGAAACAGGGAAACTGACTGCCTTGGTAAGAATTCAAGTGCTTATAATTCTTTGTGTCAAGTGGTTCAAGCCATAATGCTGATCTAACAACATGTGACATAAGGCCTTGCATTTCAAAGTGCCATTTTCAAGTCAAGTCATAACAGGTTTCTCTTGGAATCCTCCAGTGAGGACCTGTGATCATTGAATTACAATTTTAAAACTCATACTGACTCTTGAGGAAGTCCAAAGAACTTTCTCCACTTGCTCTATGGTGTAAACCTCCTTGACTTTCCTACCCTTAGGTTAATAACTCTGTGGAGAACTTGTGTAGCTCTTTTGAACTGCCCCTTATCTTGAGAATTCCTTATACTTTGTGTACTGATTTTCAGGCCTTTCTGCTTCTACTCTAGCTTTTTTTTTAATTAGCAGACTATAATGCTCATGAAACTTTAGCTGCTTAAATCTACTTTTATTGTGAGACCTAACATACCAGAAGTTGTTCTCTGCTGCCCTACTTTTGGAACAGAGTGCCACTTACTTGAAAGATAGCCTTTTATTGTTAATTCTCCTTTATCTTGATTATTTTTACTGAAAAAGACTGTACTGTGTATTGTAACACAATTGTCTGGAAGAGATAATTTAATAGTGCAGTTTCTCTAAACCTTCAAATTGGAATTCAGGCCATTTTTTTCTCTTTTTCCTGCATGCGCCTCAACTGTAACTGCTCTTTCTATTCAAGTTTCTTGAAGTCAAATGGTAGTGGTGGCTTTTGTGCTTCTGTCAAGATTCTCACTGGATCACATATGTTTTGCTACTAAAAGTTAGACCTTCAATAGCTGAGTCTTAACCCAGGCTTTTTAGTCTACTTGAGGCAAACCCAGTGTGTTCTTCCTGTGAGTTCTCAGAAACATACTGTACGCTCACTGAAATGACTGGAGAGCTTTTTATGTCAATGAGTCGATGCATGAAACTTTCTTCTAAATATTTCCTTGTGACAAAGTGTAAGCTGCTGAAAGCACAGGCGTGTGGCTTAAAAGATGTGGAGGCAAGAAGTGAGGAGAGGCAGAGATAAGGCAGATGTAGAACAGCTGGTCGGGAAGACCTGAAACCTAGGAATCCTCAGGAGCTCAAGTATTTGGTCACAGTATTAATGAGGTTATACTTCCACAAGCTGTCTCTTTGACTTGTGTTCTCTTTTCAGTTGAACTGTAAATAACAGCTGTAGCAGTTCATCCTTTATTTCTGAAGCACATTTAAAGTGGTTACTGTCAATGCTAACTTAAATTGCTGCCATGGGAATTCTGTTATGAAGTAATTTCTCTAAGACATCATATGGCTAAAGCAGAAGGCTTAAACTTGAGTATCTCTAGAATTGTTGTTACGCACTTGTGACTCTAGTCTCCTAAGACTGCTTAACAGTAACTTGGCCTTTCTATTAAGGCAGTGCTATTTGGCTTGGAAGCTTAACTATAATGGCTGATATCGCATAGAATGGTTTGGATTAGAAAGGACTTTGAAAGATCATCTAGTCCCCCATGTACACATCCAATAGCCATGTATTTCAGTAGAAGTGTAATGGTATTTTAGGGCAGTTAGTGTCATGTTTAATGACCCTTCTCTTTGGGATCAGTTCTCAAAACATTCGTATTATGTCCAAGTAAAACTTGGGGTTTTTTTCCTCAGTTACATAGCTGCTCTACTCTAAGTTCCCACAATAGTTAGACTTCAGAATGCAGCAAAGCTGTTTGTGTAACAGACTGCCTACACTAGGAGCTTCTAAATGGCCTAGGATAGCTCTGTCACTGAGACTGGAAGGCCTGCCACCCTTCTGTACAAAGTTCTTATGCTCTGAAACAGGGTCACCATGCAAACTTGTTCTGGATTTAGTACTGGCCTGTGCTAACTTTCAGACTGTGCCTGGGAGTCTTCTAGGGAGAACAGTAGATTTTGGCAGTAGAATCGCACAGGGCCATTCTGGCAATGTAAATGACTGAACTGCAATGCCGGGGAACTCTCTCTGGCACTGTGCAATTGAGCAGGATAGATGTTTCCATGTTGTGCACTTAGAGGTGGAAGCGGTGTAGCAAGAAAAAAAACCTGAGAAGTTCTGTACTCTAGCTAAGCATCTTGCTTGATTGTTGTAGTCTTTGCCCTTATTGTAACTTTTGCTAAATGCCCTCTTGGTTGCTAGATCTACACTGAAGCTTCCTAGTTAGGAACAGCTAACTCTTAGAAGAACGAATGTGGCATCTGGAGAGGAAGACAGATAAGTAAGCAAAACTTTGGGGTTTTTTCCAGTTGAACAAGCCCAAACCACCTGATATCAACTGTACAGATCAGATGGGGAACACACCATTGCATTGTGCAGCGTATCGTGCCCATAAGCACTGTGCATTGAAACTTCTGAAAAATGGAGCAGATCCTAAAATAAGAAACAAAAATGGTAAGTTCCAAATGAAAGTACATAAAGTGTTAAGAGAAGCCAGAAATTTAACAGCTTCTATAAGCTATGTTACTACTCAGTGTTCAGGGATAATCTTACGGTGCTTTACAAGCTTTGTGTCACTAATAAAGGAAGCCCAGCACTGACTAAATTACCAGAGACTTAAGAACTGTAGCAAAATACTTATTGTATATGTTCTTATTTTCCAAGCTTACCTATTTCTAGAAAATGTACCTGCTCTGTCTTAACCATGAAATGTGCCTGGCGTTTGTTTTCTTGATGCTAAATGCTGAACACAGGTAACAAAAAAAGTGGTAAGATTGAAGATGTGGCCCAAAGTGACGTTTCAGAATAAGGCTTCTAATGAAAGCAAATCTAGGAAAACTTTACACAGATGTACACACTGTGTACTTGTCATCTGATTAAAGATGCCTCTGCCTTGATATTTGTGAACGTTCTGAGCTTTTTTATATAGCTGAAGAGCTAATACCAAACTTAAGTAAGAGCAAAGGCCTCTCTGTGGCTAGTAGAACTCTGAAGGACAGTTCAGAGCCTTTTTAGTCTTCTGCCCCTGAGGAGCTTAAGTTCTCCTATTCCAAGTAAACGTAGATGCTTGTGGGGCTAAAGTTTAATGGGTGAGCACAGTGTCAGAGTGATTATTTTTAAGTATATCTAGGTGTATTTGCATCAAATTCTCATGCCTTGTCTTGGTTACTAAACAGATCAGACACCCCTTGATCTAGCCCAAGGTGCAGAAATGAAACTGATACTGGGAGGTAAAACTGGAAAGGTAGGAACTTTCATATCCATTTAAAATGCCAAGGCTGTCTAGTTGAAGCTATTCCTACATGAGCTTTAATTTCTATGCAGGTTATCAACAAACCCCTGAGACGATATGAAGGTCTCCTATGGAAGGTATGTCTTACTCCTTTTCTAAAACAGCTTAGGAGATCTCCAAGTATGTCAGTATGTCCTTTTCTGTACTTAAGTGAGAGTTGATGAATGAGGGAACTTTTCAATAATACATTTGTTAAATTACTTGATTTTAATCCACTATATTGGATAAATTATAGATGGGCTGGTTGGGCGGAACAGATACTAGATTCATGGCACTCTGATCTTAACCTCAGGCCCTAAAATATCTTTATTTCTTGGTAATTTCTGTGGCAAAGCTTCACTGTGGTAAGGTTTTGTTCCTTGGCTGTGTGGCGGGCAAAATTTTTTGGGTTTGGGGTTTTTTTCTTTTCTGATTAGATGTCTTAATAATCTATGATTAACATTTTGCCACAAGTTCACCATCTTCTGGAAATTTTAAGACTTAGAGGTAAGATGTCAGTCAAATGGTTGTTTAAAGCTTGTTTTGCTCTGATACTCAAGTGAGTCTTTTGCCTTGTTAAAAAAATAAGTTTTCTCAATCTTCTACATGAATGCTTAATTTTTATGTTCCTTAATGAAATCTTCGAAGCTTTCTTCAGTGTAAATTTTCCTATGTATTCACTCACAATTGTAATAAAGGATCTGTTTCTAAACCATAACTATGTACTAAAGCTTGTGATAGGTAAAATGTTGTAGTTGAATATCTTGCTGTGGTTTGTTTCTCACTTGATTTTATAAAGTAGAATTGTGTGGTAATCAACAACCCTGGTAATATTAAAAAAATGCAGTATTTAAATATTTCAGTTCTTAATAGCATGCTCAACAAAACTTCTGTCTTTAGGTATTTCCAAAAACAAAGAGAATAGTACTGTAATTGTAAAGTATTCTCAGGTTGCTGTGATCACCAAGATAAGTGAAATCTAAAATGGTTTCCTAATGACCTCCAGTTTTATGTAATAGCCTTCAAGCTACTAAACTTACTGGGAATAGTTACTCTTCAGCTATTAACCTTACCTGGCCTTTTTTTTTAATTATTTCTTTAGAGCTCACGATTTTTTGGTTGGAAACTCTACTGGATAGTTCTAGAACATGGAGTCCTTTCCTGGTATCGGAGACAGTAGGTTCTGTGTTTAAATTTCTGAAAAGCGAGTTAAATAATTCCCATCTTCACTTCATTAAATCTCTTTTTCTTTCAAAGAGCTGATGCAGTGAATAATGATCATCGTCAGGGATGCAAGCATCTAACACAAGCTGTCTGCACGGTAGGAAGTGAAATGACTTGTAACTACTGTTTGGGGGGTTTTTTTATGTGATGGTGTTCTGTACCTAGACAATGAGAACTTCAGCTAGGTTGGTAAGCATGCCTTTGTTATAAAAAAGGGAAAAAGTTTGTGCTCTTGCAAGAAACACTGGTTCTTGTTAAGCAAAGTATTCTTATATGTAAAGTGGCCATAAAGCTCCTTCACTTCTTTCCAAAGTCTTGAAGATTTAAACAGACATAATGCTTCCTAAAAGCACGCCACTTCAATTGTGCAAAACAACTGTTTGGAGCATGTGATACAGACTAGCAAAGCTCTGGTTCCTCCTGTGGCTGTCACTGTCTGCTTGTGACTGATTGTGTAACTTAAGTTGATCTCAGTTGGAGAACTGATCAATTCTGAAGGTGGCTTTTGGAAAGCTTCCTTAAATTCAGTTATGCTTGTGGGAATCTATTTTGGAAGGGATGAACAAAGGACAGAGGGAAAACAGGCATAGGAAGATTAAGTGTTTAAGGAAAATGCATTTGGGTTCATTTCAATACTTTTTATTCTATAACTAACCCATCCTATTTCTATAGATGGGCACCACAAGTTCTGTTTTAACTACAGTTATATATATTCTTACTATATGAATAGTGACTTCTATATCTATAAATTCTTTAATATTGGTGGTCTTGCACCAGTGCTGAGACTTTGTCTGAAACAAGTGGTACCAATATATGCAAGTATAATATTTTGACATAAAGAACCTCTATATTCTCATTCATGACGTAAAGTGCAAGCACACTTTGCAAAACTGTTCTGACTAAGCCTTTTGTAAACTCTATTTGTTTCGTGTCAAAACTGAGGCAAAAACTTCTGAGTTAAGAGTAATTCTCTACCTTGCTTACTCTTAACAATTTTGTCTTTTTCTTACTGATTCATTAGACTAATTTTGTCTTTTCTCCACATTGCTTTAGGTGAAATCTACAGACACTTGCTTCTTTTCTGTCAGATGTTTTGATGACACTGTTCATCGTTTCAAGATTCCTAAAAATAGCCTTCCTTCTCAAACTAGAGAGGTAATAATGACTCTTTATCAAAAACTTTAAAATGCATTAGTAGTGAGTTCAGTATCTTGATTATCAAGACTTGGTAACATAAGTGCATATATTGAATCTTTTAGCATGACTGTAGACTAAATAACAAAAAATGGACAGATTATCATTCTCTTCTTTAAAATTAGTGCCACCTTGTTTTCCAGCTCTGCTTGTATTATGCCCTGTAGCTTCACTTCCTCTTTTTCTCTAACTTCTCCATGTGGTACACTTCTATTGCAACTTCCTTCTGTTGTACTTTCTTTCATAGTTCGTTATCCTGAGCAAAAGAATGTTTAATAGTACATTCGACTTTAGCCATTCTTTAAGATGACCTAATAAATTATATCTTCTTAAAAGGTGGTCTGAAACAAGAGAATAGCCCTTTTTTTTTTTTTTTTTTTTTTTTTTTTTTTTTTTTAGGCTAATGGTAGTGTAGTTACTATTGTACTTCTATAGGTGTACTAATTAGAGATGAAGTAGGGGTGGAGGCAACTGGAGTACTATGTCCGGTTCTGGGTTCCCCACTATGAGGGAGATGTGGGCATACTGGAGAGAGTCCAACAAAGGGCCACCAAGATGATTAAGGGGACCAGAGCATCTCTAATACTAATACTTGACTTTAGCAAGGCTTTTGGTACTGTGTCTCATAACATCCTTGTTAGCAAGCTTAGGAGCGAGGGTTGGATGAGGGATCAGTGAGGTGGGCAGAGAACTGGCTGAATGGCAGAGCCCAGAGGGTTGTGATAAGCAGCATGGAGTCTAGTCGGAGACCTGTATTTAGCGGTGTGCCCCAAGGGACAGTGCTTGGTCCGGTCCTAGTCAACATATTCATCAATGACCTGGATGAGGGGACAATGACAAATTCTCTGATGATACTAAGCTGGGAGGAGTGGCCGACACACCGGAAGGCTGCACTGCCATTCAGCAAGACCTGGACAGACTAGAGAACCAAGCAAAGAACCACCATACAAAATTCAATAAGGGCAAGTGTCGGGTCCCGCACCTAGGGAAGCACAACCCCAAGCACCAGTACAGGTTAGGGGTTGACCTGCTGGGAAGCAGCACTGCAGAGAAGGACCTGGGAGTCCTGCTGGACAGCAAGCTCTCCATGAGCCAGCAGTGTGCCCTCGTGGCCAAGGCGGCCAATGGTATTCTGGGGTGCATTAAGAAGACAGCAGATTGAGGGAGGTTATCCTCCCCCTTTGCTCTGCCCTGGTGAGACCACATCTGGAGTATTGTGTCCAGTTCTGGGCTTCCCAGTTCAAGAAAGACAGGGAGCTACTGGGGAGAGTCCAGCGGAGGGCTACGAGGATGATTAGGGGACTGGAGCACCTCTCTTATGAAGAGAGGTCAGAGAGGTGGGTCTGTTCAGCCTGGAGAAGAGAAGACTGAGAGGGGATCTGATCAATACTTAGAAATATCTAAAGGGTGGGTGTCAAGAGGATGGGGCCAGGCTCTTCTCAGTGATGCCCAGTGACAGGACAAGGGGCAACAGGCACAAACTGGAACACAGGAAGCTTCATCTGAACATGAGGAAAAACTTCTTCACTGTGAGGGTGACAGAGCACTGGAATAGGCTGCCCAGGGAGGTTGTGGAGTCTCCTTCTCTGGAGATACTCAAAACCTGCCTGGATGCCATCCTTTGCAACCTGCTCTAGGTGATCCTGCTTTAGCAGGGGGGTTGGACTAGATGATCTCCAGAGGTCCCCTCCAACCCCTACCAATCTGTAAATCTGTGAAAGGCTGAGAGATGGGACTGCTCAGCCTGGAGAAGGCTCAGGGGGATCTTGTCAAAATATAAATACCTAGAGGGAGGGTGCAAAGAGGACAGAGCTAGGCTCTTCTCAGTGGTGCCTGGTGACTGGACCAGAGGCAATGGGCACAAACTGAAACACAGGAGGTTCCCTCTGAACATAAGAAAAAATGTGAGGGTGACTGAGCACTGGCACAGGTTGCTAAGAAGGGTTGTGGAGTCACCAAAAGCCATCTGGACGCAGTCCTGTGCAACCAGGTGACCCTGCCTGAGCAGTGGGGGTGGACTAGAGGACATCCAGAGGTCCCTTCCAACCTCAGCCACTCTGTGATTCTAACAACAGGAAAAGAATCTACCTCTTAATTGTGATAGTGCTTGAGGTTTTGTACACAGTTTGTCATGCATTAAGAAGGCAGACTTTGTTATTGGGACCTTGCTGTCTGAACAGAAACCCAAAGATGCAAAATACATTCCCTACAGTCTTTTCTTAGTTGATGTGACCTTTTTTGTGACCTTCGATAGACTGAGGTGTGGGTGGCATTTGTCCTTAAACTTTAAATCTTGGATAGCACTCTCTGACCACAGGCTATCTCATCTTGAATGCTTGTTACAACTTTAAAAATCTGTTTTCTGCTCATTAGGTGTCTCATTTTACTAATGAATATTTTATCCACATAAATAGAAAATTTTAATTTGTTCTTTTGCATGTATGCTCTTACCTTCTGGGGATGACCTTTGAAATGTGTATTAACTTGTTTTCCATTCAGAGTTGGCTGGAAGCAATAGAAGACCACTCTGCATATAGCACTCATTACTGCACACAGGAACAGTTGAGTAGTGATGATGAGGAAGATGATACAGTATCTGTTACAGACCTACAGGATACTCTGAAAGTATGTACTGAGTACTTATTCGGCTCATGCATCTAGGCAATTGCAAATTAGTACTGTTTTGTATTGAAATACTTAGTGTACTTTTGGCTAAAAGTAATGATTCTTTCCATGGATGCGTAAATGCTGCTTTTATTTGCACTGCTTACTGTCACATATTCCTGTTTGGACTGCATGCATAAAATGACATGTTTATCATAGCTATAGGGTTGTGGTTTTCACTTTTTAACAGCACTACCGCAAGGCAGAAAGTTGCTTGAGACTTTCAGCCAGGAGAGGGAGCCTCGTGTACTTGGTGACACCAAGGCTGGAGGATAACAAAGCTAACCTTCAGCGAGCTCTACCTTTATTAAATAGGCAATGAAATGGCTTAGAAATGATCCTTTAACACCTCAGGTCATATTAGATGTGTTGTACAGTGATTGTTCAGACCTGCGATGGAAATGAGTCGTCTTTGGTAATTCTAGTATTCAGCCTGTGATTCTTGCTTTTTGCCATACATATACTTCTAAAACCTTTTAGTTTAACGGAAAGTTGACACTGCAATGCAAAAATCTTCATGTGACTCAGCTCCAAGTGGCTTGTCCCATACCTTTTGGTACAAGAACTCAAGGTAGCTCATGGCAGAACAGAGATGGGAGAATAACTGATGCTGGCAGTTCCCAGCAGCCTTCAGAAGAAGATGGTATTATCTGATAACTGTCTCCAAGTTTGGAATAAGATCTCCAGGCTTGGAATATGATCTTGGGATGGGTTCCTGCATGTCACTGTACTTGCCATACATCAGTTAACCTATGCATTTGTTTATTTTGGCCTTAGGTTTCCAAAGAACAAGCAATGGCTCTTACAGGTTTTCAAACTTTTTAATAAAAAAGGGGGGGAACGCAAAAGCACTACATGCAACATAACTTTGGGGTTTAGTTTGCTATGCTAATTTAAACAAGTCAGTCAGCCATGTAATGTGCATGAATCTTCTGTTTGCTTGTGTGTCTTTGAAGGTACTTCAAGTAATTTTTTTCAGTTCAACTGTAGTGGTCTCACTGGGAGTCTTTAATGCTCTCCAAATTTAAAAATTTCAGTATAGTTAAGAGAATAAGCATACACTTTCCTTAGAACAAGGTAGTTCTGAACTAGCTATCCTTGCTGTCTTTCAGAAAGCACAAGCATGCCAACAAAGACTCAGTAAAGAGATTTCAGACTTTCTCGCAATGGTTAAATCTTTGGATGCTACAAAAGGTAAAACTTACTCTTCTAAAATGCAGTTTGTTACCAGGCGACTAATTTTTTTCTTTTAAGCAGCACATGCTTTAATTTCACTGAAATTAAATTTTCAGGAGCTTGAAAATATAGGACTGTTTTCCTTATTGAAAAAGATTCAAATAAAGTAACATATAATAATTGGTAAGAGCTAAGATTTCAGATTTGGAGAAACAACTAAGTACATGGAAAGAAATTAGTGGCTGTAAATGTAGTGAAACAGCTTTTAGATACAGCGCTTACTGAATAGTATCATAGGAATAATATGTAGGGTTTCACTTTCAAGGTTTTAAAAAAATGTGTAGTTGGTAGCTTATTGCAGAGCATAAGTGTCCCCTGACAGGTACCAAGAGCTAGCTGTCTTGCTTTAGCTTTCCCCTCAAAAAAACCTTGTCTTGTTGTGAATAGAAACACAATGAAAGCTGAGGCATGATAAACAAGATATGACTTGAAACCACAAAACTATACAGAGAACTGGAGGCATGGTGTGATGGGATATATTCCACAGACTTCTGCCATGAGTTTTATGCCAGGTTTGAACTCCTCAGGCTTCATTTTAAATAATAACTCTTAAATTAACATGTATCAGGATTTTTGCAGCGTAACTGCCAAAAAACAGCACAGACATCAAGCTGTTAGAGATTAGAACTTTTTCATTTAATGCCTCAAACATGTACAAAAGTTGCTCGTGTATTAAACACACAAAGGAGTTCTGTAAGAGCATTTAACTGTTGCTCCATTGCATCTCAGTCCTAGTTACATATTGTGACTGAAATTCAGAAGCTTGAACTAGAGAACAAGTTATCTGTACAAATCTGTAATAGAACATCAGTTTTGGGAGGAAAAAAGTTCTCCCTCTTCCATCCCTGTGCTTTCCCAAAAGGGGTCTAAAATACAACTTTTTCTCCATATGCTACTGAGGTAAGTTACTGTGTGATGTTCACCTATCTTGCACTAACTGAATTTTTACTGAATTTTTATTTCATAAAGAGAAGTAAGGTTTCATAATACGTAAGAGTGTTTTATTGGGAAGTCTTTGCAATTAATAATACAATAAAACTGAATTCTTAAGAAAAAGCAGTTCGAAAATTAGTATGAGGGATAAATTCTCTTACTAGATGGAGGGGCAGTTTCTCTGACCCCATATTGCTTACCTGAAGAACTGATGAAGGCATCACTTTTTTTTTTTTAAATATACAACTTGAGTAACCAAAACCCATAGTAAAGCAAAACCAGATACTATCTCTTTCCTAGAAGCTGCTAGTCTTGGCCAATAGCAGTAATAAGTTCCTTTTTTCCTGCCAATGAACGTTTGTAACTTGACGGGTGAGTGAATTGTTTCCAGGTTCATGTGTAACCTCTAGGTCTCAACAGAGAACTGCTGCAGCTCTCCAGTTCTCACATTGGGTTGATGTGGTATCTTGAAATAGTTGAGTAGTTGAGTCCTCTGGCTCCAGAAGAATGCAAATTTCTGAATTAAAGTTCCACACGGAAGGACACTTAAAAGCTTTTGAGTAATATAAAAATGGCTATTTTGGGACCTGGTATGTTTGAGATTTATGCATGTTACTTATTACAAATAAAGCTGTGTCCTGCTCCTGTAATCAATGTGCTACCCCTCCTTCTAGAGGTCCTAGTTGTTCTTGATAGCTGCTATAAGTAGAGGCTCCTACTTCCAGTCAGTAGTGAGCTTTGGTATCAAAGACAACAATTAGTGTGTGGATATGTACCATATCTTGTGTCCTGCACAAGCAGTATAAGTAGCAAAATAAATTCAAGAACTATCACTGCTGGACCTCTTAATCTATTGGTGTGACATCAACTTGAAGCACCTGTATTACTAAATGGTGTCAACTGCTCCTGGAGTCTGTGGCTGCTGAATGAACACTTAGTTTAATTGCAACAAGTATGCTTCCTGAGAGAATGGCTTGCTTGACTTCTGCGGAATTGCTGCACATCACAAAACTTCAAAGATGAACTCAAATATTAAATAACTTCTACCAGCTGATGGGGTTATTGTGGTTTCCTGCTGGTTCTAGACATGTAGCCCCTTCTATAAACGGTCATAGAAGTTAGGATGTGAGGTTGCATTGCTCTGCAAGCTGTACTACTTATCCATGAGTCCATGAAAACAAGACCTCATTCCTCTTTTATTGATCACTGTCCTTGTAACTCCCCATCTGTTTTTCAAATCAAAATCTCCAGCTGCACTGTAGTAAGCTGCTTCTCTTCTATATACCATGGCAGAAGGCAAAAAAAGCTATATTTCTCACTTTAACTTATATTAAACCAGTGCGGTATCCTTTGTATTTGAATTCTGTCACCTGGCAACTCTGAGGCTTTTAAATCTAGAAAGGGGGTAAAAGGAGATTGTTGATGGTTGTTTTTCCAGTGTCTTGCTGCCATAGCTTACTGCCTCTGCTTTGTAAGCCATGCTGAAAGAGAAACTCAATCCAATTGTGTGCCATTCGTACCAGTACTAGGGACAGGATGCGAAAAAAAGAACTTAGGCTACTTCAGTGCCACTTCTGCTTGCCCTTTCCTCACACAGATTTTTATGGTGCACTAGCCTTCCTGTAGAATATGAATGATATGTCTGTATTAGAGGAAAACATGATTAAAAGAATCCTGTATCTTACAATGTCCTCCTAATGCTAATAACCTTTTGCGCTTTCAGGAGTATCTTCTCCCCTCCTGCAAAAAGTTGATGTGGTCTCTGAAGTATCCCAGGAAACGTGTGAGGCACTGACTGACTGCCTCAACCTATTCACAAGGCAAGAAGGGGTATGTATTGTGCTGTGTGGGTCTATAAAGGGACTGAATAGTTTATTTTGCTAGTTCCTTGCTTACCTGTTATAAAAATAAATGCGCACCCCCATAGAACTTCATATTGTTGGTAAGCTGTCTTTTTGCATGCTGAATGTCTGAGGAAAACGATGCTTCTAGAGAAAGAGTAGCTAAGTTCCTTTACAAAAGGGTATCTTAGTATTTCAGTGTTGAGAAGAGACTCAGATTTTGCTTACAAACTATTGCTTGTAAAGTTCAAACTGAGTGCTTGAATTGAATAAAGCAGTTGCTTTGCTGATTTGAAGGCTAAAACATTGAGAAAATTCATCCTTTTTTTGTCCTCGCTAACTGAAGTGTTGAACAGTGTTGCTTCTGAATTTGTTTTTCAGGCCATGTGCTTAGTGGGTGTGCGAATGCAATCTATTGAACTGCTGGCTTTCCCAGTGACAAATATCTTGCATGGTGTTAAACATAATGCAAATGCTTCAATCTGGAAGTATATGTCAAACTGATTAATTCCTGGGGTAGGAGACCTGGTATTTTTCTCCCCTCTAGAAGATACCCTAGTACCATGGAATAAATTTGTCTTCCTATATTGTGGTAACAGTAATCCCTCAGTTAAGCTTTTGTTGTCATCAGTAAGCTGTGTTTCAAAATGAGGTTTGTGTTGCTGCTGTTAGTCTTCCAGTTATTTAACAGTGAGCTGCAAACACTGGCTCCATTGTCTAGGTTTGGTTCAAGATTTTTTTTTCCATTCCTTTCCAAGCCTTTTCGTCTCCAGTCACAAGTCTTCTAGACTTACTTGAGTCAAGCTCTAGCAGAGTGGAACAAGCATTGGTTTTTTACGTTGAGGTTTTTTTCTTTAAGAAAAATCTAATATTACAGTTGCCAGTTCCATTTGTGGATGAGGGGGCAATTGTTACAACAGTGGGTGTATAGTGTTAGTATTCCTTAATTGTGTTGGCATCTTGCTTCAAGCCAGACTAATATAGCTTTCCAGAGTAGAGTGTGGCAAAACATATGGTGAAATTGTAATTTCACCTTACTTGAACTTGGACAGTCTCAGTAGGTGTTAGAGAGGCCTTATTTCAATCTGGAAGCACATAGGTTTGGGCACAGAGGGATAGGCTGAAGTGTGAACTTGAATTTCCACCATAGCTAGTGAAAGCAGTCGGTCATGACAGGGAGAAGATGTGATCCTGGAGAGTTTTGTCTTGGTATTTTTAAACTTCAAGCTATTGCAGTTCCAGAATATAATGCATGCTTTTAAAGATGTCATAAGGGAAAATTACAGCAGCAATCTCTAAGACTTGAACCTTTCCAAAAGGTTATGTTTCTTGAGTATTACTGTTCTTAAACCCACAGCATTTGGTGTTGTTGCCTTCTATAAGACAGGGCCCTGTTCTTTGCCATTCGGCGTTGATTTCTGGACTGTAGTTCTGTTTGCATTCCAAAAGCAATATTGGGTTCTGCATTAGCAAGTTATAGGACCCTAATTAAATGTTTTAATATCCCTTCCAAGTATATTGAATAGTAAAGCATAACTGAAGTATCAATCTCTAATATAAAAACATGTTTAAAATACTCTTAAAAAAATAGTTTAGTGTTTTGTTTCTCTTCTGATCATGAAGTTAAGGCTTAGGTGTTGTAAATGTTTCAGAATAACTGCCATGAATCCTCTGCTCTGGCAATAATTGGCTGCTGTTAACTTAGAACTGCCAAACTACTTTGAGGAAGGATAACTCTACAACTGTTGTTTAAAAGCTGCTTTCCTGCCTGTCCTCTTGTCTCCAGGCCTCTCTTCATTGTCCACTGGACAGTTTGACTGCAGCTTGTCCTACAGGGACTCCCTGGTTAGAACTTCCTCTGAGTAGAGAAATGACTTGCTCCACAATACCTTTCAACCGTGTCGTGCATGTCCCGTGAAATCTGGTTCTCTCTAGAACAAACATGTTCTCAAGCTTGGTACCTTTTTATCTTGCCTCTTTAAGGAGAATTCTTTTTCCTGTCTAACTTAAATTGTCAGCATACCAGAAGCCACTGCTTGACTAATGAGGAGACCCTGCTAACTTAAGGGTAACCACAGCGAACATGCTTTTTGCATTTTAGTGAAGACTTTTTGGTTTGTATTGCCCATCTCTGCTGTGTAAATTGTAGCATGATTGTGTACTATGCAAATGAAACTAAAGGAAAAAAAAAAAATAGGTTCAACTGTCTTCCACTTGCGTTAGAAATGGTGCAGCAACGTGATATCCAAATGTTCCATCTGTCCACTGCTTATCCTTTCCCCAGTGTGGCGTCTCCCCCGGTGCTGCCACCCGTGTCGGAGAAGGCGTGACCTCACCGCTCCGCACGGCGGGAGCTGCTATGACGCCATAGAGGGGTGGGGGGTGGTGGGGGGGAACGTCCAAAAATAACCCACTGCGGCGGGGCTCCGTGCGGGGCGGACCTGGCGGGCTCTGGGACCCGCGTACCCTGCGGCTACGGCGGGGCCGCCCCGCGCCCGCCTGGGGAGCGGCGAACAAGCGCCCCGGCGGCGGGGCGGGGCAGGGGCGGGAGCGCTCGGCCTGTCAGGCCATTTTTAGCCGGGCTGCGACCCGGCTTGCCGCCCCGCTATTTCGGGTTGGTTTCCTCCGCCCCCTTTCCATCCCCCTGCCGCTCTCGGCGGGACCCGCTGGCCCTGGCGGTGCTCGCCGCCGGGGGCGCAGAGCAGTGCGCGGGTTGCGCGGGGCGGGCGCCGCTCCCCCGCCCTGCCCTGCGCCGCGCTGCGCTGGGGCATCCGCCCGAGTCCGCGGCGTGGTGCAAGGTGAAGGGGCCGCCCGCTGCGCTGCCCGGCCGGGCCCTGGCCCGGCAGGTGCCGCCGCTGCAACCCAGGGCGGCTTTCCCAGCTGCGCGGGGCGAGGTCTCGGAGCCGGCTGCCTTCCCGAAATCGGTTCCGCGGTATGTAGTGTGCGTGATGGGTCGGGGTTTGGGGCTTGTTTTTTCCTTCTTGACATTGGGGCGAACCCTTCAGTGTCAAGCGGAGAAGGTAGAGGTGAGCCACATATACTTTTTGTCGAACAATTAAAACATGTTGAGGGAAAAACACGATTGCTTTAATCTCGGTGTTTGAGGCGTTTGTGTTGGAGCTAGTGCAACTTGAAACGTTTTCTGCAGTGACTTTGGCACAAGGTTAGGAAGTATTGTTTCAAAGCAGGACTTCCCTTGTACTATTTCTAGCAGATACCAGAACCTGCATTCTAAAAGCAGTTTGATTGATTCTAATATTTTTTTTATTCAAAGGTATTTTTATATAGTTGTAGGAGAAGTTTAACTTAAGGTTATTTGCACGCTATTATCTCTGCTAGATTTTCTGGGTGAGTTTAAAATTTATCTCCAGTACTCGAGCTATGTGCACTGAAGCTGTATGAAACTGGTAGGAAAGGTGTTCTTTAAAGAATCGTTTGTGGGTTGTTTTTTTTTTTTTTTTTTCTTCAAACTTGCTACTTCATTAACTGGTGCTAGATAAAGTGTGCTGATGAGTATCTTGACTCTCCTAAGTTTCACTTTTACCATCAAAGGTTATATTTAACAGTTAATTAAGAGCTCGTATTGCATGAGTTTAGAACAAATAGCAGTTGTAGGCTGACTCCATTTGTAGCCTGTTTGTGGCTTTGATCAGTTGTAGGCTGACTCCATTTGTAGCCAGTTTGTGGCTTTGATCTTCCTTTGTAGGTGTTGTCATTCTTTCTAGTTTGGGTTGGTTTAGGGGTTGTTTTTGGTTTGTTTTTTTTTTGAAAAGGGTATTTGTTTACAAGCTGATGAAAAAGCAATGAGATAAGGGATTCAGGAAGGGTTTCTTCATTTCTTGGATTAAATGAGTTGTACACTCAGCTAGGTAGAACTTGTCATAACAAATTAAGCTTGTCACTTCTACAGAAACTTTAAGGTGAAAATACTATGGGTCATAGTCCTTGGATTTAGTTATCTTAACCGTGGCGTAACATGCTATCTCTTGTATGTATGACTGATGTACTGTAAATAAAAAATGTGCACACAGTTCAACTAGCAAATACTAATCTCTAGAAGTTCAGTGTACTGCCTTAGTTTATTTCATATTTCTTGGAAAGATGTGTCTCTGGGTGTTCTTGTGAATGAATGCATGCATGCTCTTTGGGATACAAATAGTTGTCTTTAATACATGTCTGGTTTGTGGTCTGGGAGCTGTGTGAGCATGGCTGTTACCGCTCAGACCTACTACCTTACTGGATTGTGAATGAAGAAGGTGCCTGTAAGCTGTGGCCAGGTGACTCCTTAATGAGACTTTTTATTATGTGTTTCTTTGTGGAGGTGAGGGGAGCAGTGATGACACTATGCAGTCAAGGGAGAACTATTGATATGGGCAGCCTGAGCAAATCTGTCTACAAAAGTCCTGGAGTCCATCAGCAGTCCTTTTCTGCCACCTGGCAGTATAGTCTTGGCTACATTAACTTCTGTCAGCTCTTGGGAGCCTTTGCTGTGGGGGAGGGAGAGATGAAGAGGGGGTGAGGGACTCAACTAAAATCAGGTAAGCTAAAAAAGAGGTTAATTTTATGATTTCTGATTTAAAGGGAGGGGATTATGTCTTGTCTGGCTGTTGTACTAGACCTAGAACCGTAGAGTCCTTAGCCCCTCAAGTCATGAATTCAGTGCCTGTGGCGGTCTGCTCTTTTCTCTACTTAAAAACAGGTGACAACCCTATTTTTTTTTTTTTTGCTTCCTTTCAATCACTGGAGCACAACAGAGCAATTCTGTTGGCCTTTCTGTTCTGTAGCTCTTGCTGAAAGTAGTGGAAATCAAGGCAAGACTTCAGCGTGTTAAGGCCTGTAGGCAGTGCCCCAAACAGGTGAAACACTGTTCAGTCTGTAAACTTGGGGAAAGAAGAGCGGTTTTCAGACAGCTGATAATTGCACTGGGCACAGCAAGAGATGTCTGCTGTTGAGATACTTGTGGTGTGCTGCATCAAGAAAACCTTTATTGGCTGTATGAGTCTCTGAGTTGACCCTATTTCTTCCCTTCCCCTCCAAATGAGTAGAAATGTACTAGAAATACATAGTGCAACTTGAATCTTGTTTGAAAGTAACAAGTTAATTGGAAGGTTCTCTATGCTCAAACAGGTGCCCAGGTGAAGACTGATATTTTTCCCTTACACAGAAGAACATGTGATATAATGTGTTGCAGAATGATGTATAGGCATGGCATGTAAGAAAACAAAGCTACCGACAGGGAAGTCATTTGGCAGGTTGTTTATCCTGCTAGAACTTCAGCGGTTCTCGTCATGCCTCAATGATTCTTGCTGTACTAATTTTTGAGTTCTGAATATGCAAATGTCTTTCTGTGCGAAAGCTCTAAAGATGAGATATTCAAATCAGAGGAACTTGATAGTGAAATGTTTGTAGACGGCATAGTGTTCTTCCTCTGGAAGCATTTTCTTTCTGCCACTGTACTGCAGGCTTGCTGATAGAAAGCTAACTACAGGCCTGTGAAGATGACATCCTTATCAGTAGTATGTAAAGGAAACAGTTTAGTGAGTCCAAAGTATCTGGGAGATAGGGGAGTTAAAGAACATAACTTTTTTTAGAGACTATCCTAGAGTAGCCAAGACTGAATAGGTCACCAGAGTGGGCAGAAAAGCTAAGCAGCAGCCCAGATGGAAGCTTGTTAAATAACAAATACTGGGACTCTATTCAGGGAAAAGATAAGTAAATATGCCTTTCTTTTATAAAAAAAAAATGCCTTTCTTTTATGAAAGAGTATTATGTGTGTTGACAGAATGCTTATGTTTTGAATCAGTTGACAAGATCCTTGCTCTAGTGCTGTATACAAAAGGCTTCTGGATGGCAGATGGTCCTGGCTGACTTAAGGATGCCTGGATATTACTACAGGGCAAAAGAGGAATGCTGCTGGTCTTTGTAGTACAATAGGGTTCCAATGTTGGTTTTCTTTCCTTAAGAGTGTGCACTTCAAAAGTTAAGATTTTTTCCTTGTAGCTGGTGATATATTTGAATATATTCTATTGGCAAAGAGACATACTAATTTCTAGTGACAGGGAAACTCTTGCTGACTCGTATCTCTACGATCCTGCGTGAAAGCTGGTCACACAACTTGTCTGAAGGTGTTCTCCATTTGGTACTGCATTGTTCTACTCGAAGCACACTGCTAACCTGTTCTTGCACTTTCCAGAGTGGATTAATGCTTTTTCAAAGCTTGGCTTGTAGTGGGTTTTTTAAGGTTTGTTTTGTTTTGTTTTTTCCTTGGCAGTTGTTAAGCAGCCTTGTGTAAACTAACTTGGAATCTGTTCGTGGGCCTCTAGGGAAACACAGTGTAAAAACATATTAGTTTGAAATGAGACCACTTCTCACTGGGCTTTTGCAGCTCCCACTCTGAGTTTTACTTCTGAGGTTTTGTCTACAAGTTCTTTGGGGCTTTCATTTTTTAATGAAAAACACGGAGAAAAGGGGCTTAGCTGAGGCTGCAGGGAGGAAAGATCAAGCAGCAATCCAGTTTAATGGAATAGTATTTGATATAGTAAGCTTCTAAAATTGGAATTAGCAATTCTATTTTCTGTGAATGTATTTGAAAAATGATGCTCGTGTCTCCGTGTAAGCTGATGAGAGGAACAAAAAAGAAATACATAACATGGAAATTTTCTTTCTGTATTCTTGCTACTTACTGCGATGCTGTTTGTTTTCCTGTTTGCCATGCTTGGAAAACAAACCCAGAGTGAGAAGGGTGCACACTTCTGTCCTTCTAGTGTCACTGTGATTTCATAATGCCATGTAAAGCTGATGAGCTTGTTTTCAGTGTTCTGGCTTAATGTGTATGTGATATGTTTTGGAAGAATGGATGAACAGCAGAGTTCTAAAACTTGCTAGTTCCCAGACAGCCAGTGTATTGTCAGCTAAGGACTGGTAACATTTCAGGACAAAAACGAAGCAGCAAAAAACAGGGTTTAAGGCTGAACCTCTATACATAGCATCCTACTTGTTAACTTCAGGATTTTATGTGCAAGCGTGTGAGGTACTTGACTGCAGTGGCAGTCTGGCTGAGTGGTCTGGTTCTGTCTCGGCTGCATAAAATATCATAATGCTGAACTGGGTGACTGTGGTCGCACACACTTACTAATTCTCTGGACATTCTTCTTGACCTTTCTTTCTTGAAACTTAGGTATTTTATAATGCCTTTTTCCTTGTAAAGCTGATAAAAGCTAGTTTCTTAGAAATATTTTTTAATTATTATTCTACACACATGAAAAACAAATTTAATGTAATCTGTTCAGTACTGGACATTAACACATACTTTTGAGGGAGATATGATATTTAACTTTTTATTACCCATATGTCTTGTGTGGGGTTGTTTTAAAGGCATTATCCGAGTAGCATAAGTAACTTAAGGGTTTGTGTCACTTAACGTCATCTAAAATCATCTTAAGTATGCCATGTCATGGAATTTTTGGTATGTTTTATTTGGCCTCCTTAAACATTGGTGATTTCAGATCGCTTGCCTTATGGTCTAGTAGGCTGCTCATGTGCAATTGTGTAGCCCTTGCTTGAATAAAGGAGGTTGAGTCTAAAATTTTCTGCTGTTCTTTGCTGTGTTTTTAGTTGGTGTATTTTAGTCACTACTGGTTCCATGAAATATAGAGGTCTTCTAGCTATGAAGAAAAAAATGTATGATCTCCTATTTAGACTGTGCTAGTATATGTGGGAGGGTGTGTTGTGTTTTTTTATGGGTGGGGTTTTTTTACTTCACCTGGCCAAAATCATGGCTTTTCCACAAAACCTGCTTTTTTACACTTTTTTTTATTCAATGACTCCTCAGGGCTGATACCATTTTCATAATAGAGGTAAGCCATTGTGGAATTTGACCTCTTCTCTGATTTTTAATCTCAAACTGAACGCGTACTTGTTGGCCTCTCTCTCCCCCAGACTGCCAATGACTTTAAAAGCTTTTTTGGTTTTCATATTAATATTCACAAGTGTGTTATCTCTGCTGTGCTGTCCAGTGAAGAAATGCGTTTGTATAATGTTGGCTGCTGAGTCACTGAGATTATCACTAGAATTGGTAAATGGGCTGGGTTTGGAAAGTGTTTATGTACTGAAAATCACTGGTGGTGTAAGTTTTTGTGGTTTTTTTTTTTTTTCCTTGAAGGTACATTGGAGGCCTGGTCATCAAGGAACCGTTAGTAACCTCTTTCTCCAAAGAGTGCTTGTATTGTTCTTAACATTACCCCTTTTTAAATGCATCAATAATATACTTTAAAAATAAATGTGTTCAGTGTTATGTACAAATGGGAAATGCAGGTATATGCTGTCCTACAAGGATAGCTGATAAGCGCACGCAAAGCAAATGATTCTCCATTTATAGTAAAGAGCCGAGCTGAATGTCGCTGCAAAGGAGTGGTAAGATAGAGGGCCTCTTACAAATGAAGTGTATTGGTTTGTTGTGAATATCATGAAGAGTCCAGTAAAAGAGGATGTCCAGCTTTGATATAAGGTTAGCCCTCATCTGAATATGTCATCTTTATAGAATGTGTTTGGGAGTGACACCTGTGATGTGCTTACTTTGCTTGCATAGCTTTATGCTAAGGCACTTGTCAGGTAAACACAGACTCAATCAGTGTTTTTGAATAAGGATGTTTTCCCTCCTCTCGTACTTGTCACTGCTATATTATTAATGTTAAAACTTTGACATCGATACAATATCTCTTGGATCTATAGGTACACTATAAGACTTTGAGAATAGCTTTAAAGCATGCTTGCTCGAAGGAAGCCTGCAGTGTACATCCTAATGTAGGGGGTCTCCTTAGCTTAGAAGTAGAACAGTTTAGTCACAGAAGTAGACTATAAACTTTCATCTGCTTCAGAGAGTTTTGTGCTGCCTAAGCCACACTTTTTCCACAACATAAGCTTGTTCAGATATGTCGTTTGACCCTTGAATAGAAATACAGCTTCCTATAAATCTTGACATTTAATAGTGTTGCTGTTGCAGGTCCCTTTCTTTGAGTCAAGAGCTACGGTGAGAGAAAAGTTAGGGAGAATGAAACTACTCTCACCTTGTCTGGAAACACTCAGTTTAATTGTCCAGAGCATCAGCCTCTGGGCCTTGTGCAGATCTACCATAGCAGAAGAGCATCTGCAGAAACTTGGAGGGTTCAAACTGATAGACGTGAACAAATGCAGCAGTCACACACAGGGATTTTATCATTGTGGTGGGAAATAATCTTAAGTTGTCAAGATAATGATGTAGCTCCTCTAGGTAATGTGGTAATCCATATATGTCAGTAGCGTATATCTTTCTGGAAATGCCAAGATGACTATTAATTGTAGAAGTATTCTGTGCCATGCATGCAAATTGGATTGTCTGTCTGTTGTTCTGGTGAAACACCTTGCTTCAAGGTCAGACAAATCAAATTGAGATGAAAATGAGCTGACTGAGCCTTTAAGATGGCTTGAAACCTTAGACAGTTGCATCTGTGCCTGTGGATAGCAGAAATCTAGTTTTGTCTGACCTGTGTCTCCTCCAGCTCTGAAGCCACATTTCAGGCTAACAGCTAAACTCTAATCTCACGGAATAACAAAATGGTTGAGTTTGGAAGGGACCTCTGGATGTCCTCTGGTCCACCCCCACTGCTCAGGCAGAGTCACCTAGAGCTGGTTGCACAGGACTGTGTCCAGATGGCTTTTGAGTACCTCGAACGATGGTGACTCCACAAACCTCCTTGGCAACCTATGCCAGTGCTCGGTCACCCTTACAGTGAAAAAATGTTTCCCGATGTTCAGAGGGAACCTCCTGTGGTTTAGTTTGTGCCCATTGCCTCTGGTCCTGTCACTGGGCACCACTGAGGAGAGCCTGGTTTCATCCTCTTTGCACATTCCCTTTAGATATTTGTATAGATTGATGAGATCTGCCCTGAGCCTTCTCTTCTCTAGCCTGAACCTCAGACACCCACACAGTAGCTAAGAGGCAGTACAGTACAGTAGTTTTAGACAACTCAGGAAACCATGTGTCACAGATCAGCTGATAACATGTGATCAGTGTGTTTTTACTATTGTCTTTGCTCCCACATACACCTTACTGCTTCTTAGATTCAATGTGTCACTCTAGGCTGTTGGATACTGCTTCAGCTTGGGGTGGGAAGAACTCTTGGTGTTCCTTTAGACTTAGACTTTAATCAAATCTACCTTCTAGTTTTATTCTAGCAGCCAGTGTTTTTTCATAGAATCATAGCATAGTCTGGGTTGAAAGGGACCTTTACAAGCCATCTAGTCCAACCCCCCTGCAATGAGCAGGGACATCTTCAACTAAATCAGGTTGCTCAGAGCCCCATCCAACTTGACCTTGAATGTTTCCAGGGATGGGGCATCTACCACCTCTCTGGGCAACGTGTTGCAGTGTTTCGCCACCCTCACTGTAAAGAATTTCTTCCTTGTATCTAGTCTGAAACTACCCTCTTCTAGTTTAAAACCATTACTCCTTGTCCTATCACAACAGGCTCTACTAAAAAGTTGGTCCCCGTCGTTCTCATAAGCCTCCTTTAAGTATTGGAAGGCTGCAATAAGGTCTCCCTAGAGCCTTCTCTTCTCCAGACTGAACAACCCCAATTCTCTCAGCCTGTCCTCATAGGAGAGGTGCTCCAGTCCTCATATCATTTTTATTGCAGAAGTTCATAAAAGAGCTTACCAGAAGTTTAAGCTGGGGCAACTTCTTCCTCTGAACTGTGGATGCTACTGGATTCCATATTGGGTAGTAATAAGTAGAAGATCTATCAGTAAATTGCTTCACTACAGTGCTAACTATGTATCTCAGGGAGAAGCAGGCTTACTTTATCTACTGAATTCATTTTTAGTTTCTTTTTGCACAAGAAGGATCTGAGTAGCAATGAGTAACACACTGAATTCTTGCAACAGAGAAAGTGAAAACAACAAAGACCACCCCCAGATAAAGGCAAAAGTGTTTGAGATCATTCATAAAGAGAGATGATCTGTTTCACTGAGTGAGAATATTTGGATTATCTAGCTGTTCTGCATGTCAATAATGGTGCTCTATAATGTCTCCTTGTAATATATCAGTAGGTATCATGTTTTGGGATAATCGTAGTGGTTTTAGACTCTAGTGATTATTTCTAACAAAAACAAGAACTGGGAGGCAGTATTTCAGATTTCATTCTCAATATGCAAATGTCTCTTTGCTAATTTCATCTAAGGTTGTGACCTTTCAATTTGGATTTCCGTAGCCCAAAGCATAGTTATCTGTCTGCCCTAACTGCCAAATTAACTTGCATATGACAGTCTAATTTCAGGAAATGTCTTAAGCCTACCCAGGACTTAGCTGGTGTCTGTTGGCTGTTGCCTGCTTAGAGGTAAGGACAAAACAGCGTCTCAGAGGAAAACCGTGATTAAGAAGAGACAAGCTTCTTAATGCTGCAAGTCCTCCTAAAATCTGAAGTGGGTTTTTTGCGTTGGTGTCTATCTATGAAGTCTGATTCTTTAATATTGGAAAGTTGAGAAGAGCCTCTTCTGGACTATGGCAAATGAGAATGTTTTCCAAGGTGGATTTCATTTGGAGATCAGAACTCCAGCACTGCATTGTGAAACTCACCATCAACTTCTGGCCTACGTAGGAGTTTTTTTTGATTTTTAACTAGTTTGGTTAGCATCCAAAATGAAATAAAAACTAGCAAATCTGAGTTTTTCATTAATGCAGAACAACTGTGCAGCATGCATGTTTGTTTTGGAATTGCTTTTTAAAAACCTTGTCAGTTATTCTTCATGAATAATTACCAAGATTCCCAATGCAGAGCTTGTAGAACAGACAACCAGCTTCAGAAGTGTTAATTTTTTAATAGGAAGCTGTTTTCACTCTGAGTCAACAACACGTCCAGTTGTGTAGCAGCATTAGTAAGCCAGCAAGAGCCAACAAAAACAGTAAAAACATGACAGTTGCTTCAAAGAGAAAACATTAATACACACATTCGCTGTGATCCAACTGGGAAGAAGTGTGGGGAAGAGGATACAAAGGGGTTGATCAAAGTAATGAGCGGTGTATACCGAAGAATACTTAAGGGAAGTAGTTAGATCAAAACTGCCTTAAGATCTATTTTCAAAACAGTCCTTAAGAATAAAAAGGAAATGTTTCCTGTGTGCGTTCTTAAGAACCCTTACATCTTAAAGTCTGGTGTCTCTGTGAGACTAGCAAACTACAAAGATATTCAGAGTCTCTCAAAGGGAAAGGACACAAAAAAAGTCCCTACCAGATCTGCAAACGTGCAGCAATATACTGTTCTGGTCCTATTGGCATCAGTGTAATACATCAGCTTGAATGAGACCCTTAATTTAGGTACGGTTACTTGTGGCGTATGCCTCTTAGGAAATAGATGCTTAATCTCACTAGGGCAGCAAAATATATTTGGGGTGTGGTTTTTTTCTGGTAATCTTGTAGCTCTGCAACTTAGAATCATAGAATGGTTTGGGTTGGAAGGGACCTTAAAGATCATCTAGTTCCAACCCCCCTGCTGCGGGCAGGCTTGAAACGAGCTTCCCAAACCACGTACATCACTGCTGGTGTCATTCACTTGCAGCTTGTTTTGGCATAAGCTATTGGCAGATGTGAATAGCAGCCATATTTAATTTCAACTTTACTCAGTATAGAAACAATACTGAACAGAAAGTGACAAAATCAGAAGACTTTTTGTTTAAAGTCCTGATATTTGACTAATCACTATTATAATACTGAAACACGAGTAGGGACAGCATGCACTCTGGAAACTGGCAACTTCTGCAGCTCTCCAACCTAAGACTTCAGGAGATTTATCAGTTTACTGTTAAGTTGTCCAAGTACAATGTAAAAAACCAGATAATTTTGAGAGGAGGACTTGGAATTGGCATTGTCTAACTTAAGAAACAAACCAGAAGAGCTCTGTTAAGTCTTGACCGGTGCAGAATCACTTTGAAGAAAGCGGTTTCTCTGATAGAAAAGCTTAAACCTAAGCTTTTAAGCCAAACCATCCTTCTAATCTGCAATCAGAAATGAAGTCTTTGCAGTTTTTTCACTCCTAGATGGGTTCTTGGCTCAGAACTGCAACATTCTCCACTGGTTAAAACTGTGGTGTTTCATCAACCTCCAAATAAGCAAACTTTGACATAGCTAAATGTGGAAACAGGAGAGAGGGTAAGGAAGGCAGCAAGCTCCATGCTGAGGAGGAAGTGTTAGTGCCTTAGGAGAGAGAAGTGGGAGGCAAACAGTCTTTGTGCCTAGCATGTGGATAGTTCAGAAAACATTCATCCAGGCAGTCTCAAATTATGATTCTTTATAATAGACTTGTATGTTGGAAGAAGTGTGGTGACTGTTCTCAGCATCTCTGGCTCTTCTCTTGAGTAACAGTTTCTTACTGCCTTGATGTCTGTGTTGACATGATCCTGCCAAAGTCTGAGTTTCTTCTGTGTGGACGATAGCTTGGCTCTTGCTTCTAGCAGTGGTTCCACTGTCTTTTTCTAAGTTTTATGGTCCTTTCCTTCATTAGCAGAACTTATTTTTTTTTAATAAGTCAAATATAGAGGAATATTATAACACTGTACGTAGAAGAAGGAAATGTAGCTTTTCTAAATCAGCCCTGCTAAACTCGTACCCTTGAACTTTTGAGGTCAATGTTCATAGTTGACTAACAATGCATCCTTGTGTTCATCTGGGGAATGATTGAGGCAGAGTCTTATGACTTGATTTATGAAGTCTTTGGTTTCTTCTATAGGCTTTGAGTTGGGATATAAGTGAATAGATTGCCAGGGCTTCAAATTTATATGTATGGGGTTTGCTTGTGTGTATTGGGGTCTTTCAGCCTTTGTACAAAAAGGAGCTTTATTGGTGGTGTTTCCTGTATATGGGTCTGAAAGAAAGCAAAATGTTATGTTAGTCTTCTGAGGTTTTTTTTCTTCTTTTGAATTTGATGACCTCAGTACAATGTGGTATTCTGATGCTGTAGCGTCAGCTGGCCAGACTTATGAGATGAAGACTGATGCTGTCTTGTGATACAGTAAGTAACCCTTTACCTATCATTAGTGAGCTCAGTTTACCTCCTTGATTAACTCAGCACATCTTGTTTTGTATTTCAGTAGTTGCACCAGCAGTAGTTCAAGTCACTGGCAAGCGCTAACTATTCTATTTTTAACTGGAGATCTTTGAAGCTGGATAAACGGTAAACTTACAGCACGGAGAGAGAAAACCTAAGCAAGAAACAATGGTTGAAGTAAAGCATGACTTGTCTGGATCAGTCCTCTGTACCCTGGGGTGTGAGCCAAGGCTATGGTGAAGTTTACAAGACATAATTTACTCAGCAAATGAAGGGTTATGATACAAGGCCTTAGCATATGTTAAGATAGGGCTTTAGCATATGTTAAGAGAGCAGATGTTTTGTCACAAGTTCCTTGTGGTTAATGGTGATGGGGAGTGGTGGTTGAGTCAGCAGGGGGACTCAGTGTGGAAAAGCCTATGTGTAAACAGATAAGGACTCCAAAAGTTTTATATAAAATATTTACATGCTTTACATGAAACTAATTGCATCTGTTTGGGAATGCTTTGTTTTTGCTTTAATGCGAGCTGTCACACTTGCAGTTTTATGATACGTCATAGGACTATTCATAAAGCACTCATTCCTTTCTCTTGTACTTCAAATACCTGAGACATGCTTGCAAAGAAACGTGCTGAAACTAAAACGGTTCCTGTTTGGGGGGGGAGAGGGGGGAGGATTAGGAGAAAAGCAGGATTATACATATTCATATCATATACTAATGTGTGCTTAGTGGGAGTGGAGTAGTCCCATGAGTAGAGGTGAAAAGCCTTTTTTTAACTTATTTTCTTTCTGGAAAACTTCCTCTATTGAAGCTCAAATGTGGTTAAAACTATGAAAACTCCACATGAGAGCAACTGGTTTCTGTTTTCACTTCAGTAGTAGCTTAAGCAACGACTTAGTCCTGCTCTAGGTAGCAAAAAATCTAAACTCCCTTTTTTATAGAAGCATATCTTGTAGAATTAGTGCTGTGGTAGCATGCTTTAAAGTTAGCTAACAAAATATATAGAACTGTTCCATTTCTAAATAGATGTGCCTCGGGGAAGATATTAAAAATCTTCACATTTCTTCCATGACGAAATGAAAAGGCAGGTTTTGTTCAAGACATGGAGGCAGACCTGACTCTTCTCAAAACTACGTAGTTCTCATTTTACATTAAATGTAAAAGAAAAACAGATTTACTCAATGCTAGTTTAAACTGGTCATCACAAAGAACTGGCTTATGCAAGGAGGCACTAGCGATAGGGACTGTATTGTACTAACAGCAAAATTGCAACTATGTGAGCTTGTCTTGTTAGAATAGACAGTGTGCATATCAAATTGTCTACACTGAGGTTGTGATTTGCACTGTTAGACTCAGATTTTTTGGAGAGGTTTTTGTTTGGCATCAAGATGACGGAAGAAGGGAAGGAATTTGGATTCCTAGTGCTTCCTGTGAGTAGTTTTCCATAGCGTAATGCGTTACAAGGCAAAGCTTTGTAGGTTCTCTCTTTCAGCAGTTATGTCCTGTTGGAGTAGCTGACCCTGGAAACTTAACAGTTTCATATAAATAGATGTAGTGTGAAACAAATGGCAGGCTTGGCATTTACTTCATTAAAGAAAGCAGGATTACGTTTCTTAATGTCAGGAGATGTCCACAGAAAACTGTTAGTTCTACTATAGCAGCGTTTTTCTATTTCCTTGGTTATGTGTGAATTGCCAGCCAGGTGTTCAACTAGTCCTTTCAGCTTGCTACTGAAAACTTGCACTTTACGTCTGTGCTTCGCGGCAAACGTCCCGTAAGTGGTGACGTTTTGGGGAGGATGGAATTTCTGTGGCAGTTAGACAAAGCCATTCATTTTGAAAACCAAAACCCTGCTTCTGAGTAGTCTGAGGCATTGTCACAAGCTACTTTCCTGCGCTCAGCTTACTGCAGAGCAGAACTGGTACACAGCGTACTGACACTCCGGCAGTCGGGCTTCAGATCCCCTGGTGGTTGCTATGTGAAAGAGGTGGTTCTTCCTTCCTACACAACTTGAAAGTCTGCATATTTTGGGCATTCTTATCCCTAACGCTGAAGTTGAGTGCTTTTGAGAGTGAAATTCAACTAAATCACACTGCAGTGTTGTGAAGTCTCTTTTCTCTCTCTCAGTCTAGGAGAACCTAGAGTTAAGGTATGCTGTCTTTTAAGTTACTTTTCTAATGTTAAAGGCAGGTAGCCCAACTAGGGCTACCTGTTGAGGTGTCTGTATTTGTTCTGTGCCTTGCTTGCTATGTGTTGTTTGCTTTTAGGATTTAATTGCAGCTGCAATAGCACGTTGCTGAGATGATCATTTATTAGCTGGGCATACAGTGGTGTGACCCTTTCTTACCCTACAAAAGTGCCACTGTTGTTGGGCATTAATTTAAATTAAAAGCATCCAGCACCAAACAAAGCAAGTGTTTTGTGTATTGTACTGAGATGTCTTCAGGATGGACAGAGAAGCCTTGGTTGCAGGCTGAGCCGATATAGTTCAAGACCTCAGGCTTTAAAAAAGAAAAAAAAAAAAGAAATAGTGGTGTGGTGCATGTTACTAGTCTCCCACCTACCTTGTGGAAGCTTAGAATACAGAAAGGAATGGGACTAGTGTTTGTTATGCACAGATAAGCTTTTTGATGTTTTGGAATAAGCACGTGAACTTTCTGTTAGTAATATGTAGTGAAGGAGTTAACTTTTAAGCCATGCTATTGTGCTTAGCAGGATTTCTAACAGCATGGAAAGACCATAGAAATGTCTGTAAATAGCTTGTTTTCCTTTTAAAAAATAAATAGTGGTCTGACTGCTTAAATAACTCAATTCTACTATTTAAACTCACAATTCAGTGCTTGCAGCCTGAAAGACTCAAATATTTCGGGAAGCTGTTGGAAGCAGATTCGCATCTGTTAAACCAAAAGTGAAACCAGTTACCAGAACTTGGATATGAAACCTCTTCAGTGGAGAAGTATTTTTTAAAAAAATAAATTGTTGCACTGACCTAGATACTGAAGTCTTGGTTCTGTGTCAGTGTACCAGGTTATAGCTGGGCCTGTAACTGTAAGGTTAATGACTAATTGTTTACTTCTGAGACAAAGCTAGATACTTTCCATCAGCAATTATAAATCTGAAGTTTCACTATAATATTCTCTTTAGAGAGGAGAACAAGACTGATCTTAGCTGTCATTGTTTAACAGTGCAAGCACAAGTCCAACTTTGATAACTATAATTGCTCTTGTGCAGAATAGCTGCTGACAAGGGTAAGGTAGGAAGCCTGACCACTTGAAGACTGGGGACTCATCTGGGCTCATGCTGGGCTTGCTAGAGCACTCTGTGCTGCTGTCCCTGTGAAGCTCAGTGGAAAGCTTTTAACGCTGATGGTGGCACCAGCATTGTGGGGACCAGTGACAGGGATCAAAAAGGTGGCAGCCGTTCCGTAGCTGGAGGATGAGGAGCTGAACCCAGTACAATGTGAAATGCCATCTGTCTCTCAGCCCAGGCATCACTACTAAAGGTACAGAAACCACATGGCTGGATGACAAGCTGTGCTCTACGCAGGCTGTCAGTAAACTGTCTCTTCTGATAGTTTCCTGTGTACACTCAGACTGGATTTCCAGACCTGTGCATACACTGATACCTGCATCACTTTGTGATATTTACTACCTTATATAAGTATTTGTGTTGCTGTGTAAAATAGTGCAGTACTCAGCTAATGCAATTTCATGAAAGCAGATGGTTCTTCCACTGAAAAATGTGCATCCAGTTTAATAGACTGAAATGGGTATGCTGAAAGTGGTTGTGGTGGTCGTCATTTTTGCTAGTCTTCCTGCTAGTCTTCCTGCTTTATATACAGATCCTAAAGATTTTGTCTTAATAAGCATTTTTAAAACTAGTCTGGAGGTTCCTTCTGTAATCTTGCAGTTGGGTTTGTGTTGGGACACTGAAGAAAGACAGGATGGGGGAAGAAAAAACTTTGGGAAAAGGGATAAAACTGAAGTGTAATCTCCAAAAATGGTGGTGGAATAGCTAGGAAGATGGAATAATTAACTTCAGAACTTAAGCATTGGCCAAGTCTTGTGAATGAAAAATAGAGCATGGCAAAATTATGCATAACAGCAATCTACTTACATTTTGGGAAAACCTGTCACTCAGTTGGTCAGTTATGTTCAATAAACTTACACTTGGAAAATAGTGCCAATCTGCCTGCATGTTTCTTATTAAGCTTGGAAGAACGGAGTGTGTGGTTCTGGGAAAAAACCAAACCAAAACATCCTGCCTTTACAGTCAAATTACTGCGAGAAGGTTTTAGGAGGTGTATCTTGTCAATAATAAAAGACAAGGTGACAAAATGGTGGTATTGCTTAAAGCTGCTTTGTGTTTAAAAAATAAACAGTATGCTTGAAACAAGGCCATTTCTCCAGGGATACCTGCATTTTTAAGTAGAGTACATGAAGGTTGTACTAACTCTACATCTGCAAGCATTGCTTTTGCACAGGTGAAAATAATCACAGAATGGTTTGGGTTGGAAGGGACCTTAAAGATCATCTAGTTCCAATCCCCCCTGCCATGGGCAGGGACACCCTCCACTAGACCACGTTGTCCAAAGCCCCATCCAACCTGGCCTTGAACACTTCCAGGGAGAGGGTATCCACAACCTCTCTGGGCAACCTGTTCCAGTGCCTCACCACTCTCACAGTGAAGAATTTCTTCCTAATATCTAATCTAAATCTACCCTCCTTTAGCTTGAACCTATTACCGCACTAATGGTAGTGGAACTATTTTTTTTTTTTCTTCGTTCCTACATTGACACTGTTTTGGTGCTTAAGGACATAGTGTAGTTACAGACGGTACTTCCAGACCACTAGCTTCAAAGCTCTTACCCTTCACTGAGTACAAGGCTGTAGAGGTTTGTAGAGCCGCCTCTAGGCTCTCTGAATGTGCGTCCGTCCCGCAAGCTCAGTACCGTTGACAGAAGTTTTATATTGGACTTTCATCTCTGTCCCCCAAGTATTGAATTAAGGTTGCTTTAAAACCAGTTCATTCAGATGTGAATGAACATCCCAAAGTTTGTAAGCAACAAACTTAAGTGTGTTTTCTTTTTTCATTGGCTTCTGTCTAGTGGTATGCTGCTTATGCAATAGATGAAAGGCTTTTTTTTGTTGCCTACTAGTAGTGTGTAATTGCTGCACTAGTAAGTGTTTGGCAGCTAGGAAGCCTGGAAGTACACAGAAAAGTGAACCTTACTGTAAAGCTGGCTATTTATTTTCCAAAAAGAGAATTTATTTCTAGTATACCTTCAGTAATTCTGAATAGCTGTACATTATGATAGGGCAGAGGAACCTTAAAGTCAATGAAAGATTTTTTGGGGGGGAGGTGTGGTGTCTTAAGCTTCTATCTGTTGCTTCTTGTTTAGTCACGCTACCGTGCTTTTAGATTATGCAAAAAAAAAAAAAAAGGTTAATCTGGGTTTTGTTAGATAGGTTTCGATTTTCTTTCAATTTGCTGTCAAATAACATTGCAACTTAAGTTCTACCGAAAGATTTAAATCACTCAAATCATTTATCAAAACAAAACATTAGAGCATAAAGGCATCTAATTCAATACTGCAAAAAATGGCAAATACAATTTTAATAACTGATTTTACTTTGCTGCTTAATAAGAATGAAAAGTACCATTTTATTTTCAGTCCTCTATTCTCCCTCTCTCAGGAGAGTGAAATACTGATGCTATTTCTCTAAATGGGCGGTTCCTTAACTATTTGATAGCATCAAAATGTAACCCCTGCAGAAACTGCTTAATAAGAGATCTTTTGCAGTGGCACATCTGATTTGTATGGAACATTGCGGTAATTGGCTTCATTGGTACTGTCAGAGTGAACTTTAAATGAAAGTGGCAGTAACTAGTCCAGACTTCTTTTTGTTTTGTTCAGGGTAAAACTATTAGACAGTAAGTGACTTACTGGTTTGATTGCTTTAAATTAGCAACCCAATTTTATACTCTTTTAATTATCATTTAATTGGATTGCCCCTTCACACTCAGACCCTGGCAGCCAAACCAGCTGATGTAGTATTTGGTACAATTGAAGGGGTGAACATTTCTTCTATAAATCTTTCTCCAGAGGATATGTTACTGCAGCATAGACACTCTTCTCTGGAAGTGCCAAATCTGCTTTAATATCTCCTTTCTAGCCTCTAAATTTGCACCCCCCTCATTTGTGCCCGACTCTAAATCCGCTATTTGAGTGGTTGTTGTAACTGAGGGGGCTGAAGCCTCCAAAGTAAAGCTTTAATGTAAAATGTAACTAGATAGGACATATGAACAGTTCTTAAATTAGATTCAAAAAGGTAGTGTTGGTATACGTGTAAGTTGTTTAGGAAAGCGTGTAAGTTGTCCCTGTAACTGTTCCAAGAGATTAATTGTTATGTCCTCGCATGTTCTTAGTGGAGGGGGAATTAGCATTGCAATCTGACCTTTGAGAGTAAACTAGAGGACAAGACAAGCGTTGGGGATGCTTTTTAAAAAGGGACTGGAGGGGAGAAAGGAAGAGAAAGGAAAAGAGCCAATGGTTTAGGGACTGAAGAAGTAGCACTTGAAGCCTTGCTGGGCTGGGAGGAAGAGGCCTTTCCTGAGCCTTCAGCTACAGCCCTCTCCCCTCCCTGGCAGAAAGAGGAGGCGGGAAAGCACCAGGAAAAAAAAAAAAAAAAAAAAACAAAAAACACCAAGGAGGAAAAAGGAAGGACATGTTGCTCTCCCGTTACTAGTTCTGGACTCAAAACTTGGATAGCGTCATCCTTTCTGGAGCTGATTGCATGTGTGGGCTTAAAAAAAAGTCCACCATCTGGTGGCTGGGCTTCTTTTTTTGTCAGCTACTGGCTCCTCTGTAAACTGTTTTGGAAGCGAGGAGGGAGGGCTGTTTATATCAACCTTAAACTAGTTAGTAGAGGAATCTCTTTTTTTAACCTCCTTCTGTAATCCTCAGGGTTAAATGTTTTCAGCTCATAGTTCAGTTGCAGCTCATAGTTCAGTTGCTGGCATTCACATTTGCTCTGTAATTCAATTTAGATGATGCTGCTTGGCCCAAATTAGAGCAGACTAGTACAAGGAGCTCGGTGCATGTAGAAACTGATCGCTAACTCCATAGTTAAGGTTATCCAGGTAGGGTTGTAAGTATTTCCCTGCAGTTTTAAGGTATAGTTATCTGGCTTGAATTCACTTGTGCAATTGTGATTTATTACTGTCATCTTATTTGTCAGATTTCTCTACTGAAAATGCTGAGTAACAACCTTATTGTCATCACAAAAATACTGCAATATTCTCATTAATCCATATGGTTTCAATTCCAGCTGTTTGCCAATTATTTATTTATTAGACTATTTTCTGAATAGCTTCCAGCTACACATACTTTGGAGAGAATGAGATTTTATTCATACATGTATCTACTTATAGGTGAGGAATTTGAAACTGGAGCATGAGCAGGAGAAAAACAAGATCTTGTCAGAAGCATTAGAGACACTAGCTACCGAACACCATGAACTAGAGCAGTCTCTGGTTAAGGGATCTCCACCTCTCAGCATCATCAGTGAAGAGCAGTTCTATGATGCTGTTTCAGGTAAGTCATGATGTCCAGAATGTGAGTGTGTAGCCAGCATGTGTGTTTGAATGCGGGGGGGGGTGGGGTGGGTGGGAACAATCTCACTTCAAGTGAAATCTCTGTCTTTCTAACGTGGAACTAATTTTAAGAGAATGCTTCATGTGCTTTATGAGCAGACCTGTGAAATTTTGGCTGAGTTCACCTGTAGAATCATATTGTTTCACCTTACCATGACAAAAAGTTACAAAACCACAGGGCAGTCATGACAGCTCTGCTTGGGTGTCTACACCCTTTTTTTAAATAGCAAAACTTAAGGCTCCTATTTTAGGAGATGTAACTGTATCTGGTAGTCTTCTGACTTGCTTTCTGCATGGTGGTGTCTGTTTTTTCTTTTGTTATTAAGATTGGTCCATAAAAATCACTAATTTTGAGGGATAATGAGGTTAAGAAAGGCTTGTTCTATTTCACTTTTGTGTACATTGTCACAGGTGGAAGAAAAGGATGAATTGAAATTGTGTGCATTTTTGAAATATTTTTTCTTTCCCTCTCTGCTCTTCAGTTTAGTGTATTTCATATTTGTGTGTGCAAAACACGCAAATAGTGATTTTTGGAAAACTCTGAACTGCATAAGATTATTGTAACATGGCATTTGTATAGAGAGGCGGTACATAGTGCAGCTCGGTAATAGCTTTAACTGGGTGACCTCGCAGCACACAGCTTTCTGCAGCTGTGAAGGATCTGGAAAATCCTGAGAGTGAACATAGTCTAACTGTAGCAGATAATTAGGTTGTGATGGCATACTTCACAGGCAAGTATGGGGTTACTTTTTCTGTGAGCTGAACTGTCTGATGCTTCTGACAGATGAGAAAAGCAACGTTCCCAGACTGCTTGATAGGTGTTCTGCAATTCACAACTTAAGCAGAAAATAAAAACAGGCAAGGTGTGCTGAAGTATAGCTCTAGCAGAGGAACACAGCGTTAGCAGCAGCAGACTTTGCTGCTTGGCACAGTAACCAATTTATCAAGCCTTCAAGGAGGAGCAGAGATTGAAGAACACTAGAAACAGGTTCCACAACCAGAACCAAAAGAACAGTTCTGCTGAAGGGCCTGAGGCTCTTCTGCTTGTCACAACAAAGCAGAGAATAGTTGTTCATCTGGTGCTGCTGGAATGTAGTCTTTCCAGCCAGGCTTGCTTTGTGTGTATGAGAGAATACTCAGCTTTAAAAAGCTGTTGGTTTATATATCTCATCACTGACCTGGTCTCTAAAGCTTTTTGAATGAAAGTGTCCAAAGCCTCCTCTAGTTGGGAGAGGTGGTGTTCTGTCAATTGAAGCTGCAAACAAATCACATTGAGTAGATTTGTATAACTGTGAAACTTGTTAAACATAGGTATCTATGTGTATATATATATTAAAAACTACATATATGTATAACATATGTTAATTCTGTCTCCTTCAGGAGAAGTTACTTGACATAATTCATCTTGATTGCAATTTAAATAATTTTCTAGGACAGACTCACTTTCTTGACTGTCAACATCAGACTTGTGTTAAATTCTCTTCTCTAGGTTGTTCACATTCACTGCTTTGCAGTGATTAGGGTCCTGTCTGTCTCAAGGTTTTTGGGTGAAGGGAACTCTGATATTTTTTTGGGGGGGGAGCTAGAGAAAGGGAAATGTGACATGTTTTCCTGGCTGTTGGATGCATGTTAGACTTTCACCGTCAGCGCAAAAGGAATTAGTTTTTTGCGGGTCTGGTTTGGGGTGGGGTTTTTGTTCACTAATCACTGGGATCCTGGTAATACTTTCTAACTTTCTTTTTTGCTATGGGTGTGGAGTCTCAGCTAGAGGGCTTCTTGTCTTTATGACAAGAATACAGTGAGAGCAGAGGAGTCTGGCTCAGAGTTTGGGAATGGGGGTCATCTTTCTTGGGCTAATGAGACAGGGGAAATAATCATAAATATTTTCATAACAGAGAGCAGTGACTAAGCCGAATTGTCAGAAGCTAAATACTTAGAGCTCTTCAAATCTAAACTACTAGGACTTTGTCTTCAAAGCTTTTGCTAAACCTGATTTGCAATCCGATAGTACTTTATTAAGTTAAATGATACCGATTCTGGATAAATAGATGTATTAATGAATTATCTGTTTAGGAGATTGAGCAAGCACTAGTGTATTTTAGCAGGGTGATGTGAAAAGTTGCACTGTTTTTCAGTGGAAAAATGCCACTACTTTGAGAGTATTTTGTCTAGGTTTTTTCCTAGAGTATTTTTTTCTGCCACCTTTTTCTAGTTACAGTTCTCTGAATTTTCAAATCTCCACCGTAGGAGTGAGTTTAGAAGTGAGAGTATTGCATAACTAGGTTTGCACTTTGAGCTGAGCACTCTGAGCATCATTAGCTTTGACTTGACAGGTTGAAAGAAGAAACCACTGCTGCTTTTTGTTTTGTTTTTTAAAAGAATGTTGTCTACATATTAGACACTTTTTTACTCTCAACAAAAGTATCTCTAGCTGTGACAATTCAGAGCAATGCAAGACTTTTCAGACAGGTTTTTGAACCAGTGTATTAGAAGGGATATGTTCACCGCAGCAGCTGCTTGTCACCATTTACCATGCTGTGATTCAGGTTGTAGAGCAATCTGACTACATGAACCAGACTCCTGAATGAAGCTGAATCAGTCCGGTTGCTATTGGATACTCAGTCCATGGTAGGAGAGTAGAGCTGATTTGAAGAGAACACCACCAGGAATGTATCTAGTTCAGGTGTCAAGTCCTCAGCACCATCTGTTTGGCTTCCAGCTCTGCTGCAACTGAGCCATGCTACCTGCTAATGCTGGCATAGACTAAACTGATCACTGCTAAGTCTGTGTTGTCTAGTTCTGTTTGTAGAAATTGTGGGCACCATTACAGAAATACCCTCTTTGCCAAAACTGGGGTGAGGAAAATGTTTGCAATGTGGTAAGATTGCTTACTGAAGTAGTAGTTTATTTGCCGAAGCCTCTTCTCTTTTTATTTTTAAGTGATATGCTGTTATCAATGCTTTCTGACTGTTGTGGTAACTCCTAAATCTCTGCGATGGGAGAGGAGTAGACACCGAATGAGAAAGGAAGAACCTACAGGAAATGGGAGTTACTTTGTATTACCACCAGTGTTAAGAACAGCAAAGTTAATGGTGTTATTAATCTAAACTCCGATAGCAGGTCAGTTAACAGTGCTTCCCAGTGCACTGATCCTCTCATCATGGGAGTGGTGGAAATGTGTAATTAAACTCAATAGCATATGGACTGCTGGAGCTGTCGGTTTCAGGATTGAATGCTTAACGTGTCAAACTCTTCTGCTATGTTTAAAGCAGAAGTAGGGGGAAGCATTGGGGAAGGAAAGTGCTAAACAAGTAGCAAAATTTAATAAGACCCATGTTATCATCTAGAGAACTGGAGAAGTTATTAGCTTTGATTAAGTATACAGATCTCAGGAAGCATATGAAAATGGCATACAAATGCAGAGTCCATCCACAACGCTGAAAAATGGCTGAGCGGGTTAAGAAAGGATGAAGGTACTTGGATTTTGCCTTGCAGATAAGATTCCCCGATTATATGCAAATTTCACACCCAATTTGAGAAGAGCTTAGAACTGTCCTGATTTTTCTCTTTAACAGGTTTTATCTGAGAGGTGGGGGGTTTCTGCAAACACAGGTTTTGTGTGTGTGTGTGTGTTCAGAGGGTATTGATGGTTTTACATAGATGTGATCTTACCAAAAAGGTAGTTATTTAACTATGGGACTATTTAGATTATACTAAAGCCAACCTCTCACAGTACAGCTTCAACTGTTATGTACCACTAATGGGTACTGCGTTTATAAATAATGCTCCTAAATGGTACAAGTAGTAGTAGACTAGTTCTGTTGCTGTTGTCACTTACTAGTTTGTCTCCAGCTATCAGCTTACTTAAAAGTAAAAATTGTACAAGAAAGCACAGAAACTTACTGCCCTTTTCTTCCACGCCAAGTGGCTTTTTTTGAATATGTATCAAAAATACTCCACAACCTTTGTGAAAACACGACTGGCTGTGGACTTCTTACCTTGAATATAGTTAAAAGAATGAATTCAGATATCTCAGAGAGGGATAGGAAACATCTGGTCAGAATTCAGACCCAACCTTGCCCATGGTTAAACCCTACCTAGAAAGGTGTCTTTATTAATCAAGTACATTGGCCAAACTTTTCTATCTGGAACTGAAGACTTAACAGTTGTTGCAATAGGAGATGAACTTCCCTTGAGTTAAGTTTCTGTCATTGCTGTTTCCCTTTGCTCTCCCACTCTTGCAAAATGTAGCTGCTGTTTTTACTGTTACCCTGACACTTCAGGTTTCATGAGCTGGAGTGCTTCCTAGTCAGCCTGGTCTTGTCTTAAAGATCACTTAAAAATTTTGGCTTCTGAACAGGGACTCTTATTCCTTCTCCCCCCTCCTCAGCCCACACCCCCTTAAGTTCAATAGAAAAAAAAAAATCTCATTTTTTCCTAGTCATCTGTTTGACAGCTGCTCTGTAGCAACTTGTGAATATATATCTTTTTTTGCAGTGATGGGGGAGTATGCAAATCTTAATTCAGAAAAGAGTTAGCTGCAAGTACACAGGGAAAAGCTCAGTTTGAGCTGCCTGTTGATCTGTGCCCACAGTACAATACTAGGCTTGTTCACTCTGACACCTAAACAAACTTTCAAGGCTTTTCAAGCCCGTTGGGTCAAAGGAGGCAGCTGAGGTTTAGGGATTGGAGATTGGTATCTTTGGAAGGAGCTGTTGTAGACGTACTTTCTCAATGAGAGCCATTTCTCATGAAGATGGGAGAGATGTCTCTAGAGAGCAATTTCTTACAACAGCGTCTGGTTTCATTCTTCTACTGTACTGTATAGCGTGCTCTTGTATTAAGTAAGGCTCGTGCCCTGGAAAAGGTTGGCTGGTCAGTGTCTACAGCTCTGAAGAGGTTTGCAGGTGCTGAGCTCAGTCCAGCATAATTGTCTCTCAGCACTGTAAGGCTAGCATTAGGAGAACTGATCACATGCAGTGTTTAAAAATCCTTGTTACAGTGAGACGCACACCAGAGAATGGTCAGCGGTACTGGTGAAGGTTACCTGTTCTTCCCTTTCCGCCTCTGGAGTCCTAGGGCTGTTGCGGAAACTCATATTGAGGGAATTGTGTGTCCTGGACTCTTGTCTGAAAACAAGATAGTCCCAGGTGGTACGGAAAAAGAAAGGAGCCTTACAGGAGGCTGACTCTTTGCTTTATGTTACAGGGTTTGCTTCGTGCTTTTCTTGACATCGTAACTGTTGCCAGAGTTGAGCAGCTCTTTCAACGAAGAGGTGGAAATACTTCCCTTGAAGGGATTTCTAGCTTGTCACGTGGTCAGGATGCTGAGGCCTAAGTTATGTTACACTGCTAGATTGTCTCTTCCTCTGTGATACTTGGATATGCAACAATGTTTTCCTGACTAACTGGGTTTACAATCTCTGGGAAAATCTGTATTTTATGTAACAAACTTGTCCACCAGTAAAAATTATTTTCCTTATCCTACTTGTTATATACAGTACCCACCAAACTAATGCTTTCATATGTTATATCATAATTTGGCACAGAACTAGACTGACAAATTTGGGGAAACTTGTGAGAAGATTCTTTGGAGTGCCAGTCCCCTTTTTTAACATATTCTCAGCACCAGCTGGCAGTTCTTTTCATTCCCTAGCAACTGTCTTAATTTCAGTACTGTCTTGATGAGGATAGGGATGGATGTTTTTAATGAAAGCAATTTATGCTTCTAGGTCTCACTCCCTTTAGAGAGGATGGAGACATTGTGGCACAGCCCATCCATTCATTAGGATTTTGTCCTGTCCTTGACACTTCCATGATCTGGATGTAGTAGAAAGTCCTCTTGTCACTGTCCCCTTCACCAAAGCAACAGATAATTAACATGTTCTGGAGAAGCTGCTGGCATCATTTTTTTAGAGAAAACAAGAAGGCACCTGGCAATGGGCAGCTGTGACTGATACATTTTTTGGATGGACTGCTGCTTCAGCAGGTTTTGATTACTAGTTTTGAATTAGAATTGGTGTGTGAGAGAATGACTAATCTTACCATTATTCCTCTGGGTATTTGCAGCCAAGAGCAGTAGCATATGCTGAAAGAAGTGCATAGCAGGAATGGTGTCTACTGGAGTTTGGGTTTGCTCTTTTCAGAAACAGTGAGGCTTGCATTAAGCTGTTTACCATTCAGTGTTGTACCTGGTTTCTGCTAAAGGGTTTCCCAAATGGGATAGAAATTGGTGCTGCTTTACTTGTCTTGAGCTATTGCCTTGATTCCTGGAACTTGCAGTTGGATAATCCTTTGACAGTCTTGTCAGGTTTGAAAGAAATACATGAAACATAAGTACAGCCTTTTGCCAGGAAACTTACTTTTCTGACTTGGAGCGAGACAGTCTCTTCTCCAGAGCTGGTCAGGCACTACCTGACCAAAACACTGGTTGGAAATAAGGTGGTGTCATTGATGTTGGTTTTAGTTTTAGTCGTGATGTGGATTGTACTATTAAACTACCTTCCAGAGTACGAAGTTTATCTTGATTGGTGAGCTTATCATTTAGACTTTGCTGGGACTTATGTGGCTAACGTAATCCACTGTGTGTTATACCTCATTCTGTTCTTTGATACTTGTTCAGTAAGTTGGGATGTGCAGGTTTCTGAACAGCACTGTCTAAGAATTTAGACCAAACTGAAATCTTACATAGAAGGAGGAGTCAATACTTGAATGTTGAGGTAACTTACTTAGTTAGCTAAGGTACTACTGACATCTGTGTGACACTGGCATTTGTCCTAAGCAAGTTGTAGTAGCTTCAGTTTAACAAAAAAGTCAGATTTTGTCTCTGATAGAGGATTTTTAACGTACTGTCTTCTTGCCTATCTTTTTATATCTAGATACAGAGCTGCAGCGATCTGTGGCAGTACTAGTTACTTACCAAATGGATACTGTCATCAGGACACAGTAGCCTACTTAGGTTTCAGTTTGGTACAAAGAGGGAAGATCTGTTAGTGACTGAAGTCTAGAACAGGCAGTAGATTCATTAACATGCACCTGCTTTTTTGCAGATTCAGAATCTGAAAAATCATTAAGTGGATTTGAAACCACTACAGCCTACTCATTAGAGGACAGCATGGATTCAAAAGATACAATAACTTCAAGTATGTCTGAAGAAAAGGTTTGTGGCAGTGGGGAGTCGCTGTCTAACGGAATCAAAAAACACAGGTAGGATGTTGCCTGTTCTTAAGATATTACAGTATGCATTAACGATGAGTAAAAGACAACAGGAATCTCTGAAAAGAGAACTGTGAAAACTTTTAAAACTTTGTAAGGGATGATTGACATGTAGTTGGTCGTGCTATGATTTTATAAAGAATATTTTTCCAAGGCTAATGTGCTCCTTCATCTTGCTTTTTGTTGATTGAATCTGAATAAGTAAAAATAAAATTTAATGTGCTGTGTAAAAATGGACACACCTGTTTTTTAATAGATCTTATTAAAATATATGTGGATTTTAATTCCTTCATGTATCTTTAATGACCTATGCCTCCAATTGCCTCTTTAATTTCCAGTCATTTGATCCTTCTGTTGGTATCAGGAATGAATGAAAAATATTGCTAGCCTGGCATCAGACACTCAAATGTGAACAAAGGGAGTCTTATTCTGAAAGTCTCATCCATGTTTTATGTGCTTATTTTATGTTGTCAAATGATCCATTTTTGTTTGTTTCCTTGCTGATAAAGGAGGACAATAGGTGTGGAGTTAATGAGATGTAATAGACACCACTATTCTCGAGTTTCAGTGAAAGGGCAATATAATGTTTGTGCTACAGATCAAGCCAGACTTCAGCGTGTTTCAAAAAGGCCGCTTTGGGAGTGGTTTGGACATGCGGAATGATGACGGGGACACCAAATTTCTGTAAAAACAGCAAATTGATATTTAATTTTACAGAAGCAAGAAAGACATGCTTTAATTACTTGGTATATTAAATAGTTAAATTGCAGTCACTGTTGAAGTATGTGGTAACGTCAGAGACCCGATGTTCCAAGGTTCAACCTCTGCATATATATCCCTCCCATACTAGGCAAAGACTAAGGTAAATGAGGGCTTGGGTGGAGCAATGGGGTGGTTTGGGAAGGTAACATAAAGCAGCTGACTCAGCATGTTGCTCTCTGCTCTTGTGCTGTTAGCAAGGTGGTATTTATGGCCTTGGCTAAGTGCCTTTCTGAACTAGAGCAGGAAGTTCAGACTGGGGAGGAGAAGCGCTGGGTAAAGGTGGATGGATAGCTGAATTGCATTCATTGCCTTGGAAACAATGAGGAGAAAGGAGGCAGTTGATGATCAATATGAAAATGATGATGCATGTTGACATGCATTGTCTTGAAGAGTTTTAACAAGAATTGATCTTTTTACTATAAAAAAGAAATAACTTGACAAGTTTCTATAACAGTGCACTGTGTTGTCAGAAGGATATGGAGGAGGTGTCTGGAGGAGCAATTAAGATCTACTGGTTTTGTAAGGGGAAATGAAAAGTAATAAGTACCTTTGCCTAAGTTGTTTCTGAGTTGCCTTTTAGTAGTAAAGGCAGTATAGGATGTTGGAGTAAAATGAGTGCATAAATTGGCTAATAATTTACTGCTGAAGAAAAGCGGAAACATCTGTTTTGCATATAGATAAGAATGTATGGTCATATTTTCTGTGACTAAATGGCTATAGAGCACATTCTAGGTTGAGCTGTAACGTTACGGTGTTTTACCTGGCACCTTGGTGACACACTGGGATTTGTCCACAAATATATTGATGCAAACCATTTCTCCCCAGAGCTCAGCCAATTTAAATTTTACTTCCAAGAGAACCTTCTCAGGGGATGGGAGTTGTGTGGTGTTTCTAGTCTCATTTCTGAGCCTCCTGGTGGCAGCGATATTTGGGCTGGCATGGGATCTCTTCGCTGTGTCTGATTGCAGTTCTGACTTGAGAACTGTTACCTGCCTGGACCTGCTGGCTCCAGTTTGTGCCTCTCTTCATTCTGGGGCTAGTTAGAGAACATGTGGTCAAATACACATCATCTGTGATGCAACCTGTGTCCTTTTTGGACCAGAAATCTTAACTTCTTGATGCTGTGAAAAGTGAGGGGTCAGAATGTTTTGACAGCACTTAATTCCATCCTTACACCTTTAGGTTTGCTGTAACTTTTTTGTTTAACTTCCTTTTGTTTGAACCACGTAGGAACAAGTCACTTAAAGAATAAACCAGATTAATTTCTTTTGCTTAAAATCATGATACCTTCCTGTAGTTCCTCAGATGAATAGAAGGTCTGCAACTGCATTTGGGTTGCACATGAGAGTACTCAACGCTGTTTAGCAGTCAGTATAAGACTGCTTCCTACCTTCATCTAGAAAACCTGAGTTCCAATCCGGATCTCAATTATTTGAGTGGTGAGGGGTTTGCACAAGGAGGTGGAGGTCAGTTTTTGATGGGGGGTGTGTTTTGGTTTTGGAGATGTAGGAATAAATCTGTTAGTTCCAAGGAATAAGTGTTAGGATGTACATATATAGAGAGGGGAAGCCAGTGTTGAGATGTTCATATATAGGTAGGTGAAGCTGGTGCCACTTACAATCTGCTATCTTGTTCTGTTTTTTTAATGCAGTTCGCATCCTACCAATTGTTCATACAGTGTTTGAAAGAATGTGGGTGATGTGACTTCTTGTAGTTAGGTTGATTTGAGAGTGGACTTAATTTTTGGAAACTTTTTGGGAGAGGATTTGAGAGAGAGAATAGTACATTAACAACTTCCCTCTTAAAAAGAAATTATTTGAATTCTTCCAGATCTAATCTGAGCCAAATGTTTTAAAAAAAGGACACCACCCTCCCAAACCCTTGCACAAAAAGGTTTTGTAATAGTTGCCAGTATTTAACATGCATTTATCACTGCTGTTTCTCTCTTATTGCTGAGGTTTTGTAGTAGCTTTCCCCTTGGTCCCCCCTACTGGGGGCCTTTCAGAATAAAAATGTGTTTGTGTTTGGCTTTTTGGGAGCCAGGAGGTTATTTGATCAGCTTTACATGAAGCTAAACATACTTTTTTCACACTATATATCTTCTTCCCCACACAGTTCCTGCAGTAGCTGATCTACTCTAGATAATGCTTCCAACAAGTGTTTTTAAGTAAATGATCTTAAATGCATCTTATCTGTTCTACTGCACGGACATTCCAGCAGATGTTTTTGTCACTTAAAACTAAAATTAACTTCCTGAGTTGTTTCTAAAATTGACATCTGGAAGGAAATTTTTGCTTTTACAAACCTTTCCCTTAATTGCAGGGAGTGTGTCAGGGTTAGTAGGCCTGAAGTCTTGGCTGCCTGTCATTTTTCCACATGTCCTTACTTGTCCCTGGGATCTTTCTTGGTGGCTTCAAACTGCTTTATTTCTTCGGTCCTTGTGTGTTATATGGAGAAAAGAACTGACTCCCATATCAGGTTTGGCTGATATAGACAAGAAATATGGATGAATGGCTGAAACTGAATGCCAAGTTTCAAGTAATTAAATAAATTGAATGGAGGGACAGGTTAACTTTAATGAAAATGCGTAAGTTTTAATATATAAGGAAAGCAATCCCTGTGTATCCTTTAGCAAACTAGAGGCATGTGAGTGTGTTTTACATGCAGAAGGGCTTACTTAAACACATAGCTGCTCTGCTAACTGCCTTCATTAAAGAAACACACAGAAAAAATAAGTAACTACAAATGAAGATAAGACTGAATACTTGGTGGACACTGTCCTCTCCTGGACATTTGTATCAAAGCATCCACAGAAGTATTTTATACTTAATATTATTCAAGGCTATCTGTTTCACAGAATATTTTTCTATCAGTGGAAAATCAGAATAGAGAGTGAGTGATACCATGTTGGTCAATTAAAATAAATTCTCCTACCCACTCATCCTCTGCATGGGAGCTGAGTAAAACAAGTCAGTGTTGAGCTGTTAGCTACTTGCTAACAAAACATAGTTTCATACCATGAGGAGTTCAGGCATATGACTAAGTTTTTGATTGGATGGGACTTGTATTTTAAGGACCACTTTTTGGTTTTCTTTCTGTGAACTGAAGTATTGGTCCTGGTAAAAGTGTTTCAGTGGCAGATAAGTATGGGAAATAACACAGCAAGTAGGGCTACTGAAAGTAACAACTTAGTCTGAATAGATTTTTTTTTTTTCTTTTGGCAGTGCTTCTGTTTATCAGAAAAGTGGGGTGGAGGAGGCACTACAGCCTGTTCACACTCTCTAAAAAAGATAATGCTTTAGCTACTTTGAGGGGAGATAAGACCTCCTTGGTTAGGAGGGCAACACCATCATTTAGACAGTCAACTAAACTTTGAAACTCATATAGTTCATGCAGTTTGAGCTGTAAGTACTTCTTACCTGTTGAGAATTTTCCTCATTGATAATAGCTTCATGATCCAAACACTAATTTTAGTGGTGTTGTGAACAAAAGGCTTTGACTTACGTTTATCGCTTTCTATAAGTAAATTGGATTAATAGTTGAGCTGGTCAGTAGCAGTAAGAAAACTGAACAAAATCTGTGCCTGATTTCTTGTAAAGCTGAGAAGTACAGGCTGTATTACACAGCATAAATGTTGCTCTTGAAAGTATGTTTAATATTTGCTTCAGGATATGTCGGCCCCCTGTAGAAGAGGCTGCTGTATTTTCTGTTCTTTAACAATGCTGCTTTTTCTGTTGTTCCTGAGGACTGATTTTAATACAGACAATAAATGTCATGGCTCTTCATTGTCAGCATACAGGTGCCTAGCAAAAAAAAAAACCCCAAACCCACTATTTAACTCTCAAATCTGTTCAGATGTAGTGAACGTACCTGTGGACTTACTTGGAGAGAACTTACTTTCTCTCTAAGTCATAACTAAGTATCTTAATGGTGCCATCATGAAAACAGTGTTCTGGTAACTGATGTAAAAATTCTCTTATGTTACTCTTATGTAAAATGAAGGGAATGGTTCTGGTTCTGGTTTTTTGAGAAATTCAGGTTTCTGTCCTGGTAAAACAGTTTAAATGCTTCAAAGTAGCACTATTGTTCCCCCTTAATTTTTAATTTTAAATTGGAAAACTGTTACTTTCAAAGATTATCTGGGCTTCTTAGTCATGGTTAGTAATGGAAAACTTTTCTTACTTCTGCCTTCTTCCCTGTTCCTTTCTGCAGAACAAGCTTGCCATCTCCGATGTTTTCTAGAAATGACTTCAGTATCTGGAGTATCTTAAGAAAATGCATTGGAATGGTAGGTAACCAAAAAGCTATGATAAAAGATGTGAAGTGATTGTTTTATTTGAGGCCCAAATGAAAACTTGGTGAGGAGAGGGAATTTTTTTAAATTTGCTTCTGATTCTTTATGTGCTTTCACAACTAAAGAAGGTGAAACTTGGTCAGAGCAATGTTCCTTTGGTAAAAGCACTTTCTCTTAATTTTAACCCCTAAAGTACTTTGTGGTAGCAAAAATTTTTTACTTTGTGAAAAAACAAAAGAAAACCAAAAAACCAACCACTTAAATTTTGCTCTTCTCCCTTCCCCTTAGTATCTTAGTGTTTCCCTCCATGGTGTTACTGGCCCAGATGGTGGCCAGATCAGAGGTTAGCTGGGTGGCACATAATCTGCTTCCAGCTGAGGGTGAATTCTGTCCATTAGATCCTGCAATAGGCTGAAAGTACTTACTGCTGAGAAACCTCTGCCAGCCTGTAACAGTAGCCTACAGAAGGGAATGTGTGTGTTTAGTTGCTGCTGCTTTCTCCTCCTCCCCTTGCTGTAGTTAGAAACAGCACCAAGCAGAGAGATGTGAAAATACTGGGGAATGCCTGTATCAGCAGCACCAGGTCTTGTGAGTTGTGCAGCATCTGAGGCTTCTCACAGTGGTTTTAGTGGAAAAGTATAACAACTTTAAAATACAAAGAGCAGATTGAAAGCCTGTCTTGCATAAGGTGTGTGCAGGGAAAAAAAAAATCCATAAAGGTCTTAATTCTCCTTTGCAGAAATTGCTGCGCAGAAGTTGCAGTTTAGGAGGGGCAGGGAGAAGCTTGGACTGGACGGTACCGCAGTGTCTGCCAAAGCTGTTAGTGCCAGATGCTGCTGTTACGGTTAAGAACAGTGCTGCTTACTGCGCATATTGCCAGTGGTCATAGTATATGCTTTTAATTTGTTGGTGCAGGCAGTTTAAAACATTGCTATGTTATGCAGAGGGCGTGCTTTTTAAAAATGGGAAAGAGGATAAACAGCATCAAAACTGTAGGACTTATCTTCATTTTTATTCATGATACAAAAATTCCTTTTTTCTTCAGAATACAGACTCCCTGGTTTTACTTCTTTGCTGCCGTGTTTCCCTGTCCTTTTTCATCCTCTTCCCCCTGCCTGCCCACTTGCCTCCAAAAAAGATAATATGTTTAAGTAATTAGATGGCCTATATCTATTTTAAGAGTAATAAATAACTTAGTCTTTAAAAGGGTCCGTAATACTTCATTCCATTGTTTCATCTCACCTTCTTAATGCATTTGTTGTTAGGAAGTTTGTTTGTTTGATGTTTGGTTTTCTTTTTGTTTTAAAAGTAGCCTTAACGTCAACACAGATGGGCTTACCAAGCTCGTAAGGGATGTTACAGGGTTTTTTCCTTTCAGCATTAGCAGAGCCAGGTCAAGCACATTGCATTAGCACTAAGAGCATCATTTATTTTTGTAATAAGCCAATTACACTTGGGTTACTGAAGGTCGGTGTATCTAATCATTTGGGTTTTAACACAAATTTCATTTGTGCATCAGGAGTTGTCGAAGATCACAATGCCAGTTATATTCAATGAGCCACTGAGCTTCCTACAGCGACTTACAGAGTATATGGAGCATACATACCTCATCCACAAAGCCAGCTCACTTTCCAGCACAACTGAGCGAATGCAGGTACTTTGGGCATGATAATTTGTGCTAGCTCTTGATGAATGCATTGGGATTTTTTTCCTTCATAGATAGTCTCATTATTGGGGAAACTCCTGTAATCTGGTGCATGTTGGATTCTCTTAGTCATTAATCGACTTTGCTTATCTAGGAAAATGTTTGGCTTTTCCTAAGGCTTGCTTTTTTAGCCTTTTGATGAAAACTGTTGATTCCCCTGCCTTGCAAACAGAATTTTGCTAAGCTATTTCAGAAGAATCATTCTGTAATACCATGACTGCTGTTGATACTTGATAAAGACTAAAATTCAGGAGATGAACTGTGTACTCTTACTCTTTTGAGTAGTGTGTTGCTGCATTTGCTGTGTCTGCTGTAGCCTCACAGTGGGAACGTACAGGGAAGCCGTTCAACCCATTGCTTGGGGAGACATATGAATTGATCAGGTAAGGAACAGAAGGTGCACTGAAGAGTGGAGGGTGGAATTGTGTATAACTGATGTTTCATTAGACTTGTCAGGTGGCTTGCAGACTGCTCTTCAGCTTGAGATTCCACCCATTCTTCTAGTAGCTGCTGGAGGTGCTTGCAATGTGTGTTGTTCAGTAATGCACCTGCTAATGAAGGGAAGCCACTTTTCAACTGAGAGCAGGCAAATAAAATTTGCCAGGTTTAAAAGCAAATTTTATTTACAAAAAAGACTTTTTTCTGAAACCTTCTTAATGAAAAGATGCATGGTACATAAGGGGGATGATGTCTGAGCAGATTTGGTAGTTCTTGTTACCTTTTTACATTATCAGAGAATCACAGAGTGGCAGGGGTTGGAAGGGACCTCTGAAGATCATCTAGTCCAACCACCAGCTAAAGTAGGCTATGTCCTCAGTTATTTAGAATGAGGATGTTCTATGTATTAGTTGATCTGTCTTTTTGTGTTATCCTAGGGTTTTACCTAACTCTTGCACTGAGTACAGCAAGTATGCCTCAGTCCAACTATCTGTTTCACTCTGGGGAAAAGAACTGCAACTTCACTACACTTGGTACATAGATGCATACTTGTGGTTCTCTTTATTTTGCAGAGATGATCTTGGATTTAGACTTCTCTCAGAGCAAGTTAGCCATCATCCACCAATCAGTGCTTTCTATGCTGAAGGTTTAAATAATGATTTTGTGTTTCATGGATCAATTTATCCTAAACTGAAATTCTGGGGCAAGAGCGTGGAAGCGGAACCAAAAGGCACAATGACTTTGGAGCTTCTTGAGTAAGTTGATAAGTAATAATTGCATAGGCACAGTGGCCACATCCATGATGATTAGTGTGCATTAGTGTCTCACGGCTTAGGAATGGACATGTCTAACACCTCCATCCTAAAGTTTGATGGCAGATCACTTTGCGGGGAGGAGGGGATGAGACGATGAAAGGAACTGCCACTGTTTCTCCTAATATACTGCACACTAATAGTAGCAGTAGTTGGGGCTTGTGTCTGTCCTGCAGATGCCTGTGGCTGTTTTAAGGAATCGATAAAATTGGTAGCAATAGGTTAATAAACTACTTGGGTTTCCTAACTTACTGGCATGTCCATTTCCAGACTTGGTGTGATTTATAGATGATGGCATGTTGCAGGAGTGACATCCAGTACAAAGACACAGTATTTTAATTTTTATTCCCCTCCCTTAGACACAATGAAGCCTACACATGGACAAATCCTACATGCTGTGTGCATAACATTATTGTGGGCAAACTTTGGATTGAGCAGTATGGAAATGTGGAAATAACTAACCATAAGTAAGTTAAGACCGTGAGTGCTTTCACTTGCTGCAAGTTTGAAGAGGAAAAGCATTTGGAAGTAATTAATGTCCTCTTGTTCTGCCTTTAGAACTGGTGAGAAATGTGTCCTAAGCTTCAAGCCCTGTGGCCTCTTTGGGAAGGAGTTGCACAAAGTCGAAGGCTACATTCAGGACAAAAGGTAACAGGAAACAAAATCACTGCCCTCTGTCTCTGATTGGAGTTGTAGAATTGAATGCCCTTGACATAGTCTATCAAGGGCATGAACCTGCCACAGGAAGGTTATTAATTGTGCAACACCAATAATGGAGTTGTAAGAGTTTCTCTCAAAAGTTCTTCTTTCAAATATTTTTGGCTGAAATAAATCCTTTTAAACTCCTTTGTAAACTTAGTCTTTTTTGACAGCAAAAAGAAACTTTGTGCGCTGTATGGGAAGTGGACCGAGTGTTTGTACAGTGTTGACCCAGCTACGTTCGAAGCTTACAAAAAAAATGACAAGAAAAATGCAGAAGAGAAGAAAAGTGGTAAACAGGTATTAATCATGCAAAAAGGTAGTATCTCCAAAGCATGATAAGATTGCTAATGCTCTTAAATGCTACTAAAATATTTAAAATTTCTTTTCACCTTTTCTCTCTTTCCTAGTAGGATACAAAACAGATTGGATGAGTACAAGCATAGAGGGATAAAATGCTTTCTCTCTCAAGGATTTGTATTCAAACTTCCCAAAACTGGGAGTGATCTAAATACCAGATGGTTCATTACCCGCCTCTTTCTCCAAGTCACATGGAGGAAATAGCATATCTATTAGTTGGACTAGTTCTGATCATATATGGTAACGTTTTTATTCTAATAGAGGGATGTGCAAACCTAGAGGCAGGAGAGCCTAGTGTCTCATCTTGATAGAAGATCGTATTTTCCAGCTTTTACAAGGAATTTTTGTATTGCTTTCTATTAACTTCCACAACCATAGAAATGCTTGGGTTTTTTTTACCTCCACAATTGCTTTTTTTTTTTTATTCTGGGGAAAATACCCTCATTCTTAATTCTTCCAGATTTTTGATCAGGAAGTATGCTTTTTGTTTAAGGGGAATGGTAACGGTGATGACGTACAGCTTGATAAAGAACAGCCACTTGCATAGTAGCTTAAAACAGGGATTGTTCCCCTTTGACTGAAGCCAGATAGTTTTTTGTTGGTTTGGGTGTTGGTAGTTTTTATACTTAAGAAAAAAGAGAGATCTCTGAAAGCAGTTGTTCCTGTGCAGGTTCAGATTGTTGCTGTATCTGAGATTGCTCCAGTGCTTGTCATCAGGAGAGTGCTAAAGCCCTGGGGGTTACTGCTTGTCTTCAAGTCTGACCCTGTGAGCTCTAGGGAGAAGGAGGAAAGAAAAACATACCCTGTGTCTTTGTTCAGCTACCACTTTGTGTTTTTGAACAATGCTTAAGATGATCCTTGCTTTTCACTTCAAAATGAAGCATCCTATTGCATACAGCTCAAGCTGCAACGTTGCTCTGATTCTAGAAAAGCACGCTTTTTCTACTTACTTAACTATTTCGGTGTAGAAAACTGAAATCTTTGTAATGCACACAATGGATCAAGTAGTTTGTTGAATTTGTGTTCCCACTGCCCCCTTGTGTTTGAGGAGTTGATGCGGTTTGCGGTTTTTGAACATCTAGGTGAGCCAAGTCTCATGTATAATGTCTGGATGTGGTTTGTCCCTTCAGGATAGTGATGGATTCATTCAGGCATGAAAGCACATGGCCTTTCAGACTTCTCCTGATCAGAATTTTCAGATTTATTTAGTTGTTTTCCAGCTATTCCTTTGTGCTGCATTGCTACTAATGAAGAATTGCTTCTGTCTCCCTTTAGGGGACCTGCTTGAATGTGAGTCCTTTTGCAAATTGCCCCAGATTTTCCCCTGAATCTCTTCGATTTTTATAGGGGTAAAACTTAAGGAAAAACAATTTTTCAGGGAGCTAGACAAGGTTTCATTTATGTAAAGGTGATGTTTTGCCAACGTTGGAAGAATTGTAGATCTGGGGTTAGACCAGGATGATTCTGCTCTGAATGACCTGGAGTCTTTTTTAATCAAGATGAAGCATTTTGTGCAGTATTTTCAGTGCAAATACATGGAAAAACATAATGTAGGGCAACAGCAACTCCCTTCACGTGTGCCTCATTTACAGACACCAGAGGTCTTGCTTTGGCCAAGTCTGTTACTATCCTCCTAGCAATATGCTGCAGAGGTGGGGTAGCACTGAGCATAAAATAGGGATCATTGTGGCAAGAGAACGTGAAAATCTACTTTTTACCTTGTTCTCTGTAATTCTTAGGACACTTTTAAGATTATGTATCCAACAATGCACAAATTACAGTGTGTATTGTAGCCTTTCTATAAAAGTTGGTTTGGAGTTTGACAGTCTGGTATTGAAGTGTCTTTGTTTTGATATGAGGCTATCTTTCCGATCGATTCTGCTTCAAACTCCTGATTTTTGAAAGATCGATCAGTGTCCTTTAAAGGACAGAATGGCAGGTTGCCATCACAGTTCAGGTGTAGTCAATTAAAAGCCCTGTTTATCTTCCTAGTAGCTGAGGAACTGAACCTGGTCTGCATGTTGTTCTGGTTACTTTGCAATCTGTTCATTATTAAAAGCACTGTACCCAAGTGCTCCACGGTGGAACAGAATCCTTTATTATCCTACTTTTCTTGGAGGCACAACATGTGAATCATCTCAGAGGACAACTGAGTCCGGTTTGGGTACTGGATTTATTTTTTTTGCACTAAACATTAGTCTGTATTATCTGATGGAGCCATCGGAGAGCAAAGCTTATTAGCAGCAGGATTAAAGCTGTTGGCATGTAGCCAAAGTATTTAAAGCATTAGTTGCCTTTAAGTTCAGCTTTACTCTCCAGTGGTCTCTGAAACATGCTGCTGTTTTTAGTTGCGATAGTGACACCAAGTTTTCTTGGGAGAGCTGTATCCATTGTCTAGCTGGCTTTAGTTCACTATTATAACATACACTTGTGTGGCATAATTAATGTCAGCAGCATCAGACCCCAGCTGCTTTGAAGCTGTGCGTAAAAAGGGCGATGGTTTAGAACTAGTTCAGGTCACATCTACACTGTGACCATCAGTGACTCTCTACTGCCCCAATAACCCTGGGTGGAGTTTTTCCCTTTCTGGGAAAACCATTTCACAGTGGCTGCAGCTGCTGCAGGTGGTATGTGTCAGCCTTCATAGGGATACCCTTCCCAGAAGAAGCACCTCATCTAGGATATTCATTTAACGTTTGCAGTTTGCCATTTCAGTAGCATAGGGGTCAACGGAAAGGAAGGTTCCGCTGAGCAAAGAGCAGTAGCTTAGGGCTTTGTTGTGCGCAAACTGAAGACAGCATTTGCAATACGTGCTGGTGTTTGTTTGATGTGGAAGGATGAGCAATGTGACTTCTATTCTTCAACTTTAATGAAGTTGAATATTAGGCATGGAAGTGCTTGTGTTTGAGGAAATGGGATATCTCTGTGGTGGAAAAATTGACATTTCTTAATGCTTGAACATCCAGATTATATCTACAAAGATTTTGATGCAAGAAACTGTTGGTAGTCTTCCATTGGGAGGGAATTGGGAGTACGTATATGTTAATGCTGTTATCCTTCTTGACAAGCACCTAGAAAAGTTTCTTTGTTGCTGAAATTATTTACTTTGGGTTAAGAAAATAATTTTATGTAAGTTCCAGTGTTGGAATGAATGGATGTAAATGGTTTATGACTCCAAAGAACTCCTCCTTTTTTCTTTGTGTGCTGCCTTTAGGTGGGCAATACTGAGGAACCAGATGAGATGCCGTTGCCAGATTCTGAGAGTGTGTATGTTATTCCTGGAAGTATTTTGCTATGGAAGATAACTCCAAGACCTCCAAATTCAGCACAGGTCAGCTATGCTTCTGCTTATTGAAAGTGTATGCTGCCCTGTTATTCTGTATGTTCAACACAAAGCAAATCCCTTTGTCTTTCATTAACAAGTCTGGTTTTTCCTGTTTGTTGTAACAAACTTTCCCACTGCAATTGTAACTCTGGGGTTGGAGGGATAACTGCCACAGGGATGACTCTAGAGTTAGCAGAATTTCTCTGGAAAAATGGGATGCTTTGTATAGCTAGCAGTATGGGAGCTTTCCCCACCTCTTCTCTCTACCCTGCTCCCCCCCCCAAGGGACCTACTTTGTGAGAATTCTCTTCCAAAGGGCTTTATTAGAGGACAGACACTTCCTAGGAGATCCTTGCGAAGCCTGCGTAGCCTGAATTGGTGTGTGAAGGGCTGGAGAGTGAGTGGGTGAAATACAAGGGTATGTGTGCAACTGGGAAGACAAAGAATTAGAACAAGAAAAGGTGCCCTCAGTGGGTTAATCAAGGGGGAAAGATCTCTACAGAGGTAGGGAAAATACCAATAGGACTGGAAAAAGATGAGGAGAGAGATAGTGCACTGAGTAACTGGATGCTGGCCTGCTTAAACTGAAACACCAAGGATCACCTACACTCTGCCTGACGGTGTGGTTTTTCTGGTATCTTGAGTATTCCTATTCTGATGATTAAATAATAAAAAAGCACTTGGATGTTTGTTTTTAGACAGCAGCTAGAGACACCATAAAGTCACCTTTTATCTTTGTCTCTGAATTTCAGATGTATAATTTTACCAGCTTTGCTATGGCTTTGAATGAATTGGACAAAGAAATGGAGAGCGTCATCCCCAAAACTGACTGCCGGCTACGACCAGATATCAGAGCCATGGAAAATGGAGAAATAGGTAACTTCAGTTATTGACAAAGGTGTTTTTATTTTTTTGTTAAAACTGAGGGTCTGGGAAAAAGGTGAATTCCACATTCAAGTTGTTTAGATGAACTGCTAGAGTAAGTAGCTACCCATAAAGATCCATTCCTCCATGCTGCAAGACAGTAACTCTTTAATACAGCCTTCTGCAGGTTGTTGTAAGCTTCTAGTGAAAGGTACATCACCCACCTCTACTGGGGCTGGTTGGGAAGGAGTTAATTTTCTTCAGAGCAGCCCGCATATGATGCTGTGTTTTAGATCAGTGACCAAAACAGTGTTGATAACACATCAAGGTTTTAGCTATTGCTTAACTACATCTGCACAGTGTTAAGGCCATGTCTGTTTCCGGGGTTGACAAGAGGCTGGGAGGGGACACAGCAAGGACAGCTGATCCCAACTGACCAAAGAGATATTCCATACCATATGATGTCATGTTCAGCAAAAAATTGTGTGTGTTGGGGGGGGCAGTAGCTTTTGCTTGGAGACTGGCAGGATACAGGTCTGCTAGTGGAAGGTAGTAAGTGATTACCTTTGCATCACTTTTTCCTCCTTTTTTTTCCTTTCCCTTCACTTATTAAACTGTCTTCACCTCAACCCAAGAGGTCGTTTAGTGTTGATTTTTTGGGGTTTTTTTCCTCTTTCTTTTGATTCTCTCCCTTAACCCGCTGGGGTGGATAAGAGTGAACAGGTGACACGTGGGTGCTTACTTGCTAGCCGTAAACCCACCACACCACCTACTTGCTTATGTTCTTCCATATAAGCAAGAATCTTAAACTTCACAATGTTGCGCTTTTTATTTAGCTTTAGGCCCTCTGCTGTGCTCCATAGTTAAGCGCCTATAATTGGAAACTGGTCTAAGGAGACAATCTCTGAGCGTCGAAAGGAAGTATTTCTGAACTTTTCACTTTTCTGTTTCCATCAGCCTGATGCAAAAGGAGTATTTTTCATGTGCTAATTCTGAGAAATGCAGTCTAAACTATTTAAGTGAAACTGTAATGCCAAAAAATACACTTGATGCAAAATTATTCTTCATTGGAAGCTGAACACTTCTGTTGTCCTAGAATAGCGAATGAGAAATACATTATGAGACTTTCAGTGAGTAGAAGTAGTTTGCTTTTTAGAAACGTCGAGATTGTTACTGTAGATGCCATAGAGTGAAAAATGTCTTTTAGTCTGCCGACATGTGACTTGGTGTTAAATACTTCAATATGGTGTGAAACAGCCTCTCCCTGGCCCCCTCTTCTCCTTTTTCTTCGGCATTTTGCATATTAAAGCAGGATGGCCAGCTTTTTAAGACTAAAAGCATGGGGGCTTTTGCTTTCTCTGGATTGCTAAGTGACTGGGGTAAGTCATGAAACCTCTGATTCAGTTTTGCCTGTGTAATAGAGCAATGACTGTGACTACATCTGAGGGGAAAATGTAAATCATACAACTGCACTGTATTACGCCCACGTCACTAGTTTTCATATCTAGATCTCAGACTATTTTTCTCAGAAGGTGATAACCACTTCTTTGAGGCTTTTTTAAAAGCAGATCAGTGAATTACCACTGCCAGTCTCTCCTGCCTGTACAATTCTTTTGTGGCCAGCTGGATGGACATACTTGGTTCAGAGCATTCCCAGTAATTTGTCTGTCTAAACTCGAAGTGCAAATAACTAGGCTGTTAGCAACAGACCATATTCCTTAACTATACTGATAGCATAAAGTGTGTCTAGCAGATAGACTGGTAATAAGCAGTGTGTTAGTAGCTGGCAGGGTAACAGGGAATGACTGATAGTCTTCCAGAAATTTTCTCAACTACTTCTAAGATGTTTATGAAATGCTTTTTGAGGATTCAAGTATGAAAAAGATCACCCTTCACCTAATCTGCTGCTTAGTCTGACTCCTCAGACCTTCTGACCATCCTTTCTGCCAAACAGAAGCAAGTGTTCTGCTTGTTTAGGACTATGACCTGTGCTACTGCAGTGCCTTAACAAAAAAAAAAAAGGGATGCTGCAGAAACACAGTTCTCTGTGGTTTGGAAATGAATATTCTAAACCCCTGTTGATCAGGTACTAGGGACTAGTAACAATTTACCCCAAACCATAAGAAGCAGCAGGTGGCCAGACTTCCAAAGTAAATCTAGCATATCTTACTCAGTTTCCCTACTGAAATAAATTCTAGGTATGTCACCTTCCCTAGCCCACATTTGCTGTCACGTAAACACATTTTCAGGGTCCTCAGGCCATGGATAAACATGTATTTAGGAGTCCTAAAGACTGGAATTCCATTGGCTGATACTGTGCCACAGCTGGCTTTGCTCTTAGACTAAACCAGAAGCTCTTGTGTGTTATGTAGAAGACTTTTTAAATGGACAACTTCTACTACTTCCCTTACTTATTTGCTGGGTCAGGTGAAGTAATGTCCCTGTCTTATATTGCACTTTACATCTTCTGTATTTTTATTTCTGTATTTTTATTCCTTCAAGATCTAGCTAGTGAAGAAAAGAAGAGGCTAGAAGAAAAACAAAGGACTGCCCGCAAAAATCGTTCAAAGTCAGAGGAAGACTGGAAGACGAGGTTAGTGTGCTTACCTCTGCATGTGTGTAGTTATATAAAGGTTTTGAACATTCAGGTTAACTACCAGTCCATGCCAGTGATGTGCAGTGTTGTGTCAGCATGAAGAGCTGACGTCATCAGGTTTGGCAGTGCCACTGTTGTATTTGCAGACTTGGTCCCTGCAGGCTGTAGTGTTTCCAGAGAGAAGTGTCAGGCTTGGTCTCGGTTCCTTCCGTCTCACTGCTTGCACACCCATATTCAAATACAAACTGTGTTGTCCTTTCTGAGCACCTCTTGGTTCTGATACGAAAGAGATGTTGCTGCTGATAGCTGCTTGTAAGGACTGTTGTTGCTGATTAATTTATAACTGCCTCAAATTTGCATGCTTAGCCAGAGAGAGGAGGAGATGCTTCCTCCAGTGAACTTGATAGCTTATTGCCCATGACTTCTCAGATCAGTTGTTGTGTGTGGGCAATACTGTATTCTCACTGCACTCTCAAAGTTGGTGAAATGACTTCATCACTCAGCCAAGTCATTGTCTCCTTTCTGCGAGGGCTACTATCTATAGAACTTAGAAGAGCTAAGTGAAAAATAAGCTTACAAGGGATCTGCCAGAATGTTTTGTGGGGGTTTTTTGTTTGGTTTTTGGGTTTCTTTTTGGTTGGTTGGATTTTTTTACTATGAGAGGGGTCAGTTGGGAGCTCTTACACACAAGCTAAGTAGAAACTGTGAAAACATGACCAAATGAATCTAGTTTGTCCAGACAAGGTCTATTTAAAAGTATAGTAATAAATTGGTCTCCTCACAGAAAGCAAACAAAAAAATGATAGGGCTAAAATCTCTGACAAGCTTCATGTCTTCCCTATTAGCTAGCTATTAATACACCCAGACACTGTGGATTAAATATCTTTAAAATGTTAAAATGTTTGTAACTATAAATCACTTTTTTCTTTTTTCAAATGAAGTCACCCATCATCCCAGAGTCCCAGGTTTGGACATGTCTGCCTTTGTCTTTTTCCTGTGCCTGCTCTCCTGAAGTGTTTGGGTTTGCTTGCCCTGAGACTGGTGGAAAATAACATCTTTGTAATGCTTCCAAGTAAACATGTTAAGCGCTGGACAGCCTTGCACCTCCCTCTTCCTTTCCTCAATTCAGAGTGGTTCTAGCTCTCACCAAGTGTTTTCAAAGCAAGGGATAGTTACACTGTGTTGTTCCGGGTGCCTGAAGTAGCTTAAGGTTTAGCTCAAAGCACCTGAGTTTAGCATTGGAAATCAGGGAATTCCCAGCGAGCAACTCAGAGCAGTGGTTTTTGGGGTGTATAATTAGTGCAGATGCCATTCACAAGGTTCTTCAGTTGCTGTTGTGCAGGTACTGTGGACCTGTTCATCACTTGCCTGAGAGATCCTTTAAGAACTCTGTTTTCCAGGATGTTTCTAAAGCTTTGGCAGAAAATTCCTGGTGTCTGATCTCTTTAGTAGGAATGCCAAGTGTGACTGCCTCCAAAGGATGAATGTGAAGTGTGGAGGAAGAGTTAGGCTTTGGGGAAAAAAAAAATGCATACTGTGAAGGGAGTGTCTCCTACATGTTCCCAGAAGGTCAACTGTAGGTCTTAATCTGCAGTGTAATTTAAATTCTGATGTAAACTACTGCAGGTTCCTTGCCGCAGAAAAGCAGGCTTCTTTCTTCGTCTAGTGGAATTACTCCCTTGTAAGACAATTCTCCAAAGTGCCTAGTGATTTTTTTTAATTATTTTGAATCCTTTAGAGGTGGAGTCTTGGTGTTTCCAAAGAAGTGATTCATGTTGAACACTTAATGTTTTAGAGACTGACCAGTAGTCTTGAGTAAAAGACTAGTTCAGTTCTGAACATAGCAGTGCTTTAGATGAAAACAGTTCTGAACATCGTGCTTTAGATGAAAATCAGACCCCTCCTTCCCCTGTCACTTACCTGGCTAGATTATCTGAGTGCTTTGGGTCTCCTGTGTTTCTCAAACTTTGGTCTTCCCACCACCTTCCCCTTCCTATTGAAGTAGGTGGTCACTGGAGGAGGGGCACATTGTCCTGACTTGTACAAGTGTTGAAGACACACTGGTGAAGTATTGGGTGGTAGAATTCCTTAATGTGAGAGATGAGGTGACCGTGCTTACAGCCCTGCCTCTCAGCAAACTCTTTGTGCTCTGGAACGAGCTACTGTGAACTAGGAGGTGAACTAGATGCCTGCACACACGCCCACACCAGTTGCTTCAGAATAGCTGATGCATCCTGTGTGGAGGTGACGCAGTAGTGAACCATCTGCAGTACGAGGGTTGAATGACTTCTATCTTCTGTTGACTTCAGTTCATTTAACCAGGACAGCAGGAGAACCACTGAAGTGTTCAACTATTCAGTTTACCACCGTGAAGATGGTAAAAGGCATTTCTCCCGATATGCGTCTCAATTCTTTTGACCCAAGCAAGACTTGCCATGAGCTGCCTTGCTCTGTAACATGATACTGGTGGTCTTTATGCTTTTGCTTTTTTAAAGAGATCAAGTTGGATTTGGTCCGAATATGCTTTAATTTCTGTTCTGAAACCTTGCGGTACCCTAGAAGGGAAGAGCCGAGTTTAAACGGGCTGCCTTGCACACGCATGATTTACTGAAATGAGTGTGTTCGCTGCAGTGAAGCATATAAAGCAAGAACTGGCTTTTGTGGCCAGTGAAGAGATGAAAGGAAGCTGTGGAGCGTATTAACCACAAAAACAGCTTCTAGAAGCTGGCTCGTGCCATAAACATGGCTTGGCAAAATACAACAAGAAGTTAAAATGCTAGAGGTCTGGTGCTGTGCAGTGTGCTGTAGAGGCAGAAGATGGAGTAACTGGGCCAAAACGGAAAGTAGCGTTCAGTAATGTACTGCAGGATTGCCAGAAACAGGTGTGGGAGAGGAGGAAGAAGGACAAATTTCTGTGCTGTGGTGGTTTGACAGGGTTATACTCACCACTGGAGGATACTTGCCAGTAATATGGCCTTGTAGTGTACCTTATTTTACAGATATATAGCCCCCTAAAAAAGGCTATATAGATTACACCTGCATGTGTATACACAGTGCTTCTAGATTAGGTATGGGGGAGAGGGAAAGAAGGAAAGAAGGTGCTAAATTTCAGTGTTTCTACCAACAACCAGCTTTGCAAAAGCTTGCAAGTAACTTCATGAAGACAGAGTCAGCTTTCTGGGCATTTGGATTAGCCTCCCAGTGCAAACAGTGAAACGCCACACAGTTAAGCTGTAATAAGGCAGGACTTTTCCTGCAGCCTGTGGATGATATTTCATCTACACTGAGGGTAGCTGGCACACTTGTTCTGAGTTAAGTGCATTGCAAAACACAGCTTTGAAAAAAAAGGAGAAATCTAGATCCCGGGGAAATAATGTTTTTCCATTTTCAGGACTGCAGTGCTTGTGGTGTTTACATGTCTTGCAAAAACTGTTAACTGCTTATGCATGCCAAAATGATTGTTCACAACTGCTTTGAAGTAAAACTGTACCTGTCCTTTTTTTTTATGTGATAGTCCTGACTGCTGCAAATGACAAAATACTGGTGTCAGTAATTTCACCTAGGAGACATTTAAGCGGTGTGGCGAATGGGGAGATCTAGCCACTGAAGATGAGTTTAAATTCACTTATGAAGTTAAAACCAAGAGGGCTTCTGCAGTTATAATAATTACTTTGAACAATAAACTGCTGAAGATGCAGCAAAGCAGTTCTGAACTTCTATAAAAGCCTGTGTCAATAGCTTTACTAACATGCTGTATGTTTCCTTGCAGATGGTTCCACCAAGGCCCCAATCCCTATACTGGTACACAGGACTGGCTTTATTCTGGCAACTACTGGGACAGAAACTACTTTAACTTGCCTGATATTTATTGAAATGCAATAAGGAGCCTGTGACTGATACAAATAAGTCTTAATCTGTTTTAATGTTTTCCCTTGTTTTACTTATCTTCTGAAAAAACTGACAAGTTATCCAACAGAATATTAAGCATCTCCACAGTAAGTCTGGTGGTACCTGATCTGCAGTCCCATAGGTAGGGGAATCATTTTTCTGGCTAATGGTGGGTCCTGTGTGGACACAGTAAGTCGCCGTGGTTTTGAGCTGCCCTCTTTGCTGAATACACCTATATTAGGTTGTGGTGTATGAGGAATAGAACACCTTCTGCTGTTCTGTGAATACTTTCTTTTGTAGTTAACATTGGCACAAGTAAAACTGGTTTTATTTATTGTGACATGGGAATGTTTAAAAGCACACACAGTAATTGCAATATTCTGTTCTTAAATGAAGAAGGGTGTGTCACTTTTGTAAAGATGTAATTTTTCATAAAGTGACTTTTCTTTTACTAAAGTAACTCCCTTGGATCCTGAGCTCTGGTCAGAGATTCCAGAAGCGTTCCCGACTCTGGAGCATTAATGCAGTTGTTTAAGCTGGTAACATTACTCAGAGGTATTTATTCCATGTTTTGTGCAGTGTGTTTTGAATTTTGCTCTCCTGTTTTGCTACCAACCTTATGGTTTAAGGAATTAAGAGCCATTTAAATATCTACGGATTTGATTTGAACTGCACACTAGTAACAGGTTTTAAAAGAATCTGTTCCATGCACTAGAAATTCTGGTGCCCAGCACCACTGCAAAAAGACAAGAACCTAATCAGTCCAGGACCCAGTGGAGTGTGGCGGGAGGGGGACAGGACGCGTGTCTGTACTGTGCATACTCCTTGGGAGGAAGTCTTGTGCATTTCAAAGGTAGTGCAGCACCTCAGTGAGGCCTCCTGTGCACAGCTGCTTTACCCCTTTTCAGTGGGGTGCATTCAATCTTAGAGTGTAAGTTTATATTGAACTGTGTACAGAGCTTCTAGAGGGCAAGCTGCTCTTTGTACAATATTTTAACTGCTGTCTGGAGGTTAGTGTTAATTGAATAATTTAATTGCTACTAAATAAAGGCTTCAAAACTTCTTGCATCTAGTCTAAAGTGAGTGGTGTTTGACAGCACTGGCCCTTTCTGAGCAAGCCTACTGCAGAAGCTGCCACAGTGAAGTTGCACAGTGTGTGTCCTTGTGCTTCAGGGACCTGTTTTCCCCCAAGCAGGGGGGAATGGCTGGGGAACCGAGAGCTGCTTCCTCGAACATGCAAGCCTTCAGGGTTGGACTACTGAAGCTGTTAATAAGGCAAGGAGATGGTCACTGTCTTTTTCTCTGCACTACTAGAATTACCCAGGTAGTGATGCTGAGACACATTTGCATAGATAAAGGAAAGCCTGTTTTTTGGCAGCCTTTCATTTGAGGGCCCAGTTCTCACAGCAACCTGGAGTGGCAGAAATTCAATACCTACTCTGTCTCTTGGAAGCCTCCTCCCTGCACTCAAGCTTCTACTCTGGCCAGCATTTCTTAAAGTCTGTCTTAATTCCTGTGCAGCTTCAGGTGGGATTCTGAGATCTGTAGAAAGAGTCTAGCTGTTGGATCAGTGCTTCAGCGGGTCACACAGCATTGGACACTCAGTGCTAGAAAAAAAAAAAGCTCTTTTGTTCTTGCCTGCCCATTGTCAACTTTTCTTGTTTTGAGTGAATTCTGTTTCAAAAGAACAGGTGTGTTTTGGGGTTTTTTTTGTCTAGACCTATACCTCAAGAGTCTGCCATATTTAAGTGACCATACACCTGTAGTTGTAAAGCCTCTAAAGCAACATAAAGGTAGTTTTTCTTAACTCTTTCCTTCAAGCATTGCCTCAGTGGTCCTCAATAAACCTGTAGTTTGACTGAATTGACCATATGTGAGAGTAACTCCTTCCTCATTGAAAGTCTGACTGTTGTCTTGCTCCTGGCACTTGTGTACACTTCCTTCCCAGAGGATAACCCCAGCAGTAGGGGTGACACCTGGTTATCCTGAACCAACTGTGGCTCTGTATGTCATCTGCCAGTAGCGTTGGGGCTTACGCGTATATCATGTGAGTATGCTGAAGAAGCTGGGCAGGCCAGAGGTGTTGTAGGGGTCATTTCACACAAAGTTAACAGTCAAGATGTTGTGCTGTGCTAGGAAAGTATACAATGCATGGGAATGCAGTTCTAATTGCTGGCTTTCTTGGAGCATTTGCAGTAAGTTCTTTTGATTTATTACAATGTAAACTCCATTGTTCCTGAAGTCCATACAGCCTCTCTTCTCAACCTGTTTAAAATATAACATGAACTCAGTAGAACGTGGGCAGCAAGAACTTACTTTAATTGCTACCTAAATGTACTGTGAGGTGAGCATATTTTGCCACATTCTGAATATTACACTACTAGACAAATGCTAAAAGGCATAAAGATGTGAGATTAACCAAGTTTTTAGAATAAAAGAACAGCAAGACTAGTACTACTAATTGCAAAGTGTAACAAGCAGAGGAAGGTATTGGGTCTGTTATGTATGACCAGGTTAACCAGTGGTCTATAAACCTTTTTTTTTATTTTGAAAAGGGTTAAATTAAGCTTTTAGTAGTAAAATCCATACACTAGCATGTCCCTATGCAAGACTAATGCAAGAAGCAAGGTTACTTCTTTATGGCCCTGCTCTGGACATGGGGCCTGCTGTAATGGGAATCTGTCCTGCAGTACCATAACTTTCTGTAAGAGCGTTTATACCTGTGTGCTGATCACCAGCTGGTGAGCCTTTCTTTGCAGACATCATGTCATCCAGAGGGATGGCAACTGAGAAAACAGGGGCTGTGCGTGGCATAGCCCCAGTTTCCTCTGCAGAATGAAAATTGGGGCTTGCCATATCTGTTTCCTCATCAGCTGGCCTGGCAACTGGGACTGGGACAGTAGTGAGTCTTCTCCTAGCACCTGCCCCTTGCTGCGCAAAGACAGTGGGGCCAGGAAGAGGTTTCCAGTTCTGCGCATTCTGAATGTTAGAGCCCACTAAAATGAAAGGTGGAGCATTTCCCCTCTTGCTGTCCTCTTGCATCACATAAATTGGAGCAGATACTTGTGACAGTTGACCACACTGTTGATCTTCCCCTCTGGAAAGGCTGAGGGTTGCCTGGGAATAAGGAACACTGGCCCCAGCAGGAGGAAGGGATGGTGGTGATTTTTGACCTTGTCTCAAGTCAGTTAGGCAATAGAGGGTCCACACATTGGAACATGGTGGTGGCTGTCCTGCTTCACTTGATGCCATGGCTACAAAGATAAAAATAAGAGTGCTGGTATCAGCAGTGGTGAATTCCAGTCACGTTTGTAAATCCTCATGTATCAACCAAACATACCTATACTTGGTGAAAGCAAGCATGTTGGAAAAGAGAGCTGGGATGGCAAGCCCTGTTTGGTACATGGCTGACAAACACCTGCAGCCTAGAAAAAGTAAAACTGTTTATGGTCAGAGCAGAGGCTCTTTGGGTAAGCGTTTGTCTGGTATTTCTGAAACTGAAGTTTGTCAAACTCCCCTAAAAGTGTGAGGGTTTTTTTTAAAAGAGCCAGTGATGATTTACAGATCTGCCTAAGCTCAGCTCTCCTCTACAAAATGCCCTGCTGAGACCTCCCAGCTGTACAATTGCTCCTGGGACAGGACTTGGACAGATTCTGCAGTATCAGGGAGACCTGGGGCAGGGGAGCTCCACCCTGGAGGGTTTCTCCAGCTGGGTAAGGTTGGAGCTGGGCACATGTCACCACAGGGAAGAGATGCTGGTGAGGGCCTCACCAAAAAAGATGAACACCAGCTCACCTGCTGCTTGGGGAACTGGTGACCAGTGCTCAGCCCACTCAGTCCAGCTGCAGAAACTTGCCAAGCTCAGGACAGCAGAGGCAACCACCACTTTTTTTTTTTCTCATAAATGGAAAACCTCCTAGGTCAGTGCTGGAATATGAGATCTTTCAGGGGAGGAGAATCAAAACTAAGGCTCTGTCTGGTCACCTCTCTTCAGCCACAGGGCACATGTATTACATCTTGGGTCTCTAACATCTGCTTCAGAATAATAGGCTTGTTCTGAGCAAGATCATTTGGCATCAATGGGTACCTTCCCATCGCTCTTACCTCCATATTTGCCTGCAGGGGCACAGGAGTCCTGCACAGAGCTAGCCATATCTCTTGGAGCAGATGGCAGTGAGATCTAACACATGTGCACTGAGGCCAAGCAGAGTGTTGGTACAATCTGGAACTCATCTCCACCCTGCATTGCACTGACACTTTTCCATTTAATGACCACTGATGAAGCTGTAGAGCTGGAAGCTAGAACATGAAGATGACACAGGAGACCCAAAACTTTCTTACCTGACAAGACATAAACTTGCTCAGCTGACTCCACGTGTGCTGTAGATTTCCCCTCTCTCAGGATGGCACACTAAATCATCATCAGCTGAAGCTAAGGTTGTAGCACTTGAGCCCTGGCCTGCATTTAATGGCTGCTCAATATTTACCAGATAAGCTGTTTGGTCTACAAAGGGAATTATTATTTTCTGCGGAAACTGCTCTACATAGTGTGGAACCTCTGCATCCATCATCAGCTCATCATCCCGATACAGTGATACAACCTCAGTGGTTGAGGTAACCTCAGCTTCGTTGCAGGAAGGTACACCCTGCAATGGATCTTTAGGAGGAGGTGATGGTTCTTCCCACAAGGAGACCCAGGAAGCTTGATTTACAGCATTTGTTGAGACATCAGCCTGGCTGGCTGAGGGCCCTAGCTCTCCAGCTATGGAGGACTGACTCTCTGCTCCTGGTTGTGACCTAACAGCCTGTACAGAAATCTTAGCTGCTGGGACAGCAGAAGCATCTTCAGCGGCACTTTCTACTGGTGTAAATTCATTCTCTGAGGTCTGAGAGTCTTCGTGAAGAGTCTGCACACTGGTTGCCACATCCCTCACAGAATAAAAAGAATCACAGTTACCTAGCACATGGGCAGCAAGCTGTGCAGGCTCAGCAGGGACATACACCAGTTCAGGTCCCTCAGGGGATGAAGGTCTGTCAGATCTGGGGGGAGGATTGCTTTCTGTGATGGAACTGGCTAGTGATGGGTGTTGAGTTACTTTGGAGCTATATTGAACATTGGGTTCTTCAAGGAGCTGGTCTTCCTCTGTGTCAGTACACTTGTCCTTTTGCTTGGGCTCCCCAGAAAACAAAGTCTCTCTGTACTCTGTCCTCTTCTCTTCCGGTCCCTCATTCCCCTTTTCTGCAAGGTGAAAAGCATGTAATGGCAATACTTGAGCAACTGTTTCCATTTAATAAAATTAAGAGTAATTTCAGCACCAACTCAATTAGATGCTCTACAACACATTTATGAGGCTTCCAGAGATGGACTAATTTAAGGAGGGGGCTTGCTGCTTGCCTATTGATACAGGGAAAGAAAATTCAGAGAGCAGTGGTACCACTTCAAAATGTCAGAAGCCTTGACTCCGTTCCTGATCCTGCAGTGATTACTACAGTCTTAGCTACTGCCCACAAACATTGCTACACTTACAGGTTAAAAGATTAAACCTTTTACATTAAGCACATGAGATAAGCCAGCTAGGAGACTATGACTCCTCTTTGCAACACATCAGAACTCTCTGGATCCATACGAGTTATTTTAGATGCATAGATGGTGACATTTTAGCTTCCTCAAGAATCCTGGATACCTGTCAGTTCAACTAATCAAGTGAAGAACAGACATGAACAAGTTTTAGACAGTGAAAAATGGGTTCTAGATTCATTGACAAGGGCGGAACACAAGAGAGTACTTGTGGGATCAAAACAGTGTTCGATCACATGGTTATTAAAACCCTCAGCATGGGGGAAAAAACCAACAAACCAAGAGGTCTGGTTTCTATCATGATTAGCAAGTGTTGTCCAATACATAAAGCCAGCACAGCAGGAGAAGAGAAGGCGAGTCTTTACTATGTCATCACAGTTCAGCACTGAGGTGTTTTCTGCAGTCATGACTGGATGAGATCAGAAATCATGAGAAAACATAACTCAAAGGATGACAGAGCTAAATCCTGTCTGAAAAAACACTGTTCTGACAGCCATCCCAAGCCAACACAGACCCATTTCTAATCCCATGTCAGTACTGGGCAATGTCACAGAAAAGAAAGGCTCCCTTGCAGCTACGCAAACGAGCCAGCCGCCCACTGGTGCACCACTGGTCCCAAAACACATGCTGGCACCATGGGTGGGAGACTCCAGTGACTGAAGAAAAGGGAATATCACACCCATTTTTAAAAAGGTAATAAGGAGGGCTCTGGGAACTACTGACGAGGCAGCCTGGTGAGATCATGGTACAGATCCTCCTGGAAGATACATCGAAACATACAGAAGACAGAGGTGATTGAGAGCACCAGCATGGCTTCAATGAGGGCAAATCGTGCCTGACTAACCTAGTGGCCTTCTACAATGGACTGACAGCATCAGTGGACACAGGAAGGGCTATGGATGCCGTCTACCTGGACTTCTGTAAGGCCTTTGATAGAGTCCCCCACAATATTCTGGCTGCTAAACTGGGGAGAGATGGCTTTGATGGATGGACTATTTGATGCATAAGGACTTGGCTAGATAAGGACTTGGCTGGATGGCTGCATCCAAGTAGTTACAGTTGTCAGCTCAATGTCCAGGTGGAAACCAGCAATGAGTGGTGTCCCTCAAGGGTCCATACTGGGACCAATACTATTTAATATCATCATCAATGACAGAGTTGGATCAAGTGCACCCTCAGCAAATTGTGGATGACACCAAGCTTACTGGTGTGGTTGACACACTGGAGGGAGGGGATGCCATCCAGAGGGACCTGGATGGGCTTGAGAAGTGGGCCCATGTGAACCTCGCGAAGTTCAGCAAGGCCAAGTGCAAGGTCCTGCACATGGGTTGGTGCAATCCCCAATATCAATACAGACTGGAGGAAGAATGGATTGAGAGCAGCCCTGAGGAGAAGGACTGGGGGTACTGGTGGATGAAAAAATGGGCATGACCTGGCAATGTGCACTTGCAGCCCAGAAAGCCAACTGTATCCTAGGTTGCATCAAAAGCAGTGTGGCCAGCAGGTCGAGGGAGGTGATCCTGCTCCTCTGCTCCACTCTTGTGAGACCCCACCTGGAGTACTGCATCCAGATCTGGGGGCCCCCAACATAGGGAGAGCATGGAGCTGTTGGAGCGAGTCCAGAGGAGGGCCATGAAGATGATCTGAGGGCTGGAGCACCTCTCCTATGAGGACAGGCTGAGAGAGTTGGGGTTGTTCAGCCTGGAGAAGGGTCTGGGGAGATCTAATTGTGGCCTTTGAATACTTAAAGAAGGCTGTAAGACAGAGAAAGACTTTTTACAAGGGCCTGCATTGACTGGACAAGAGGCAACAGTTTTAAACTGAAAGAGCATAGATTTAAGATTAGATATCAGGCTTGGGGTTTTTTGTTGTTTTTTGTTTGTTTGTTTGGGGGGGGTTGTTTGGTGGTTTTTTGTTTGGTTGTGGGGTTTTTTTGGGGGGTTTTTTTTTTTGCAATGAGGGTGGTGAGACCCTGGAACTGGTTTCCAAGAGAACTTATGGATGCCCTGTCCGTGGAAGTGTTTAAGGCCAGGTTGGATGGGGCTTTGGGCAACCTGGTCTAGTGGAGGGTGTCCCTGCCCATGGCAGGGGGGTTGAAGCTAGATGGTCTTTGAGGTCCTTTCCAACCCAAACCATTCTATGATTCCAAATCACACTGCAATATCTTAAAATTAAAACGACCAAAGGCATCCAGGCTCTCCTCTATACTCAAGGGGAAAGTATAGCATCCCAGGGGACTAATTCTTCCCACATTACACGGAAGCAAGCGCTTTCTGAAGATGCCTGCCTTTTCAATAGCCAACAGCCTCACTAGGGCTAGTTAGGATGCATCCTGTAATAAGTGAAAACTACTTCCATCCATTCCAGTTGGAACATTGTCTCAAAATACCTTAAAGGAACAAACAACAACTATCTTACCGCTAATGAACTCAAACTTTTCAACCAGTTCTGTTATATCCAGGTTTGGATGCCCTGCAAACAGAAGCAGAGATTAAGCTGGAGGAGGATTGCACTCTCAAATAGCTCAACTCTTCACATGAAGCTCCGGTAGGAACAAACCTTTTTGAAAGGTGACGAGCTCATGGAAATAGCGAGCAAAAAACTCAGCAATGTCATCTGGGTTGTTTTGCATGACAGCCCGGCTCACCCCCTCAAGCAGGCTCTTGAGGCCACGTGGAACAATCAGCCTGATCTTTGAAGACTGCATCTTCCCCACCTCAGGTCAGCTTACGATTTCTCATCTGTACAAACCGAACCCCTCGGCTGAGCGTCTACCCCGCCCAGTGCGAAGCGTCTAATGCCGACGCTGTGATCGCAGCTGCTCATCCCTTGCCACGCCCTCAATAACCTCCTCCACCCCTTCCCAAACTCTTTTTTAACTTAAAGGGGGTATTTACCATTTGCAGTGGCCAAATCCTTTACTCCCCCCCTCTGTGCCTTTAGGCAGCAGGAGGCACAGTCAGGGGGCCCAGCCAACTAGGGAAAAACCTCGTGAATTCACTCGCGCCCCAAATTCCTGGTTTTTAAAGATAAACCCCACCAAAGCACCCCCTGATGAGCCACAAAAGCCATTCGTGTTCAAGCAAAGAGTTTACAGGACGCTTCTCCCCCCCTTCCCCCCATACTTGCTCGTTCCTGACCCCCGCCTCCTGCCGGCACCCCCCAATGAGAGTGGCAGCCAGGACACCCAGGGAGGGCTACCACACCCATCCAGGAGGGTGTGACATCACAGTGCCTGTGCATCATCAGCGCGGCAGTGCAGAGGTTCAGAGCCAACAGCAGCTGTGCTCCAGCGCTGCGGCGTTACTGGTTGGTCAAATAGAATTTAAAAAAAAAAAGAGCAGGAGGTGAAATACACAATTAAAATTTACACTCACCAGAGTGCTCTGCAGCCAGGTGATGCTGCTGCTCATCAGCGAGGGCTTTCCTCCTGCAATAAACACCTCATCACTCGAGCAGCGGTGCATTTAATGGACATGACCGTTTGAGCACCTCTCTATTTGTAATCCTTTTAATAATATATTTTAAGACCAAAGTACAATGTTGTGGCTGCCGTCGCTCAAGACAAACGGTGTAAGGGCTGCAAAGAGCAAGGCCAAACACCCACGGGTGCTGCCCACCACGGGGCACAGGAGCACCCTATGAACTGCTGCGTGTCCTCCCTTCCCACGCTACTGTGAAACCCCTTCCTGCCTTCTCCTCTGACTCACCTTCAAGCTTGTAACCCTCTGAACTGGCAGGGCAGGCAGAACCCCTCCGAGGAAGTGTTTCGCCTTTGCTGAAACACCATCTTTCCTTCACAGCAACAGGCAGCCAAACCGGAGATGTTTCTTCCCAGCACTGGAAGAGTGTAACTTTGTGCTCACCCTCGGGTTATGATGACTTCACACGATCCAACGCTGCAACCTGTGGAAAGCAGAAAGGCTGCAGCCACATCCCTCCCACCCCTCTGCCAGCCGTGGTAGAGCAGGTGGGTGTGCAGACCCATCCCCCGGTTCGCAGCCTGGCCTTTTCACATAGGTGACACGCAACACCCGAGGGATTTACGCCCAGGTGACAGACTGTAGAATAGAGCGCCTGAGAAGCGATGTTTGGTGCTGACCTCTGGCAGGAGCTCAGAGCAAACGGGTGGGCGCTGTAACCACGGCAGCGACACCCAAAGAGGAACCAGATTATTCCTTAATACAGCTCCATTCATATTGTAGAACCTTATGATTGCAAGGGCAAAACCTGAAACAAACCTCAACAGCCCCAGGGACAGCATTTGCTTTCTAGTGCACATTTTCAGTGGATACACAGAATATCATTTTCTGTTCCAGTAAAACAAGCACAAAAAAAGGTAACTGTATAGTGCCATATTTTCAAGGTTACCCCTAACTAGGTTTCTGAGGATCATGAAGGCAAGCCATGATCAGGAGTCTGCTGTGGGATAAAAACTTTTATCTCCCAACCATGCTAGAGATCATTCTTCATGAAGGCTGGAAAACCATCCTCTACCCACCTGCTCCTGCATTCCTGGATGTCTGCAACTCTACAAAAACCTGAGGGGAATCCCAGCAGCACTGAAGATTTAAGACTCAAGTGTCATTGCTATGAAAGCACTTAGACTATCTACAATGGCTTCCTTTAATAAGTAATGTGTTCATAATAGTTCATTTAAAATTAACAGAATATTGTATCACTTTCAAGTTAGTTCACTGGAAAGTATGTTAATGGTAAATTTACCAGAAAATGCTTCTTCCATAAAAGAATCCTTAGAAAGTAATTTCTCATTAAGAAAACTTCTTACAATAGCTTATCAGTCCTGGAGAGTGACAATACAGACCATGATATTAAAGAAGGTAAATATGAATATGCTATGACCTGTGAAATTCGGAAGAATAGCTTTGCTATAGAAAGAATAAGGCATGCTTCAAGTATATATATGATGACTAGAAAATGTATAATTTCTGGAGTCAGGAGAGTAATCTGAAGTCTAGATTTCTGTATGGAGAACATAGAGAAGCAACAGGACTTCATAAAGGCATGAAACATACCTGTGTGCAAACGCAGTCATGTGGTTACTTCAAAACCATCCTCAATGAATACAGATCAGGAGATAATTTGAAAATTTGCTTCTTCTGAAAACTCTCAAATTTCTAGGTATGCAAAGCTCTGCACAGCAAAAGCTTCAAAGATGTTTAAGTACAGATGTCATAAACCACAGAAAAAAATTATCATGAGAGGTAAATGAACAGAAGCATAAACCTCCTTAAATATTTAAAAAGGTTGCAGCCCCTAACATAAAAGCATGTCTGTCTGAAACTTAATGTGGTGGGTTGACCCTGGCTGGAGGCCAGGTGCCCACCAAAGCCGCTCTGTCACTCCCCTCCTTAGATACACAGGGGAGAGAAAATATAACAAAAAGCTTGTGGGTCAAGATAAGGACAGGGAGAGATCACTCACCAGTTACTGTCATGGGCAAAACTTGGGGAAATAAATTTATTACCAATCCAATCAGAGTAGGGTAATGAGAAATAAAACCAAATCTTAAAACACTGTCCTCCACCCCTCCTTTCTTCCCAGGCTCAACTTCCATCTCGATTTCTCTCCCTCCTCCGCCCCCCAGCAGCACAGGGGGACAGGGAAGGGGGATTGTGCTCAGTTCATTGCACATTGTCTCTGCTGCTCCTTCCTCCTCAGGGGGAGGACTCCTCACACTCTGCCCCTGCTCCAGCGTGGGGTCCTTCTCACAGGAGACAGTCCTCCACTGACTTCTCCAATGTGAGTCCTTCCCACGGGCTGCAGTTCTTCATGAACTGCTCCAGCGTGGGTCCCTCCCATGGGGTGCAGACCTTCAGGACCAGACTGCTCCAGCGTGGGTCCCCCACAGGGTCACAAGTCCTGCCAGCAAACCTGCTCCAGCACGGGCTTCCCACAGCATCACAGCCTCCTTCGGGTGTCTCCACCTGCTCTGGCATAGGGTCCTCCATGGGCTGCAGGTGGGTATCTGGTCCACCATGGACCTCCATGGGCTGCAGGGGGACAGCCTGCCTCACCATGGTCTTCTCCAGGGGCTGCAGGGGAATCTCTGCTCCTGCACCTGGAGCACCTCCTCCCCCTCCTTCTGCACTGACCTTGGTGTCTGCAGAGTTGTTCCTCTCACATATTCTCACTCCTCTCTCTGACTGCAGTTGCTGTTGCACAGGTTCTTTCCCCCTTCTCAACTGTCATCCCAGAGGCGCTACCACCATTACTGATGGGCTCGGCCTTGGCCAGCAGCAGGTCTGTCTTGGAGCCGGCTGGCATTGGCTCTGTCGGACATGGGGGAAGCTTCTGGCAGCTCCACACAGAAGCCACCCCTGTAGCCCCCTTCCCCCCCGCTACCAAAACCTTGCCATGCAAAACCAAGACACTTAATTTATTCCCACATGCTCCTCTTATGTCTGGCAATGAATTCACTGTGCTGGAACTCAAATGGTGTTTTTGGAAGCCATCTACAGTAAATCCATCATACAAAGTGCACCAGCTACTCTACTAAAACATCTGGCTCCAAACTGAAGAACCTGTCAGTCCAAGAGCAGTTTGCCCAACTGAAGGCAACTACCCTGCCTTAACCATCCTTTGCTTCATCTGCAGAAGTAATAGCTTCCAGATTATGTTAAAATCTTATGAGAAAGAAATGTCTTAATGGACAGAAGTTCAGTAAATCAAGGTCCCAGATAAGCCTTAAGTTTCTGCCAAAAAAAGGCTCAGTTCATTCATTAACTCTTTATTAGACAGTTTACAACAGCTTAATGGATTGCACTGGTTGGGGGTCAGTTTTGTTTTGTTTTTTAAACTTGCAATCTTTTTCAAAGCTTCAGCTAAACAGGCAGAAGAGGATTTGTGTTTTTTGCAAGTACTTTTTATATTTCTGCTTGCCACACCCCTCAGTAGAATTCTAAGTGAGGGTTTGCATTCATATGCAAAAATCTCCATGAAAATTTCTTGCTTCTCCTACCAAAAGTACAAAATACTGTTTTTATTTAAGGTGTATTTATGCTTGTCTCGGACTCTGTCTTCCTCTTCATCAAGGCCTTTACTACAAGTCACACCTGCGGAGAGAAGTATACGTCCCAGGAGTACAATTATCTTTTTTTCCCCCCCTGTACAGTTAAACATACTGCTCTTAGAGAAAGACTGGCAGGTGTTTGTTACGTAAATGCATCTGCTCAGCCGAGTTTGACAATCTCTCTCTCCCTTCAAATATTCAACTCTAACAACCTTTGTTCTCTTAACCTCTTCACAAGGGAGCCTCTCTGGGCACCTTCTAGAGGTAAGCACAGCTTGCCAAAAAACGACTCAAAACCACTGAGGACCATCCAATCATGCAAAACTCAATAGATTACTTGATCAAATTGTCCACTGGAACACCATCTTGGAAGGAGACACATCAAAAGACAAACAGCATTTTTGAAAAAGTAGCAATGAAATAATAGAGGTAAGACAACTGAAGATGAACTCCCCACATGGCTAAAACACACTGGTTAAAACACAGCGGCTACAAAGATCATTAAAATGAAGCAAAAAGGTTCTGAGCAGAAGCAGGAAGGCAATATGTAATCATAATACGCACCTACCCTGCTAACCTATGCTGAGTCCAGTTTAGGAGTCTGAACTTACTTTAGAAAAGTATGGTGAAAAATAGAAATAGCTCAGTATTTAACTCTAGAAAGCCTGCCTCAAGTTGACTTTCTGTCTCATTTATATTTTGCTCATGCAAACGAGCACTAAGTGACCTGAATGTTTTTTATAACATCTACACTGAGACATGGCAAAGAACACAGCATCTGATATAGCAGAAGAAAATATGAAGAGATGGAGCGTCTGGAAACCAAAGTTACAGACCTCTAGGTTTAGAGGTGTCAAGGGAGCGGATCCTTTCACGTACTGGTCCTTCCGCAGCAGTTCACCACACCGACCTTCTGCACCTCATTTGCTTGTATGTAGTCTCTTCTGCAAGCACTCTGGAGATGCATGCAATGCCAGCAACAACAAAAAAAACCTACAAAGATGGAAGGGATACTAAACAGTACAATATTTAAGTGTAATTCAATCAAGGGAAGCGACCTTCAGTATGCATGTAGCAGAGGTGGGGAAATCACTTTTTGTCATCTACTAGTGGCACAATTTTGTAAATGATCAATGGAACAAGTTTCACAGTTCAGGGAGAATACATATTTGCAATATTGTGATCAAGTTAGGCCTTGCGTAAAATATCTCAATCTTTTTTTCCGGTGCATCTTGTACACTGACTAATTTCATATAAGAATTTGCTTGGGCATAAATTAAGAGTATTGTATATAGATATGGAGAATTCAGTGTAAAAACAGCAGGTTCCCATGCTTTCTGAATCTCCGTATAGAATATCGTATTTTAATTGTTCTCTGGTCAAAATGAACCAGAACTTGCCTGTATATTTCCATCTTCTGCAAGTCAACTTTTCTAGATAAAAGTAGCTTTTCTATCAGTATTTTCTAGCTCACCTCAAAACATTAGAATGCAAGACAGTATTGTATAAGCATCTACTCAAACTGTAATTAGCAAAGAAACAATTCCCCACTCCTGCTTTCCCCTCCCCCCCCCAAACTCCTAATTTATATAAAGTCATTTGGTGTAGAGCTCCTCCAGGATGAAGGATTTCAGGCAGTATACCTGTATTTCTTACTCCTGAAGTCCAGTGGAGTCTACCATTTGTGTTCTAGGCTGCCTGCAGAGCCTCTGCTGAGACCAGGGCAGGCGTGCTGGCCAGATGCCACTGGCTGCCCAATTGCCCTAAAGACAGCAAAGTATAAATTTATTTCTTAACATTAGCTTTAAGATTACTTGTTTGCGATTGCATAATTTTTCATGAAAGTGATTGCTACCACTGTTAGTATTTTGTAATGATGACTGGAAAGGGAATTTGAGTGTCATTTATAGGCTACCCTGCTTTCACTCCACTGATATGTTCAATTAGCACCCTCCTCACGCCACCCACAGCCCCCTGCCAACCTGATGCTAGCTCCTGTTCAGCAGTTAAAGAGCAATTTTTAAACACAAGTATGATCAGCTGTTGGAAAGACAATCAGATTGTTGTAAATTGAAAAGCAATTCAATACAACATTTGGGGAATTTTATTTAAGAATAAAGCATAATATAGAATATGAACCAAGCATTCAAAGTCAGACAGAGAAGAAATTAAAGTGCTTGCTTTAGAGTAAATTAGAAACATTTTTCAAAGGTGTAGGAATACAACAAATACAACTGTGTGTGGTTCTTTTTCTTTAATGAAGAACAAGTAAATCTGATGTCTTAAAACTGCATCTTAAACCTTGTTCACTCTATGGTTGATCTCAACATGACACATGTAACTCACTTTCTAAACCAGAAGACTATAATTATACTGGAAGAACAAAGGCTGAGGTAATTGCTGACTAGAAAACTTTGTTACAGAGTCACTTGACATCCCAGAAGTTTTCCCAATACTTGATATCATCTTGTTCAGGAGGCCGCCAATTAAAAGACAAACTTTGAGGAGCAAGGGAACAAAACTCATGCCCACTTTTTTTTTCTTAAATTTTACTCAGAAATATAAAAGTGCAAGTTCTGTAAATTAACAACATTTACAGTACATCACAATAAATATGCCACTTTGTGACATCTAAAAATTCTAGTAATTTATTTGAAATGAGTCATATTGAGATAAAAACTGCATCAACATCAACAAAAATACCTGACCCAGTAAAGATAGTCTTAACATATTAACTAGCAAGATGCATATTCCATTATTGCTATTAGACCATGCCTCCGAGTTCCAAAGTATAAAAACTTATCAGTTTACACAAAATACAGTTGAAATTTTTCTCATCACAGGCACAATCTAATATAAAAAATAATTTTGCCATTTACAATGTAGGAGATTCTCCTATGAGGGGAGGAAAAAAACTTAATACAGAAACAGGTAGATCTATTTCAGTGATGATTCGCTAAATTCACAGAAAAGCTGCAATTTGCACAGAGTTAAACTGTATATGAATATATAGTGTCTTTCCATATCCACTCCTGGCCTGGTGAGAACAGGAGGCCTTTTAGTAAATTTACTACAATTTAGTAAATTTACTGCTAGCTACCTCCAAGTATGTAGACCCTAGATACCCCAACGCAAATCGCATGCAGGTGCTTTGTGTCCTGAACAGCTTAGTCTCACATTATATTTAAGCAGTGTATTTAAAAGGAATTTTGTTAGTAAATGTACTGTTTCTAGCTATTTACCCAGAATGGACTGTCTCTCTCATTGCAAAACATTAAAAGTCAGATAGGACAAAATAAGACTTCCAGTACATTAAAGCCCACTTTTAAAATCACGATTTGAATTCTAAGTAGTCACTATATATACACAATATCTTGTTTTCTAGTCAATACTTATTTGGATTGACCAAATAAAGCTGAACACTCATTTGTGACTCACTGTTAAATTTTCATAAAAAACCCCAGTGTACTATCTGTAACGCACCTAGATTATAGAAAAATAAAACTGGATTTTTAAGAGTTAAGAGTCTCTCCTCTCCTTCAGGAACTGCAACAAAAGCGTATAACTGCTCTAGGAATGCCTTTCATAGCAGGAACTGTGTATTTCTAGAGAGAAATAAAAAAGTGTCTCAGCCATTTCATTTGGCCTACCAAATAGGACATTACTGTTCTCCTCCATATCAGTCTTGCTTTAGATGCAACCTCAAAAGCAAATCAATGAAGGTTAGGTGTGGGCAAGGTCTAAAACTTTGGCAACATATTCTACAAAGAGCTAAGAAAAGAAAAAAAAAGTTTAAGCTAAGGAACTGTTTAAGGCAACCTGACCAAAGTAAAGATAAGGCTTTTGGATAACTATTTCCAAGGATATCCAGTTTTCTTAGCTTTGCAAAGTAACATAATTCAACTAACTTTCTGGTCAGATTTCCATTCATAAGCTTCTTAAAAAAATATTTACCTTCCTTTAATATGGTAATAACTGAATATAAAACATAAGGAGATACTACATATTACAGACAAAAGTAAAAAGAAAAGCTACAGATGAGCACACAGATGGCCAAGTATTAAAAATGAAATGGTCACGATAAAAGTTTTAAGCTCTCTGAGGTATTTCAATATCTTAACACCACAGGTTTGAAATACCATATAGAGACTTAAGATATCATAGTAGTGGTATAACTACCAAAGTAGACTTTTGGGTTTGGTTTTTTTTGTTTTGTTTGGTTGTTCTTTTTAATACTTTTAAAGGTCACTGCTATACAGATTCAGCAGCTTGAATGAAAAATATGTAAAATTACTGTATCTGGCCTAGGTATTTTAACATAATATTCAGAATATTAAGAGCAGAGATAAAAACTGCCCACACTGTAATTGCATATCGAAGTAAGTATTTGCTGGAATGTACCAGAAGCAGAGATCCCAAATATTGACATAATTTATATCACAAGTATGAGCTGCGTTGGAAGGAATGAAGAATGGAAGGGGATGCAAGGTTTAAAATTCACACATTAGTCATCACGAAGTCACTAACATAAACCACTAAAATTCAGTAAGATCTGTTTTTTTGTGGCTCAACAGTTTTCCTCCTCCTGAGCATTGGCTAATGCTTGGAGAAAAAAAAAAAGTGTTCTGCATTTATACCAATTACTTTTATCGTATTATTCTAATCAAAACAGAAGTGCTCCTCTTGGCATATTTTAGATCTAGATCTATTTTAAAAGGTAAAAAGAAAAAAATCACACCTGCCAATATTGTTGAAGTAAATCATGTGTGCTTATTTAGGCTCACCCGCAGAATTACAAGTAATTGCGTTCAGCTTGGTTTAAACAAAACAAAAACTGAAGAGTTAAAAATGCAAGGTCACTTAACCTTCTTCCTGGTTGATTTACTTTTAGTTAAAATGGTAATGTTTTACTAAGCCATACCAACTCTGACCATACTAGGAAAGTGTCTCTGGCACAAGTGGTTTTCAGAAGAAAAGCTGGTCTTCCCAACAGCTTTTTCTTCCGCTTCATCTTAAAGTGCAGAAACTGTGGGAAAGCATAACAAGACTTCCTGTCCGTCACTGTGGAACTACTTCCCTTAGAGAGGCTAAGGCTGCATGTATGCGGACGTGCAATCTGTTCTCAAAGTCATAGCCAGTAAATTCCTCCTGGGGGAAAAAAAAGGCATATAACTATTAGCCTCCTTCACTTTAGGATGTGAAGATAAATCTACTACTAACGCTTAAGCAGTCATGTTACAAAACAGATAGAAGAAAAGAGGTTAACTGGAGATTGCATGTTGCAATATCCCCACATTACCCAAAGCAACAGAATTACTACAGAAATTCCAAGTTGGTGAAGAGAGCAAAAAGCTTCTGTTTCCAACATGCTGCTTGGATCCCATGCAGTTGAACAGCACCTGGAAAGTTCTGCAAGTCCAAAAGCTCTAGAAAATCCCAACATGCCCAAGGCAGGAACCAGTTGGAACAGACAGGGAGTGCAGAGTTGTCATCTTCAGACTTTCTGTAGCCAAATCTTAGTTGAAAAACTTGGCAAGGTTCTAACACTCCAAGAGAGGTCACTAATGTGGGCTCTGTGCTATGACTGACCTATAAATACATATCTACATAACATACATAAATGCATATCATATACATTGATGTATATGATATATACATGTAGATATACATGATATGATATATACATGATAGTGTTGTAGATTATAGGTGAGGGACACCGACACTTAACATCCGCTCCCCAAAACACGACCTCTCAAATGCCCTCATCTCAGAAAGAAATTTGAGTTTCTCAGGTTTTACCTTGGCTTGGAGAAGTAAGGTTTTGCCTCTTGGCACAGTCTACAAAAAGACAAACATTGCATTAGAAATGCATCACAAATGTTACATCAACATCTTAAGTAGACCTTCATCAATGCTCAGGGAAACAAACAAAGCTACAGATAAAGTGATCAACAGAGTAATTTGTGTTTATTAACCAAAGTTTAAGCCATTTATTTACAAAACAAGTTACTGGATTTTAAGCATTAAAACTTGTTTCAGAAATCACCATTTCAAACTCTTAAGGACAAATATATGTATTTGCAGATTAAGCTTTACTACTGAAAAACTCGTGGTTTATTTCTTATTATGTGGTACATTTTTATTTTAAGCCTTACAAATAAACAATCAACTGCCTGATAAAAGACAGAAAAATGAAGTTTTCTTATTCAAATATACCTGAATACGAACATATGTATTTATACCAGTTAAATTACATTCACTAAGACACCTACAAAAAAAATAATCTGTAAACTTTTAACATAACCACATTAAAATCTTAAAAGAACTTGATTAGAACTAAGTTTAAAATAACAAAGATGATTCAGATGAATCAAACATGTAATTATGAGTAATTTTAAAGCAAAGGAAATGTAATGACAACATGCCTTTTATACCAAAATGCATATTCATATCTGAATATGCATATCTGTTTGCTCAGGTCTTCAAATATGCTCAGCCTTTCAGGTAAATGTGATTTATAAAATCCTATTCCTTTCTATTCTTGACCATATAGAGTTCTCACATGACACCTCAGCTAGTAAATGGAATTTTCTAAACAGCATCCACTCGCCTGTAATTCTAGTTCTTGCTTTTCCCCACTCCATCCCACTTTATTCAAATATCATTTACCTCCTCATTGTCCGAGTGCCACAAGAGGGAGTTTCCTGCACGTCCTTCACATACTAAGCGCTACCACAGCTTCTCAGTACAGCTACAAACCGAGGTTTGTTCAGTCCCCGACACGAAGCACGTTCAGCTACTGTGTGCATGTACTACATGTAAAGCATGGAGGAAGGAAGGACTGCTCCCACATTTTCAAAATCTTCAGATCATTTCACTACCCACCACACATTTTTTCATTATTTTTTTAAGAAACAGTTGACATGATCAAATTTAAATATGAACATGGGGAAAAAAAAGGCAGCAGAAACATTACTGGACTCAGACCTCCCTACCAGGCTTCAAGGCCCAGTTCTAAGTCGCAGGGCAGCAGGGTTTTCAAAAAAAGAACAATTATTTTTAAAAGTGTTTTCTAGTTTTGTCCTTTGTTGTGATAATAATTTCTATTGAAAGATTTTCCTTTCCTTCCCTCTTTGGAAGGTTCAGGTCAGGTGATTAAATCTGACAAGATTGAAAATAACTGAAAACAGAATCTTAAGACTATGAGATACTATCAGCCCAACTACTTTATACGCTACATAGAATGATGTGGGGGTTCCAGTCATTGCCCTGCATCTGCTTCCCCTAACTCGCAATCTGATTCAGGAAGTAGCATAAACTCCAAGTATCAACGTTATGTGTCTGAGGGGGGAACGAGCACCGAGAGTGGTGCAGAAATTCCCTAGTTTAAGATTCTCCGGCCTCCCTAGGAGATGGGTTACATGCAAATACCTGAACAATCAGTATCATCAGCCAAACCATTTGGACAGTCTGAAAGCCAGGTGGATTATTTTCCTCTTCATCCTAAACAACAAAAATCTCACTACTCGAGGTTAAAGCCAAAATGCCAACACATACAGCTTTAATGGCATTTAAATGACTGAAATCACTTTCCTTATACATCCACTGCAATGAAATAATATGATGGTATGCATGTCCTCAGTCCAGCTAGGTTTCCAAGATGCACTGATGTGCAAGATTACTAAGAAATCTGTCCCAAGAGTGGGGATAATTAATCCCAAAGTAAAAAGACTTGTGACAAATATTGTATTGTTCCAAATATAAGTTTGATCCCAAACACATGGAGCTATTTTAGGAAGACACCAAATTCTGCTTGGAGAGGATAACTACAGGTAATCTTTGAGCTCAAACAGCACCCAACAGGAAGTTAAATACGTAAGAAAGGGATCCTAGGTGCTCACCACACTAAATACCACCTGCAGAGAACAAATCCCTGCCTACCCAAGGCATTCTTGCCAGGCCTCTGCTGCCACCAGCAGCAGGAGCACTAAGGCAAGCGAAGGGGAGAGAGGTCTTTGCATCTTGCGGGGTGACAGAAGTATTTCCATATCCCAGAATTTATATATACTGTTTCTATAAGGCATGTACAAAACAAATGGGCATCATGGTATGATCAGAGAGGTGAAAAGTGAAATCTGTGGTGCTTTTTGGGGTAAAGTACTAAATAAAAATCAAAACAATGTGGTGCTACACTTATCAAAATTCTTGCTCTACTACTTGCTGTAGGTTTGCAGACATGTTCATTTCACTGCTAGAGAGACACATCACTAATGGTCAGGAATGTAACAGCTGCCCTGAAGAATCTCAGAGAGTCTCAGGCTGTTTGGTTTTTTTAATGTAAAAATAACAATAAAACAAGTTATTGCAGTGTTATCAACAGATAACAAAGCTCCTCAGAACACCCTTATAGCTCTTGATATTGAAAAATTAAGACATTACCTAAAACGCATTGCATTTCTTGGTTTGCAAGAAACAAAGTAGTAAGTTTCTTTATGGTAGGTATAAAAGAAATTTTTAAAACTTAATATACATTATCACCTATAAACTTTATTTCATTGTTTGTATAGTAGTATGTTGACTCCCCATCCTAATTTTAAGAGTTTAAAAATAGGTTACGCTGTTACCTCTGGATTGTCTAAGAGAAGACAGCCAAGTTCATAGCAAGCATATGGCTGGACGTATAAGTTGTTTTGACGGCACAGTTCATCTTTAGCAGCTCGCTGAAAGAACTATAAAAATTAAAGAAAAAGATTGCAGTAATACATCTAAATTGACTGTTTGACACTTAAAAAAAATCCAGAAGTACCATTACCATTCAACTTTAAGCACTAGAAATTAGCCTAACACTAACATAAGAATACATTAAAAACTTCCAATGGTAGAGATTCTTTAAGCAAGGACCCAGAAGTTGTCACTGACACTACTGTATCAAGGCAAAACTATTTGTTTGGCTTTTTACCAAGTAATATATTGACTGTTTCAGGAGTCTTCCAACTTCACACTGAAAAAATACTAGATCTAACAAGGAACTTTAACATCAGAGATGAAGTACCCAGATGATTTAAGATACATTGTATTGGGTTTGCACGGCAAGGTTTTGGTAGGGGTGGGGCTAGAGGGGTGGCTTCTGCAAGAAGCTGCTAGAAGCTTCCCCTGTGTCTGATAGAGCCAATGCCAGCCGGCTCCAAGACAGGCCCGCCGCTGGCCAAGGCCAAGCCCATCAGCACCTCTGTGATAACATATTTAAGAAGGGGAAAAAAACAAGCTAGATGGAGCTTTTGCAGCTGGAGAGAGGAGTGAGAAGATGTAAGAAACTCTGCAGACACCAAGGTCAGTGCAGAAGGAGGGGCAGGAGGTGCTCCAGGCGCCGGAGCAGAGATCCCCCTGCAGCCCATGGTGAAGGCCATGGTGAAGCAGGCTGTCCCCCTGCAGCCCATGGAGGAAGGATGAGGGGGTGCAGAGATTCCACCTGCAGCCCATGGAGGACTCCATGCTGGAGCAGGTGGAGGCACCTGAAGGAGGCTGTGACCCCATGGGAAGCTCGTGCTGGAGCAAGCTCCTGGCAGGACCTTTGGCCCTGTGGACAGAAGAGCCCACGCCAGAGCAGGTTTGCTGGCAGGACTTGTGACCTTGTGGGGGACCCACACCGGAGCAGTCTGCTCCTGAAGGTCTGCACCCCGTGGGAGAAACCCACACTGCAGCAGTTCGTGAAGGACTGTAGCCCATGAGAGGGACCCCACGCTGGAGCAGGGGAAGAGTGTGAGGAGTCCTCCCCCTGAGGATGAAGAAGTGGCAGAAACACCGTGAGATGAACTGACCGTAACCCCCATTCCCCGTCCCCCTGTGCTGCTGAAGGGGGAGGTGGTTGAAACTGGGAGTGAAGTTAAGCCCAGGAAGATGGGAGGGGTGGGGGGAGGTGTTTTAAGATTTGATTTTATTTCTCATTGCTCTACGCTGTCTTGCTTGGTAATAAATTAGAATTTTCTCTCTAAGTTCAGCCTGTTTTGCCCGTGATGACAATTAGTGAGTGATCTCTCCCTGTCCTTATCTTGACCCACAAGCGTTTTGTTATACCTTTTCTCCCCTGTCTAGTGAAGGAGGGGAGTGATAGAGCAGCTCTGGTGGGCACCTGGCCTCCAGCCAGGGTCAACCCACCACATACATGCTTGAGAGAAGCGGGGGGGGGGGGGGGGTGGCGAGAGATTTAAAGTCAGCATCACCTCCCGTGCTGCTTATGTGAATTGCATTCTATTTTGGGGAGGGGAAGGAAAAAAGTTGTGCCTACAGATCAAAGCCTGGAGCAGGGCAAAATTATTCTTTGGTATGTGCTAATAATCAAACCTCTCAGTGTCTAATAAGTCTGGAGGAGAAGCAGCAAATCCATGCTTTCGAAAGGTCAATCTCCAAGTTGTTTGGGTTTTTTGTGTTTTGTTGTTTTTTTTTTTTTTTTTTTAAAGTTAGACAAAGTAAACACAGCAGAACCAAGAACTTCACCATTCTTCTTCCCAGCTTCCCCTTGTCTCTTGCTCCTACAAGAAACTTTAGCTACCATGTTCATTCAACATGCCAATTACTTTCATAACACAGAATAATGAAGATATGCTAGAAAGAAAGTTTGAAAAGAACCTGACATACTGTGTTGGAATTCACAAAATAGCATCATTAATAGCACTGAAAACTAATGGCTTGCTTAACACTCTTACTCAACAGTATTTACTGTTTAACAGAAGAGCTCATAAGCTAGGATTAATGGTGTAAATTATCATTTAACAACTTACCTGAACAGCATCTTCAGAATTTCCTAAGCATTTGTGTATGGCACCAAGCAGCAAATTCCTCAAACCAACAGCCGATGAATCATCAACATCCTGACAAGCTTAATGAAAAGATTCCAGTAAACAAACAAGATGGATTGAAATCCTTCCTTAGACAAGAATTGTGGTCTATGGTGACTTTTAGTCTGATGATTAAATTTAACCAGAAAAAGGAGATGCTAGTAACATTAATATAAGTCAAAGTAATTTGGTTTCTTTTAAATACGATCTATTTTGTGTGAACCTCATCAAGCAATCTGTCACTCATGAGAACAATTCCTAACAGGAATGAATGGGCCGAAATCAAAAGGCAGTTGGTGTGTTCCTCTCACAAGAGGAGGAGAATCCATTTCTCTACTGGTCTTTGAAATATCCACTAAAAGGTAAAGTTAAGAAACAATTATCTCCTTCTGGTGTTATGGGAAACCATGTTGTCCCAGATATTGAAAGAAAAATACATAGTCAAAGTTACAAGGAGCACAGGGCAAGCAGTTCAGATTTGTTGATTTGTTCTGAATTGAAGCCAAGTGACAGGTGCACAAAAATCTGTACTAGACTTAAAAACCCAGTCTAGGGTATTTTGGCATCACAACTCTCAATGCTGATGAGAAGATAAGGCTCATTTTCCAGACCTTAGCTGGTCCACAGTCCAGGAACAGACTGCGCCTCAGCTGAGTAGTGCTCTGTTTCCAGAAAGAACTGGATCATGATGAACATAACTGTCCCCAGATGAGTTAGCCTCCATTTGATCAAGCTTATTAGCACCAGCTCTGTTAAATCAAGACTAGTTCCATGAGGAGCCATTTGGACTCATCTGCACCATTGCCTCCAGAAAGGCGGAGGCACTGGGAAGCCTGCGGGGCTTTTCATCCCTTCAGAAGGAGCTGAACTGCTGTTCCTGGAGCAGTAGAGCTCCTTCACATTCTGCCTCATCTCATAAACTCTGACAGATCTTAACTAGCTCCGCATTCACAACGCAGTTAATCCGCAACCCAAATAAGCCACCTATGAATAACTAAGAGTTGGCTGCATCAAGTATTTGGGCGCTACACAATACACGAGGCCGTCAACTCTCGCTTGTGTTTCAAGTCTCAAGTTACTTGGCATTTTACTTACAGAGATACATGTGGATACAAATTAATTCCTTTATTAAGTTAACTTCTAGCCCTGAGGAAAAGCCTGGAAACTTGCCCCAGCAAATTACACTCCAATGACTCAAGAGGAAGCAAATAAAAAAATAAAAATAAAAAATAATCCCCTATCATCTCATCATTCTTGAGATACGCATAAGGCACAGCAATAACATTCTCACTGTGCAGAAAGTCTTCAGCTAGGAATTGCTGATGCAGACACATCTATCAGTGTTATCCCTTACAAGAAGCGCATCTCTGAATTTTAATCTATACTATTTCACATTAAAATGCGTACCACCAGCTAGAAGCTTATAGAAGGAAGATATACACCGCTTCTGAGTGTGCGGGAAAGAAGCACGTACTCTTTACAACCTCTAAAACTGATTGTTCTGAAGGCAAATGACACAAAAAAAATGCTGCAATGTATTTTTAAGTAAGTAAATCTAATTTTAAAGTCTCCATTATCTTTGGAACTAGAAAACTAGGGATTTGAATGTAACCCACTGCCATCACACAATTTAAATGGACAAATTATCTTAAATAAAAACCAGAAGAAAACCCCAAAACTAGTCTTGACTCTCGACTTAAAGACTGGTAGTTTTCTCACTTAACATAAAAATTATGTACAATCCCCAAAAGTTCACAGTTACAGAAAAAAAGGAAGTATCTCTGTGGCAGACATTCTTTTCTTTATTTTCTAAATGAGCAGATAAGGACTTGAAACTGTTTGCAGAATGCAAACAAGACTGATCGCTGGAGGGATGGAGGGAGAAGTACTGAAAACTTCATGCCAAACACTGTTACTGCAAGCTTCATGTGACAGACATCCAAAGACATCTGGAGACTAGGAAAGAGGCAACCATAAAATGCTCCTTTCACCACTAAGATGGTGCCAGCAGCCAAGATAAACACAACCCTTATCATGTCATAGATGACCTCACAAGCTACGTATTTCCTCTTCAAGGAAACTGGCATGCAGAAACGAATTGGTAGGGTTTGTTTATTTTGTAGCTAGGTTTAAATGAGTTAAATTTTGCTTAGTGACTTTGAACAATAACTATTTCATTTTAAACAATGGGCAAACACAACTGATTAAAAAAACCAACTATATGCAGGAAGGCAGTTAAACTTCTCCCAAAAACCTATAACAATGGTAAAAATGAAGCATTAAGCCGAATCTTAATGGGTCATTATTCTATTGTTACTCAAACTGTTTTGCTATCACACGTGCATGCAGGTTTAAGTTTTCATGCTACAACAATCATCTAGTCCACACAACAGAAGAAAATTATACATCTCATTTAAAAAAAAAAAGGTAAATTAATAAATCAAGGAACCATATTATACCTTGGCTCATATGCTGTAAGTTCGAGAGAGAACAGTTTGGAAGGGCTTTCCATAAGTACAATACTTCAATGGATGCCAGGACACAGAGCTCTTTGGTGGGCATTTGTTTTCTAAATCTTTCTGCCTGCAAAGTGGGGAGAAAGAGGGAAGGGCGATTCGTCATCTGTCCTTTTACAGGAAGCATAATATTCACAAACAGTAATTCTGTTTCTTGAAAGCATCTAACATTTTATGAAAATAAAGTTGGTGATAACTCAGCTTAAAGACTTTAAGACTAAAAAGCAAAATCCTTCAATTAATTTAAGGGCTTATGTATCGATCAGATTAAAGCTTCCATGTATGCAGCCTAGATTTGGCTTATTGTATTGCACAATCCCAAGTACACACTGACTGGATGCTGAAACAGTAACATCTGCAAGAGCATCGGTTGGGAGCTATTTTCTAGATGACAACTAGCTTTCAAAATGAACTAAGGCTTTGACAAACAAGACTAGATAAAAAGGAGTAAGAAAGGCAAAACTAGAAGGAAAAGTACCAAAGCAACTACGACATCATGTATTTTTATCTTTAATGATTGCTTTACTTGTAAAGTGAATAGCTAATTCACATTTCTTTTGCTCGGTCCTCAAGATACATGACACTATTGTTTTTCCACCTGAATCCTTCCCACTAATTCCACAGAAGCAACATATGAGAAAACAGATATATCCTTCAAAAATAAATACTGGTGAAGAATCCAACAGAATTGCCAAGTGTAATTACTGTACTGAAACAAGTCGGCCTATGCTAAACCAAACCTTTTTCACTGAAAATTGTTCAATTTGATTGTTTTTTCTTTTGAAAAGCTTCTGAACTTCCTTGAACACATTCTGAGCACCATTGACATCACCAGTAGCTCCTTGACACACTGTAAGAACATGGAAATAAAAATACGTTAACACTACTTGGATATGAAACAGGAAAAAGATTAGATATCACACGGTCACAGGAAAAAAAACCAAAAACTACACACACTCCCAGAAAGGATCTAAGACTGGGGATTTGACAAACATGCAAATACCAACTGTCCCAGGTACCCTCTGTGATCATTAACAAGTCAGTACTTCTTTTTCATACCCATTAAAGGAACTAATACCACCCAACCTCTAAGGATTTATATTATTTATCTTTGCAATACATTGTTATACGACCTGTCACTGCACTGACAATTGTAATTGTATCTACATCTAGAAGGAGAAAGAGAGAAAGTACTTATGCACATGCATGCACGCGTACATTATACAAACAAACAAAATTATGTTAAGTCAGGCATAAAGCCGCATAAGCAGCAGGCAGTGTGGAAGTCACTATGTGCACTAGTAACTTTCCCAAAACAAAACAGTGCCAAAACCTCAGCACGTCACTGATTTATCACTTATCCAACACAGAATATACTCACCTGCTGTTAAATAAGCATAGTAGCACTGGGACCACCTGGATTCATTTTTAAGCCTTTCAAAGGATTCAAATGCATCTTTGAAATTCATCTCTATCATGCTGCACCAACCTAAAAACAAGACTAATTTAACTTCAGAGAAAGGACAGTAATTCAAATTTGGTGCCAACATTACTGAAACAGACAGTCTGTTATGAGACCTTGAGCTAGTTTAGCAATTACACCAATAACTGGAAAAGTTCAAACCAAAACAAATTAATGACATACATTTAAAGCCTGGTTAAAATTTACTGGGACATGTTGAATTATAAGATTTCACACAAAACAATGGATCCACTTCAGAGCAACAACAAATCTATGCAGACACTAAAAACTTTTTTTTTTTTTAAATTTAAATACTATATTTTGTAAGATTCTGAAACTTACAAAGCTATTACTTGCTCCCTTATCCTTCCCTACTATGACAAGATCCTTTAATGAGACATATTTAAAGCTTGAAGTAACATATCTTCTCCACTCCAAAGATTTGTATGCAAACTAAGAACATATAGCATATTGCTATTGATAGAAGGAAATGAAATACAGGTCCTGCAAACTGTGAAGCTTCACTAGACTGATTAGGTTTTGGCACAGAAATGGTGATTCCACAGACAAATCAGATGAATGAATTTCTAATTTTAAATAATATTCTGTAGGTGAACAGTTTGCCCTTGATTCTATAGTCTACTCTCTGATTTTGCATTACCTTGTCTTTGCAGAAAACTTGAAAATTATGAAAAATTGTTGAATTCTACTTGCCCAAACAAGAAGACAGGATTATTAACATAATCCATCTAAGACAAAGGCCAGTATTCTAAAACCTTTTAAAAAATCCTAATAAAAATAATCTGGTTTGTTTATTGAAGTTGCTAGTCTAAACTTGAAAGTGAGCTATTTATAGTATAAACATAACCAACTTACCTATTTCATATAAGCAGACATGTTGAATCTCCCTTTGGTCTGTTGCAAGTTCCAAAGCGGTATGAAATGAGGTCAAGGCACTATTGATTTGACACTAACGAAAGTGAAAGAAAAAAAAAAATCAAATGTCTGAAATTTAAAATTTGTTGGATATTTTGATACAGAAATAAATCAGATTTCTGTTAATATGTATTTAAAAATAATTATATGCTTAAAAAATAAATTGAAGTGTCTTACGGATTGCAGACTCTAGTTTGATTAGATGAAAGAGGTACAACATCCCATTGAGAAGAAAACCTCAAAATTCATTTTAGACTCTAGATTATTTTAAATGAGCTAAACCCAACCACAGAGCTAACAGTTTGAAGGAGAAGGGCTAATATTAATTCAATATACCAACTCCACATTGCAATTCCTTTGGTTGTCTTCCCTCCTCCCAGTTCTCTCGACCTGATCACTTTTGAATGGAAGTATAGGCAAATTATGACAGAGCCTTTATTTACAATGATAAAGGAGCATCTTAAAGAGGTCCCATAGTGAACAGATTTTTCCATATATTTCATATTCATGATATGAAACATAATACAAAAGCCAACTTATAAAAGACAACGGAAGTAAGTATCACTAATACAAAGCAACTCAGATTTGTATTTAAATGAAACTTTAGACAAGAATGCAAAGCATTTGCTTGCAAGGCACTAACAATCAGTTCCACCATGTGCAACAGTAAAAATTAGAACATACGGTAAGAAACTTGCACTCAAAGTTATATAAAGAGAGAAATGTAAAATACTACAGAGTTAAAGGGGGAAGGGGGGTAGTAGAAGAGTTTAATAATGTAGTAACAATCACCAATAACTCACAGCCAGGTCAGATCATCTCTCAATCTTAAAAATCAGTGGCTGTATTCCTTCCATTTGCTATTAAGTCCGAAATGCACTGGTTCTGTGCAATAAGCTTTTGAGTAATTTCATTTCTACTCTTATTAGTCATTTCATTTTTAAAAGTCTTATGTTTTTAGCATCTGCTAATAAAGTTTAGCTTTCTGCACAGTAAGGGTATCTTTAATGTTTCATTTCATTTATTTTAAACTTTTTCATCTTTTTCCACACTTTTCACCACTTTAAGCAACAGTTAACAGAGAATTCGTAAGTGCTGCACGACATGCAAGAAGATAAAAAGGCATATGAGACTAAAAAAACATTTCGATAAAATCATTAGTTACCAACAGCTTAGCAAAAGAGAGGCTGACAGTTTTGTAAGAACTAGAACAATAGTTCTTTTGACTACCTTAATTTCTAGTTTTCCCAGCCTAGGATGGGACTTCTCCATAACAATCATCATAAAGGGCGGGATGCAAATCAACATTTAATTAGTTTCATACACAGATGCACTATATATCCCAATATGGCCTATACTCACTTTAATAGTGTTCCTATATTTATTCTCACATACAATTACAATAATTTGTACAACAGAATAATCTTTAAGCCACTCTCTGCTGGCTAAGCATGTAAGTGAAAGAAAGCCTTGAAAAAGCAAACCTGTTATCTACACAAGCATAAGTGAATTCAAAAATTCCTGCAAAAATCTGCAGCATTGTATCTTAAGACCACACACAGAGCTCTAAAGTGATTTTATTAGATTTTCTTCTTTGTCTCACAAGGGAAAACTGTTTTAGTTGCTAAGGAACAATTTAACCATAAATCATATATATTGCATCAAGACAATACAACTGCCAGCAAAATGATTCACAGCTGTACCAATATAAACAGCGTACACTCAGAAAATAAAACAGTGATTAAGACTAAGATGCTTGTTGGTATGACAGAAGAATATACTACACAAAGACAGGTGAGTTATATTTGCCCTCAAAGTTACCAGGGAGCCTGAACAATGTACACCTTTGTTTACTTTTGTAGCAGCACATTCTCTCCACTGCACTGATGCTGCATCACCCCAAACACGACTTCCTGGAAAATAAGTGTTATGAGCCCAGACTTACAGAAAAAATAAAATAAAATTATGTCAGCTTAGAACTTATCTTTGTGCTAAGAAGTTCAGAAGTTCAGTAAATCCATGTTTTGAATGCTTCTGAGAAAAATGAAGAAAAAAACCCAAACAAACTCACTAAATATTTAGTCCTCTGTGACAATACTCTGCCTTCTAAAAACCTAAAAACTTGAAAATATAAATCACTTATTTGTAGGGCACGTTATTCTACACAATGACTAATGGCAATTACCTCATTGTCTGCAATGCCATACACCAGCCTGGGGCAGCACATGGAATACTGACTATCTAGTAATATACAAGTCCAGTTAGTTGAATACTCAATCTTCTATAATCCATTTCTCTAACTGTCTAGATTTCGACATCTGTTTAATTTTTCCTTAAGCATCAAGTTCAGTAAGTATGTTTCAGAGACATTTCTTAATAAAGTTTCAGTCATCTCCAGGGATTGTGACAACATGCTGGAATGTGAATTTCTGCTCTTAGTATTAATTCTTAAAATAAATTAATTACTACCTGTTTACCATTTCAGAGAATAAACAAAATTATAAAGTCCCAAGAATCTGCAAATATAACATCATGGCTGACACATGAAATTGATGTTCCTGAGATTTAAAAATATATATATATGCACATACACTTGTAATTCCTTCAACAGGCATCACTCATGCCTCTCTTGGACATAAACCAAATACAAAAGAAGATTAATCCATAAATGTGCAATATACAGAACTACATAACCATAAAGAGGATTATTAAAGCTAGCATGAGAACCATAATCTTCCATTTTTTGACTTCAGATTAAAACCAAAACCACCTCAACCCACCAAGCATCTACGGAGATTCCTGAGCTGACAAACATTTCCTCCTCAAGTTGTTCTGAAATCTCAGGACACTTTCTCTCTCCCAGGACCTCTCTATTCTCAATTGACACTATGAATTTGTAAAGCTTTTAAGAAGTCATGCTCATAATTAAGGGGAAAACAGCAAACAATACCTACCAGGGGACAATTTACACTGGAGGACACTATATGGAAATTTCAAAGCCTGTATTTTCTCTTCCATAATAGCAACCTCCCCATTTTTTTCCCTAGACATGCCACAAAATTAAAATAGAGTAAAACTAGGATCCTGTATTTTATAGCCTAGAACAAGTGCTGCCCAGGGAAGTGATCAAGTCACCATGCCAGGAGGTATTTAAAACAGTCATAGATGTGGTGCTTAGTGACATGGTTTAGTGGTTGGACTTGGCAGTGTTAGGTTTATGGTTGGACTTGATGATCTTAAAGGTCTTTTCCAACCAAAAGGATTCTAAGTAACTAGAGAGGCCAGTACAATTCCTTAAAATAAATCTTGACACTACGCAAGCTCTGAAAATTTATTTACTTACGACATCACTGTGATTTTATTCCAGAAAATTCATTTAAGACTTTTCAATGCTTATTATAGTCTTGCCCTCAGTCTACTTTTCTGTGCCACACCCTCCCACCCCTAAATAAGAATGATACAACTGATACCCAGATATCTACAAAAGGTAACTAAAAAAAGCAAGAGTACTTGTCAGCAGTATATTTAAGTCCGTGACACCACTGCACGTTTTCACCAGGCCTGCACATCAAACACACAGTAGCACACCTGAATGTACCACCAGTGTTTTGCCTGTCAGCTGAAGTATTTGGCACTTTTTCCTTCAGACTCTTACCATGTACCTATACCAACTGAACTCTATAGATCAGGACTCAGAACCTGAGTTTTTTGTCCCAGCCCCAGAGATTTCTTCTTGTTTATATATGCACACACGGAGTCTGTTCCAATCAAAAGAGAAGCAATCTTGCCCAGTTCACGATTCTGTCAAACACTTTGTTTTTGTTTTATACACTTAACTGCTCTCCACATGAAGCTATCGATCTATTTACTGGGGTAATGTGCACTATTTAAAAAAACAGATGGAGTTTTTAAAAAAAAATATTGCAGATTAGGAAAAAAAAAGGTAAAATTGCAAGCTAAAAAGTGCAAATACATAAGATTCAGAACACCACCTTTTACTTTGCCCTCTCCCATGCTACCACCGTGGCCACCTTTCACTACTGGCCACAATACCACACTTGAATGGTCTAAGTTACAGTTTTAAAAGTAAATTGGTATTTATTAACATAATTATAATATTACACAAGACACACTTAGCAAATGGATGGCAATATTTTTATTTTCACAGTAATTAGAAAGGCCCAAGGGTATAGCCAGAAATTCTGGATTTCAGACCAGTGGGTTTCAGCATCTATTATACTAACTACATTTTTAAGTACCCTTCAGGCACAAGTATAAAAGCATTATTCTCACTTGTTTTTAGCAGCTTAAGCTTACATGAAACACCATTGTCAGCTTTAGTGGAAAGTATTTCAAAGATGGAAATAGTCAGGCATTCACAAAGAAATATTTGTGAGGCTGAATACATGCCATAAAATCACAAGTCAAGAACAGCAATAGTTATATCCATAAAAACAGCCTAAGTGAATTATGTAAAAGTCAGGAAAAATACTACTTTAAATACACAGTCTCTTAACCTACTATTTGAAAAAGCGACATTTGACCAGCCTACCAGTGCAACCTTTGACTTTCTGGTGCACTTTCATTCCAGCTTTCTCAGATCATCCTCCTCTCATTTCCCCTCAACTCACTTCAATAGTATCCAAATGCTTTCAGACTTCATTTCCCAAAAACGTGAATCTGGGAAAAAAGTTGAAAGATAATTTGGTACACATTTACAGTACCTATACATCTACTTCCTAGAAAACTGAAGTCTGTTAAGGCTTTTAATGACTAATATTCATACATGCTTTTTGGAACACAAAGCATTATACAGCCACATGCTCTTCGTTTGTCTTTCATAGCTCTGTCACTGTGAAATCTTCCTTCCTCCTCAACTGCCTGCCTTGGCAATTTTCTCCTTTGTCAGATTTGTGTCTCACTGTCCAGCCTTGCACTACTGCTTCTGCCTGAGATAAGTTTCTCTGCCTCCAGTTGCCCATGGCTGAACTGTGCTCCTTACTGTTGCTTTTCTCCATAGAAAAAAACCACACATACACAGCTGTGTGTGTGCGTATACACATTAGCATATACACACACACAGACTTGCTAATAGAAGCAGAATATACCATCACCTTAAAGTTACACAAAAATTGTAGGATTAAAGGCTATAAGCATATCTGATGGACTGAGTGCTAGTAGGCTTTGTATTAGAGCCTACAACGATCATTACAGATTCTTACTTCCAGAACACACAATGTCTTTGGTATAACAACATATAAACTGCCTTTCATCTGTGTACAATTAAATTTTATGACAGAATTGTTAAAAGATAACAGATGTTAAAGGCTATAGAAGATACAATCTTTAGCTCAAGGTATGCTTTAAGTGCTTACAGGTTAAAGCAGAGACTTACCATCTTCAGTAAGCCATCTCAGAATAATATTTCCATGCCTGGCAGAAAGAATTTAAACCTACCTGTGCATTAATAATTTCAAAGAAAGCCAAATAAGCACTTCATAAGTTTCGCAGGAGCTCCACTCAGCTCCCTCAGCGATGAAGTAGAAATTACTACTCAGCACATTAGTTTGTAATTGAAGAGTCTCTGTGCACTTCTGTTTCAGAATGTACAATAAGACCAATGCCCGGATTTGGGACATCAGTAACTACAAGTGCATTGTGCAGAAACCCAGTGCAGCTCCCCATGCCATTGCCACCAGACATCTGCCCTCACTATTATGTCAACAACATTTGAGCAAATTAAGCTTGCAAATTCTTAACAGAATCTACAGAAGAGCTTGAGACAGTGAACCAAAACATTTAGATGCAGCAAAGCCTCAACGACACAGTACCACTTAGAACAATGGAATGACAGGGGAACAAAAAAACAAAACAAAAAGCAAACAAGCAAAACAAAACAAAAAAAGCACTCCTGAATGGAAACGCTCTCATGCAAACCAATACATGAATAGGGATATTTAATTCCTGTTCGCAACAGGCTTTCTGCTGACAAAGGGTATGGCTACATAGCATAATGCATAGCATTCTGCCTGCCTCAGCTAACTTTGTTAACATGGCCAGATTGTCTCTGGCACAAACTATTTCACTTGGAGCTAAACTTTGGTGTCTATATATAGCATCATTTAATCATAGAATCTTTCAGGTTGGAAAAGACCTCTAAGATCATCAAGTCCAACTGCCAAATGCACAATACTCTAAGATAATAGGTAAAGAACTCTGCTTTGAAACATAACAGTACTCCAGAAAGGGACTGACTACACAAAACTCACTCTCACCCCAAACCTACCCTCTGTATTTACGCATAGAAACATATACTCAGTTTATTGACAACTACATTTACAATTTTGCCCTAGCTTGCCATGAAAGCCAGAAGAATCATGTAACAGTTGAATTTTATTCCTCATGACTCTGAACATGAAAAAAAATTCCAAATACCAAGTCATACTCTGGCAATCAACATAGCTACATTTTCAGCTGCACTTGCATTCATTTTGTAGCTATTCCTAACAAATTTAATTTTTACTACAAGAATGGAACATGCACATAATTAAACAAAGACCGGTAAAATCTTTCACACTCAGAAACAGCAACACTTCCCAAAGACTGACAGCTTGCCTGTGACAGTGCAATTCCCCAAATGCACTTTTTCTTTCAGAAAGGCAAGAAAAAAAGAAAATATCCAAACCCCATCCAAGAATATGCCTGCACAGCCCGGTAGGCCACAGAAGTGTGCCTCCATTCTCCTGTTCTGTAACTATTGCTACCTCCCCCTCAAAATATTAAGTTGTATTTGAGAGAGTTAACTGCAAACTCTAGCAATGAATGACCATCTATATTAAGATACCGATTATGATGTTGAGACGAAGGGTTTGAACATTCTGGCTTTGTGCTATTGTGTTGGGTTTTCTTGTTAATGTAATTGCTCTGGAAATACTCTGGTCTGATAAGAGCAGCAGCTAGGAATTGAGTAGTTAGAAGTATTCATCACCATCTTGTACTACCACAAATTCTTAAAGAGTAACTCAGCCAAAAACCACGAGGCTGCTACAGTGTTTGAATAACGCTCTACAACAGCATTCAAAACACATTTTCAGTGAATACATTTCTGCTTGGGTCAGACCTCACCCTTAGCAAAAGAAAATATCCTGGTTTGACTTCTTAAAAGTAAAAGCAGTTATTTGAGGGAAATTATTGCAGAAAATTAGCTGTATATGAAAAATGCACAAAATGAAAAGGGGAAGATAAATGCTATGTACTCAGCAGATAATACTCAGATTTTAGCTTGACAAGCAAAACTGAAATGGCTATTTATACCACAAGAAACTGGTAAGTGACCAAAAACACTTCCTTTTAGCACAGAGCTACAAATGTATCAAGTAGTTGAAAAAGAATATCAAAGTGCCATTAATTCAGATAGTAGTGGAAGAGCAGGCTTAGCATGTGAACTTGAAACTAGGAAGGAGTTAATCCTTTCTTTTTACTTGTCTGCCCATGTACCTATACCTTTAGTCGCAATTTGCTGAAGCTTGTGCAGTTCATTCACATTAGAAAAATATAAGAGAAAGGGAAGAAGGGGGAAGAAATCAGTCAAAAGGAAGAAAACATGTGGTACCTCTAATCGCTGTATCCTTCCCTTGAAGAACATGAACAGAGAGGAATTTGGATAAGCAGATTCTTTTTTTGCAAGAATTTCTTTCGCCTCTTTCAACCCTGCCTTGTTATCACTGCCATCAAGGGCAAAAAAGGGACGAACAACTGTGTGGTACCACAATAGAGCTAATCTACAAGAAACATAAGAGTAAAAAAGATTACAGCTCGTAAACAGAAATTTAAGGATATCGTTCTACACAGGCAAATTTTTTAAACAATTCTGAAAGACAAAGAAAGATACGAAGCTTTTCTTATACAACCTAGTTTTAAAACAAACACACTACTATTGCCATACATCACCGTATCCTAAAACTGCACCTGAATATACAATTCAGTGCAATTACCCAAAGGTACAATCAAGCTCATAGCATCAAAGCAGTTGAGCCTTTAGAACTTTGTAGATTTTTAAAAAAAGAAAAACCCACAGGAAAACTTTGAAAATTAATTGTTCATTAGGGGGGGAAACTCAACAAAAAACCCAAACAAAAAAAAAACCCAACAAAACTAAACACACCATCAGCAGACACACTTGAAATCATCATCAAAAAGAAATACATCCGGAGCTCAGAAGGGCAGACATCTACATGACCTATTTCGCTCCTGGAAACAAGGGCAGAGCACAAAAATTTCCAAGACCATCTGAAGGAGGAAACACCCCCAAAAATACCATTTTTTTTTTTCCTCCCAGAAAGGCAAAACCACAAATCAACAGGAACATTTAATCTTAAGCTTTCTTAACCAATCAGAAATCCTATTCTTCTCCTCAAGCAGAAGAGACTTTACCTCTGCTGTCAACGTTTCAAAAATGACATCTGATGGTACTTGCAGTAGATCCAGGAATGAAAGCATTAATTTGGAGATAATGGAATAATAAACCCATTTATGAGGCCAGTTTAAATTAGGTCTGGCTAACCTTTTGCTTGACAAAAAGACTGAATGCTGTATGAAGGCTTGGGAAAAAGAGTACACAAAAAATACTCCTCTAAAAAGACTAGAAGGGAACATCCCATTTTACTCAGATGCTAAAATTAAAAATACACTGGAAAAGATCTTTGGCTAATAGTAACGATAAATAGCCAAGTTAGATCAATTACTCATACAAAATAGTACGTTCTCCATAGCAGAGAATATAACTTGGGTAAATTTACTCAGCCTTTGGGAGGTGATTTCATTTATGCTGCTGGCATATAAATTACTAGGCATTAGAATAGCAGGTTCTGAAGAATACAGCAAAATACTGACACAAACCCCAAATACATGTAAATAACTAACAGCAAAGAGATCTCATACACTAGTAAGTGATGAATTTACTAAACTATGGCATGTTAAACAACATATTACAAGTTTATTTTACCTGCTGTTGTTTCCTTTAAAGCAATGAGGTTTTGGTTTTGACTTTTTTCCAGTTACTTACTTTTAGTACTAAGTTATCTACCAAAGCATTTCAATATAGCTACTCACGTAGCTAAAGGGGCCTTCATGTCCTTACTTTCACTTGCATACATCAGTGAAGAAAGCCCCTGTAGGCGGTCTCCAGGAAAACCCAGCAGGTTGATGATTTTGAGCAGGTTTGGGGGCACCATGGATATGCAAAGATGAAAAAGTCCATATCCAAAGCTAACAGCACCTTTCAGTCTGTTTAGCGAATCCTCCGTTACACCTTCTGCAGCAACATGATTATCATTTGCAGCATCAAAAGTCAAGGATTCCTGAGTTGTTTTCTTCTGATACATTTCCTGAAGTGTATTAATGTCCATATAGCACTTATTGTAAATTTTCCAGGCTTTTCGGAGTATCCACCCACCTTTTATGTATGCTAAAAATCAAGGAAAAAATATTTTAAGGACATATTTCAAAAGTAGAACACAGTAAGTAGTAAATGCTATTTCACAAATCCTAGGACGCTCTCTCTATTTGCATTAACTTATTGTATAAAGGATTTTGTAATAGCTACTGTCCTCTCAAAGAGGTCTTTCATACTGGGCACTACAAATTCAAGTGCTTTTCAACCAGAGACTTTAAAACAGCATGCAATAAAAAATGGACTTCCCTTCAGCTATACAGCAATACAACTGTCAGAAAGAAAGAGAGAAATCAAAAGAACTTAATGCTGGATTCTTCTCCACTATACAATGGAGATGAAATGGCTGTCTGGCAAACATGGAGAAGCAAAACTCAAAGAGATTACATCTCTTAAGCCCAAATGATGTTAAAAGACAGTCGATGGAAAAATACTAAGAAAACCAAACCCCTTCCTTTGGCTTAGATAATAAGATTTTCAACATCATCATTTCCCTGCCTCTCATATAAACACAGCACCTTATAATTAAGAAAAATAACAGAATAAAAAAACACATAAATTTTATGGGTTTAAACCATTTTTCAGTTGCCTAACTTTCTCAATTTCAAATGCAAGATGGGTACCCAAATTTCCCTAAAAAAATCTGGTCTTGAGCATTCTCAGTTGAGAATGAGAGAATTCTCAGTCTCATTAGTTTCTTTACATGAGGGTAAAGAAAGGCATGACACCAAAAAACAAAGATGTCCAATCTGCCTATCTACACAGCTTTCATCCTGGTTACAGCACATCCTTGAATAATGATAAGTGGTAAACAGAAAACAAACACAGAATATACTTGTACATGTTAATTGTAGACACCAGCATTTTGTATATGATAGAGCCCTGAGAGTTTGGAAGTCCAGTGACAAAGGAGTTAACTAAAAATGAGAGAAAATAAAAGCATGATTATAGTAGCAGTGTTCTAAACAGATTTTCACCAAGTTTGCAGAGATCAGCGTTATGCCTGATGCCAGAATTAGATCATAACAGGTAGGGTGTGTCAAAGAAAAGGAAAATGCTATTAATATCAAATCACTCTTTATAAGCCTTTGACACCTTTGACAAAATCCTTCCAATCACAAAAAAACATTTCTAGAGAAAGTACCATCACAGACTAGACTACCTCTTTTTGGATTCTTGTTGTATGAAGAGGAGATGAAGCTACTTTGAGTCTTAAGAAATCACACTGAGAAAGACTGCAAAATTCGTATTCTCAGTTGTGACAGAAGGGTTCTGTCAACATGAACTTAAAGTATTAAAAAAAAAATTAATCCTCTATCTTGAGCTTCATATTGAAGTGTTACAATAAAAAATGTGAACCCCTGCCATGATTCAGCTGTATTAAAAGACTAACATTAATTTTAAGCAATTAGGTCAGTTCTTGTCTGCACAGGCTGTTTTAAAAGTGATGTGGTTCACCACAAGATGAATGCTCATACAACTATGCATAGCAATGCAGCAGACAAATAAGGAAAACCCCACATTTTACTTATCCTGCAGGTAGTGTTTCTGCTAACTACTGTGTTCTGATGCATGCATCAAATGGAAAGGATATGATGTAGAAGAAAAATATAGTTTTAGGCTTTACTTCCATTAGTGTGCTGTCAGGAACAGTTCACTAAGACAGCATAACCCTAATAGATTTGCTGTGTCAAGGTAAAACAGTCTAATAAATGGAAATTATTAATTTCTGACTTTTTAAACATAAAAATTCAATCAAGCCCAATCGCTGAGCTGATTTCCCAGCATGAACTTCTGAAAGTAGTTAGACCCGTGACAGCAGTGGTAAATATCAAGAAAAGGTAGTTCAATATTGCTGTGGGAAACAAATATAAGTTGCTGTGTTACTGTCTTTATGATGAAGCTAGTTCTAATACATCCATGAGGGTGGAAAGGAAAATCTAAAATGTGTTAGGCATACGAGAAAGCAGCTTGCATGTCATCATATGCTTCTTGTCAAACTGTTCCAGGAAGAAAAACACAAGAAATTTTTCACCCATCCACTGATCAGAAATATTTATCTGCTCTGAGGAATGCATTTCTTTTTGAAATTACAGTCACTTCAATAATCTGCTTGCTATTTCTGTACAGAAATATGATTAAAATAAAAGATGTTTATACATAATCAGAAAGATAATATAATAAAAAAACTGAAATAATGGATCCACCAGTTCAGCAACAGCAGTACCTAGCAGTCACTGAGGTGGCATTTAACTGCTTGAAATTTTAACTAAAGATTTCAAGCATATTCTTTACTCACTATAGAGTAATTCAAATATACCGCATGTTCTGCAGTACTCTGCTACCCACTTCAGTTCTCTAAGTAGCAAAAAAGAGAAAGGGAACAGACACCATTCTCAGTTACAGCATCCAACATAGTTATGCAGCTGCAGAATACACTGAAATAAGAAAAAAGCTTCAAAAAGGCCCCCACCCCCCAAATGAAAACCCAGAACTGCACACAAAAAAATAGTAAGAAAACCTTTCTGCGGCACTACACACACAGCAGTCAGAAATACCCCCTGAATTTCTGCTACCTAGAACCCCATTCTTGACACCACAGCTTGGAACAAACTAAGTCTGTACATCACAGAAAGCATTATGTCCTTGACTGAAGATCTTAGTGTTATTTTAAATAATCCAAATCTTATTTCCCCAATTCCTTTCAGCTGATCAGCAGGGTTATCACTGACAATCTGGTCTGACTGCCATCTCTTGGTGTTCATTGATTTGGTAAGAACCTGGGAAAGCGGTCACTTTGTATATGACCTTGACCATATTTTCTATAAACTCATGGATGAAAGCATGTTTTAAGATTATGCAAGAGATCTGAGAATGCAAGCGAATATTAGAAACAGCTTTGCAACGGAGATGAGGAGGTTTGTATTCAACACGACAGGATTAACTTCTTTGGCATGCGAGGATGCACTTTGGTGACCAGATAATAAGAACTGATTCAGCAGTTCCATCATCAACACACTTCATTTAAAATTACTATCGCTGGCAGTTTGTCATCCCCCTGAGCTGTCATGAACACAATGCATACGGGACATTAGGATTTTCCCAGTGGCCTGGACTTCAGCTGTTGATAGCTTCTTATCTTGCAGGCCACACGAAGCACACAGATGCTACCCATTTTTGTACTAATTCCTCAAATGCCTCTGTGCGAACACGCAAAGGATTCCAACCCATCTAAGGGGAATCAGTTGAATATGATTATTGGTAAGAAAAAAGCGGAGAGCTGTTATCGGTAGCAATCCAATTCATTTTATGATACTACTACCTACACAAAGATAGAACAATACGTGTGTGTACAAGTGTACCAATCTTGGAATGTTACAAATGGAACTGTGCTTTCTAACAAAACAATCTTCTTTACTGAGTCATATTGCCACTTTATGATCAAGCTTTATTAAAAAGATATCATGCAAAAAATACATCTAAACATTAAAGCCACAGCACACCTGATAACTCTTGTTTTACAAATGAGAGCACAGCCAAGTAGACTTGACAGTCTGCTACAATTATTTGTCTTTGTAGACGATCTATCATGGATAGAGTAGATTTTCGTCCATCAACCTGTTTGGAATACACAAACACAGAGCACAGAAAACTGTTAACAAAGATAATATAGAATACTAGTCTAAATCTGACAAACTAAAAATTCCAAAATTAACTGCAAGTGGTAGTATTGCTACTAAATTAAATCAGCATTTGAAGTGCAAAACTATGCTAAAATTCCTTTGACAGGTCATCAAGCAAGATCCTACTTAATAAATAGGGAAATCTTACACATATACTATTATCAACTGTTCTTATTATTATAGAAATACTCAGAACATATTTAAATTTCATTTGATTATTACTAAGTGCAAGCAAAAGATGTTAGATAGGAAGAGCACAGAAAGGCGTATATGACAATTGGCAGGGAAAATACAGTGCCTCTTAAGAGCAGAGAGTTAAGTATGTGTCATGGTTTAACCCAGCAGGCAGCTAAAACAACCACACAGCTGTTTGCTCACTCCCCCCTACAGTGGGATGAGGGAGAGAACTGAAAAGAAAAAAAAAAGGGAAAACTTGTGGGTTGAGATAAAGACAGTTTAATAGGAGAGAAAAGGAAGACGACAACAACAACAACAGAATATACAAAACAAGTGATGCACAGCACAATTGCTGAAGCCAATACTCAGCTAGCTCTTGAGCTAAACTGCTTCCTAACCCACCACCCAGTTATATATGAAGCATGACATCATATGGTATGGAATATCCCTTTGGCCAGTCTGGGTCAGCTGTCCTGGCTGTGTCCCCTCTCAACTTCTTGTGCACCCCCTCCCGCCTTCTCATTGGTAGGCCAGTATGAAAAGCTGAAAAGTCCTTGACTGCTTGGCAACAACTAAAAACATCAGTGTGTTATCCACATTATTCTCATCCTAAATCCAAAACACAGCACTGTACCAGCTGCTAGAAAGAAAATTAACTCTATTTCAGCCAAAACCAGGACAGCATGTCAGGTACAATATTTTTTACAGAGTAAACTAAATATTGAAAAGAAACAGCTTCTATTTCTGCTGTAGATCTGCTCTGTCACACTAGGCAGGCCACACTGGACATTTCTATACTACTACTATAACTAGTTCTCAATCTGCATGCTTTTTTCTTCCTTCATTATTTAGAATGAAAAATCTAAAAAAAGGAAGGGAAATTCCCTAGGAATATGCCTGGCACACAGCACTATGCAGCCTCAACATCACAACTTTTGAACATTACTGGAGCATGTATGAATTCAAGTTAGCTGAAATTAGATAGGCTACAAGCTTCCTGAAATAATTTTAGTAGGTCACTAATTTGAGGTGTTAAGAAAATAATTACTAATATCAATGCAACCCACTGCTTTAGAAGAATAACTACCCAAGTATTTCATGATAATTAGGAAATGCAAGCAGAATATTTGACTTAACTTCTAAATTTATTATTAATCTCAACTCCACATATCAAAAATGACCTATTCAAAATACAAAAAGGACAGAAAGAAAGTTTCCAGAAATATTTATCCAATATACAATTCTGTGTTTTTCACAAATAACGTTCTTACATTCTTTTTAATTTTATTCTTGATTGTTTCTATAACTCCAGCTTCTTCGCTTTCACAAAGCTTCTCTGTGGCCTTTAAGTCATCACACGCCAGTTGCATTTTCTCTTCTTCAAATGTCATCATGGCATTCTACCAAAAACCAAACAGATTTGAATGATAAAAAAATTTTTATTTCTACAAAATTTTCTATTTCTATTTTTATTTCTACAAAAGCTATAGGATAGTAAAAGTTTTCATAAAAACTTGACAATAAAACTTACTTTTTCTTAAAAAGTATTAAGACACACCCATCAGTGCACATACTTCTACACAGAAACAAACTAGAAATTTGAGAGTTTTACCAAAAGACAAATTTCAAGACAAATCAGAACATACTAAGTTCTAACTCCTTGTCTGAAAGCTTCAAATGCAGTTAAACTGAATGCGCTGTCACATTACATTAAATGGAAGAAAAAATTATCTAAATTAATTTTCAGTTACTGTTATGTAAGGCACAATTTGCATCTGTGCAGATACTGCTTTTATATAATCCATCCACATAAATAATAGGCCTCCAAAGTCAGTAACAAGTAACAGCTACTGCATCACACAAAATAATAACCACAATTCCTACATATGTAGGAAGAAAAAAACCGCATCCGACTCCAACTACTGCTGAACCAATTTAGAAAGAATTTCAGGACAAGAAACTTCTTTTCTTGATGCTTTATTAGACGAAAGCTCTGAATGACACAGGCACACAAAGTGCTGCTGATGCTATGTTTAGAACAGTAGCTAAGCAAGATATTTTCAAGAGCCACTGATGCTTCACTGCGATGTTACACTGGTTCAGCGCATCAATTCAGATAAGCAAGCCTGAGAGATTCTCCCTCTTTCCTTTCTCCTCTCCATTGACTTAAAAGCAAGCATATGCCCCAGGAGGTTTCCTAGCCAATGTATTTTTCTATATTGCATAGTCTACAGACACTAGAGAGAATTGAAATTAATTTCATTTACAACTTACCTATTTCTGGCATATTATAATAAATTCTCTCTTTAAAAAGAACATTACCATAGATAATTTCTGGTGAGATCTAAGATTAAGCAGCAAAGTCAGAATAAGGACAGTCTAAAAAACAAGATCCATACATTTTCTAATATACCTGCGCAGTTTTTACATTCTCATTTTTAATACATTAACAAAAAAAAAAAAGAGAAAAAGAAAAGCATTTAACAGACCTAACTTGCTCATTATAACTCTTTAATCAGTTAATATTCTCCGTTCTCACATATTCAAAAAGGAAGAAGTGTGAATGGATTGAATTAACAACTTTCACTCAGCAGTATGGACAGAGAAATTTTCAATAGCAAAAGCTATCAGGAAAGTGGAATTTATGAGTATTATTTTAATAATACCTCTAGTGCTCATTTAAGAGAGAGTTTTATTATGGCTCTTTTAATGGAACACATAAATATTTCATACATTTGAGAAGCTGAATCAGAGAACCTTTACTTTCTATTTAAACCACATGAGTAAACAAGTTTTATATAACATAATGACTTGTTTTCTAGCTACATTTAATCTAAAACTTTGAAAAAATTAAGTCTCATAAAAAGAAACAAATTAGATTATCCACACTTATGAACAGACATATGCACATACAAACATTAACCACAAGAGAAGAGATGTATACTCTCTGCTCTTATCTACTCACCAAAAAACTGACAAAACTGGCTCCAAAACTCATTAATGGGCTATGGTTTCTGTAAAGAAAACAAAGTATAGTTACTATATTTGCACATATTTCCTATCGCAAAGATCAATATTGCATTTACACATCTGTGAATAAATCTTAGGGTTTTTGTATCAAGTTACAGACATATCATTCTGCAAGGTATAATGGAAACAGCCAAAAGCTTCATCTTTTTATTAAATTGACATATATCTTAAAAAAAAAAAAAGTCAAGCATTAAGCTGTAATTTTTTTTTTGTGAGAAACCAGTGCCATGAAATGACATTCAGTACAGATCAAAAAAATTTAAAAGCTACAGAAAACTTAAAATCTGCTAATTCTACTCTTCTCTTGTGATCCAACACTACAGTTTTGACCTAGCAGACAAATGTTAACTGGTTTTATTAAGAGATTCCCACTTTTCCCTGTTCCCATGAATTTAAGTTAATCTACCAGATTTTAAAGAAATGCATATGCCACATAAGTTGTTGGAAATACCAAGTTCTTTCAAGGCTTATGGTTTTATAGCTGCTTTGTTTCAAGTCCAGAATGCATATCTTACTACACTATGTGGAATAGTTTTAAGATGCTTCACCTATTCTGTTTGCAGGGATATTCCAAAAGGGTGAAATCAACTGCTAGATCAAAAAATGCAGGCAAGCAAAATCTTGATCATATATGGCACAGGTTTCAAGCTTCAGGACAACTGTAGTCACACAGACCATGAAGCTCGAGTAATGTCATATAGAAGGTACTTAAAAATATTTCAGGATCTCAGTGGTACCACCGATCCACACTGTTCAGTGGTGGGCCGCCAGGTTAAATCCTGAAAGTCAGTGTTCTTATATAAGAGAAGGTAACATTTATGCTACAGGTACATATATTGCTATAGGGTAGTACTTATGCTGTTTCCAACTCAATTCTGCAAGCATCAGATTAGAGCTTTAAAATAGGACAGGCACTTGAAAAACATGGATATAGTAGTATATTGTTTATTACGACACAAATTTCCAGTAGTAAATCCATATGAGTTTGTGGTTTGTTTTTTTTTTAATAAAAAGGTAGTCATCAATATTCACACACACACTTTTTGATTTAGCATAAATATCTAAAAGCAAGGACATGAACAAGAAGAAAGAAAAATTGGGAAGATAAAGCAAGTTAAAACAGAAAAATCTTCCCTTTCTATATACATTGTTCAATTGTGGATATACATATAAATAAGAGATCAACTTAACTTGCCAAATTTTTTCATTATCTTTTCAAAAGAAAAATAAGTTAGGTATTTTCTGCTTTGTTGGCAGGCCAGCAAGAGCAGCTGCTAGTAAATGCCTCTGCTACTCAGTACCTGGACTGTTCTCTACCAACAGCTGTGTGACACAGAGCAGTAGAAATCAGCTGCACAAGTTATACTCACTGCAGCTGGTGCTTTCTGTATGAACTCTTGCTGCAGAGGGTACATGGCTATCTCATAATCCACTTTTCAACTCATGAGGTGTGTGGCACCCATTCAGTAGCCAGTCTTATCACCCTACTTCTCAGCACACAACCTTCACCACATGTTTCAAGGTCACACCTATTGCATCATCAACACCCAATGGATCTAAAACTGCAGAAAAGATCAGTGCAAGAATTTTTTACATTTATATCCTCGTGTATGAAGTTGCACTTACATCATACTTTCAAGGAAGCTCAAAAATAAACCAAAATGTTTCATTTTTGAGCTTCCTTAGATCTACACAGTCAGAGGAAAGCAGTTCGGAGGGGTGGGGGGGAGCAAGCAGGTAGGCATCTCTGAATAATCAATCTTTCATACCGAAGGCCATTCAGAACAGAAAGTTGTCAGAGAAAAATTATTTATCAGAGTGAATTAAAAGTACTCAGCCACAACAGTCTTTTCATATAGCCGGAAAAAATAAAAATACATGACATAAGAAATATCTAATTAGGTTTGCACTTCTCAATAAAATCCTTAGAACACATTTCTTGAATATTAAGTTTCCATTCATGTTGAAAATGTTACTTTGCTACCATGCACAGATCCAAGTAAATTATTTTAATGGAATAACTAAAATTTAAGCATATGAATATCTGTAAAAAATTTACTTGTAAATTTGATAAGTATTACACTCTTATTAAAATTTTGCACAATAGGACCAAGATTTTGAGATCCCCCCGCCCCGTGAAACGTGCATAAGCAAATCAAATAAGTTTAGCAACATATGCATTTGGCTCTCAGAAGACAGTAGCATCCAGGCATTCCTTAGGACTTGGCAAGAAAGATGTGAGTTTTATCAGCAAAACATAAATACAAAACAAATATTGTGGAATTACAGAATAAATAGTAAAAGTGTTGCATATGAAAACATTTTAAGTTCTAGACTACTTTACATTTTCTATGAATTTATAAAAGAAGATCCTCCTGTTGTAGAAATAAGTTACTGAAGCTTTAAAAAACAAAAAAATGAAATATATCAACTTTAGAGGTAAGCTGATTCTCTGTCTATGGGAACAGTATTTTCAAGTAGAGAAATTTGAATAATGGCCATGCTTGGGAGCAAAACCATAAAAACTGAATAAACAGGAATACAGTAGAGACTCAAACAGCATATATATGCTGTTTCAGCAGCTCAATATATACAATAATTTGGGCATACTATTCAAACATTTTAAAAAATTTGGTTTTCTTTTGTCTTTGGGACTTTAAGAACGTGTTCTTAAATGTGCACATATATATATTTGAAGGTATCAACATTTAAATATACATTTGGAAAGCCTTTATATTTCTTTTTGGTAAATTTTAATACAATTTTTAAAAATGAGGCAGGTAGTTACAGCTGAGAGCCAACTGCTCTTCCAAGACTACAAAAGATATTGAAGCACTTACTGCAAGCAATGAAAATTTGTCCAAGTATTTTTACATATATTTGTCCAAGTAAAACTGAGAAGTCTTTTTTCCCAAATAAATATCTATCTTTTCAACTGATCTTTCAAAACTGCTTCCCCACTTGCACTCTGACACTCACAGCTCACTTTGTTTACAATTCATCCCCCACAATCAAAGACGAGACAACAAAAACCTTGAGAGCCATATCACTCTATTCTGAAATTATCACTAGCTGTAATACTAGAGGTAAATGTTGCAGATTAGTCCTTTTTAATTTTCAGTCACTCAATCTATTAAAAAACATTGCCATTACAGCACATGGGCTGTAGAACATAAGGACTCTGAAGCGAAAAACCATAATACATAATATTATACCATGTCTGGGAGATGCTTCTGTTGAGACCATGGAGTTTGGCAAACAAAACATGAAAACTGTACCGCAGGAGCTCCTCACACAGAGTCTGTGTCATCACTAAACAAAATAAGGAACACTTGTACCACATTGCTACATAGTCACTGGATGGAGACTATAGTTGCAGCTTTAGGGAAGATCATTTAAGGTAATTTCAGTGTTTAAAATCCATTTTAAACCACAACCACATTTAGTGCTCCATCTTTGTGGATATTATGTTGACTGATAAATTCTTCAACAATTTAGGGTTATCTTTTCCTTGAGAGCTAGGAAAAAAGTTTGCAATGGCACAGTACTATCCCAGTAAACACTAAGGCATGACTGTTGATGACAGTAAGTTTCTGAGAAAAGCACAATTCCATAAAAACAACCCTCAGCTCAAACTCCTTATAAGTGACCTTCAGCATCAGACATGATTTTACATCTTTTGACAGATTCCAAAAAGTTGTTAAGATACAAAAAAAAAAAAAAAAAAGGCAGCACTTGAGAAAATACTGACTGGCCATATTGACATTGACAGGAGTTATGGAACTGAATACAAATGAACACTGGGACATTGCACTACCCAGGTTGTCCTAACAACTTTGAAGCAATAACCTCCATTAAGTAAAGGAAAATCTCAAGACTTTTAATCAGCTCAAAGATGAAGAAAAATTCAGTCTCCAGACATATTTTGTAAAACACTGTTTGCACCTCACCTATCAGACCAGGACTCAGAAGATACCTTTGTTATAAGAAAGTGTGCTATTAACACCATTTCTACAGATACCACAGTAACAGTTTGTACATATCAATAAAGTTGCTATGTATAACTAAATTGAAGTCATAAGCTTAAGAGCACTGAAGTAGACCTTTCTTCCAGGCATATAAACTGGCATTATACAAGATGTTGCTTCTCCCAGTAAACCCTGACTAATTCACCTCATTTCCTGGTGTAATCTTTAAGACGTTAATTCACTTTCAGAATAAAAGGTGTTTGCTGTGTCCCATTTTCACACATGATGATAACATTCAGGAGTTTTAAGCCTTGGTGTAATACAGCTAAGATAATACAGCCTAATTCTACCATAAAAAATAAATCAGAACTGAAGCACACCAAAAGAAAAATCAATCACTTCTCAGTATTTTCTTTTTTCTACATCCATTTCCACAATAGTATTTTACTTTCAAACACATCAGCTTCTAACGCTACTACAGCCTAGCTCAGGTTTAAATTAACCCACCAACATTTTCCTCCTTGCTTTTCTAGACACTGCTATTTTAACCACAGTCCACTAAGAACTGCAGTCATCATACTGATAGTGATGCTCAAGTTGAAACAAAAAAAATTATTTCCTCCAAAGTGGGAGAGTAAAGCATAACGAAAAATTAAGAATTCATCTATGTTCACAGATAAATATAGAAGCAGCTACTGAGTATTTTAAAACAAGCAGAAATACGTACAACCTATATATAAAGGTAAGGAATTTACTGCAAAACCATACAAATCCTTTGGTCATTATTCCATCACAGATTATTCTAGACTGTATTCTATAAATTATTTGGGAGACTACAAACATAAGATCTTTATTCAAGTACATATCTCATCCAATATTTGTATATGAAATAGCTAAGGCAATATAAGTTTTGTGAAATAACTACAGTATTAAGACAGACATTGAAAAATGCAAATGTCAGATCTAGGTTTAGTCTATATTTCATAATCAGCCCAAATTTGTTTTAACTGTTAAATGAGCTCTTAGCATACACTTCTATTTTCACTAGAAATACACAACTGAAAGGGAAAACCAGGAATATAAAAAGAATAACTCTGTAGCCCTGTCCCATCCAGTTTTTACCTGATTTGTTTTTGTCCTTACACCAATTAACAGGGGTGTTTTGGTTTAGCTTCAGGCTGTTAAGTTTAGATGCACAAGAATATCAAAATACTGGGAATTATAAGAAGCATTTTAAATTGCACCTTTACTTTGAAAAGTAGTAACAAAGCTGAGAGACAAGCTAGTTATAACAACTGATTTCTACTAACTGTCTAATTGCAAACTCTTAATCCATAAGAATTATGGACTTCTGCAAGTCTTTTTCCACTGTAGGTTCAGCTAACCTAACCAAAATTACTTTCCAGGGTAAACTATAGCAGCTTAACTGGCATCACATAACTTCTTATTATCTATGAGCTCCTAAAGTATATTAAAACAAAAATATATCCATCCCATCACAATAGCCTGAAATAACGTATTAGAAATAATAGATCAAATAATGGGTGCACTAGCAAGAGTAAAAAGTCTTTACAATACCTGTATCTTTCACAGAGTTAATTTCTTCAGTTTTAAAATAAGATCTGCTTACTATTACACCTCTTCTGCAATCTCCACCAAATCCAAATTCTACCTTCTGAATTATAAACTCAGATTTTTGTTTAGCTTTTTGTCATCTTCCCATGGATTTCTAGCCTTCAGATTTTGCTCCATAAGCCAAACAGATCTCTCAACCTCCCTCTGCCCTTTTTACCACTTCTTTTGGTGACACCACCTGTCTCTGTCACAAAGGCCACAAAACTAAATGTCACATTCAATGTGATCATCTTTATGTACACAGGCCTTGAAGATTTAAACTGCAGAACAGTTAAAATCTTTCTAAACTATTCACATAACTGGAAAACTGATGCTGCCTTTATGTGCATCACTATTACTATAATGTGCTCTGCCTAGCCTTGAGAAACGAAATCTTACCTAACGTACACATTTAGAATGCTGCTGAAGATCACTTCCCCTCATACATAACTCTCCTTTCTATACATCCATCTAGCGGCTGCTCTCCTGTCTATCGCCGCAATAAATAGCACACAGGGTTGCTACCAGGGCACTCATGACTTACTCTCGCACTGCCAATCAAGATGCCATCATCCTTCCCCCACCTGACTTACGTCAGTTCCCACCATGCTGTCCTTATCTTTAGAGAAGCTACTGAAACATCTACTAAATCACATAAAAACAAAAGTTAAGGCTCCTTTGCTGAGCTTCATAAACAAGAATTTCAACAGCAGTCAGACTGCCTACACATGGGCCATAATCTACCTGCTGATCAATGCTGGCTTAATGTCACCTTGTCTCAACTTGTATTTGGGTCAAAAGTATTTTGAGCCACAGACAGTGTTTTAAATTGGTAATATTAGGTTCAAACGCCTACCCACAATGGAATTTCTAGTCCATTACTGAAGTATGTATGTCTGTTAATATGTATACTGTAACATAACTTTAAAAGTTTCATGTTTTTAAACTAAGCATACTAAGTTTTTTTCTCATGTTCCCATTTGCTCCAACTTCCCATTCTTCTCCATGTTCTTCTTTACCCTAGCAGGTTGTAGAGCATGTTTCCCTACACTGACCCCCATTCTTTACATCCTTACACATTTTGTCTTAGAATTACATTTCCTCTACATCATCTTCACTTCCTTCTTTTGATATGACCTTATTACATACATTTTACTTATCCATCTTGCACTGTTTCTCTTTTCATTCAGATGCAAGTTGAAAGCTTTATCAAGCCTTCTCAGAAGTAAGAGTCATTCATGCAGAGTCAAATGCTTCCCTGGTAAGAGACAGAAGACTAGCATTTCTTTTAAGATAATATCCCTGATCTTATGCTTTATGTTGTGAGTCAACATTCAGCTTTTAAAAAGCTCCCAATTTTATTTGACACTGGCTTCTCTCCTCTTAGCTGGAGGAAGTTTTAAAATAATTTTTGAATTGCAAATGCTCTTAAAAAGTGAAGAATCGGCAAAAAAAAAAAAAGGTCTTTTGACAGTTTCTTTTTTAAAATGTTTAGGAATCCACAAAGCTAGAAGGGGAAAAAGAACACTCTGATTCCAGCTTTTTTGCTAGTGTCACCGAAACGACACGACCCCCCAGGCTGACTGCAGACTCCATCTCCAATGCCTATGTCCTTGGTTAACCTCCACGTCTCTTGCAGCTTTCACAGGTACTCAAAGTTTAAACCTATAAGAACTGGGATGGTGTCAGCATTGTTCAAGCTGAATAGAAAGGCTGACACCCGTCAGTTTCAAATATGAGTTAGCACTGTGGGGACCTGACACAGCTACAAGCATTAAAAACAGTGGTGCAGTCTGTTGCAGATTTATGAAAATATTATATCCGTTGGTATTTGATTCATGTTCAGAAGGTTGTCACCACTAGCAGGTGGAAGATCTGGACTTAAAAAAAACCTCTGATATCTTCCCTCAAATATAATTTAAAACAAGTCACAAACTACACCTGACAAATCATGAACTGTTTTACAGTGACAGTCAATGCAGTTCCAACTACATGTTGTATCTGACACACAACAGATACGTTCAGTTCATATGACTTGTTGTTTAGAGCTCATATGTATCTATTTAGAACACAAAGAGACAAAATATTATTCTCTCATGCCCAACACAGAAACAATGGTTCTACAGCAAATGATTTCAAAGATCACCGCTCTTCAAAGGTAAGACTTTACTGTTGAAGCTACACATATGAAACACAGCTGCAATTTCTACCCTGGTTTCCTCAAGGACTGCATTAGGACCAGCTTTCAAATATAACTAATTTTGGGCTTATCAGCCAGCTTTCTGGAAGATGCAAAAATGCAGAATAGTAAAGAAAGAAACAGATCCAGTCTGCTTTGGAATGACAGCGGTCCTTAGGCTCATCAAAACTCTCTACTATCCCATAAAGATAGCAGTATTGACTTGAATTAATTTTTCACGAGATCCTTCAGGTGGCAAATGAAGAAAAAAATTAAAGTAATAAAAGGCAAACCCAGTAGTTTCTAATAAAGAGTTTCATTAGCCACATCACTTAAAATAGTTAAAACTGAAGTTTTGCTGAGTAATTGAGCTTCCAAATAGCCTTGTAGGTTCTTAAAGAGTTTCTGTAAGATGAAAATTTCCATTCCTCCCTTCACTTCTGGGATTCATCTGGTAACCATCAAGCTTCTGAAACAGAGCTAAACTACCTGCATAGGCAGTAGTCTAGAATTAACACTTTCTATAAGAAAGGTCATTCGAAACACAGACAACATACACTTACATGAAGTTCAAAAAGCTGCATTTCATCAGACATCTTTGAGCTCTAATGCTGCAAATTACAAACATCCATATTAAATTATGGAGGGCTTCCAAAAAGCTGCTCATTTGGCTTAGCAGTCCCATTTAGGATGGGTTCTATTTTGTAATTTCAAGCATACACCAACAAAAATATACTCCTTTAAGGCTGTATGCAAAGAAACATATAACAGCATTACTTAAGTCCTTGTAGAAAGAACACATCCAAGACAAGTATAGAACCAAAAACCATTGGGGAAAAAAAAAAGTGGACCTCACTGCATGTGTCTCCAAAGTCTGAATTTATTGGAAGTTGAGCATACTTTCCTGTATCTTCTTCCCTACGTCTAATGCAAAGTTTCAACATACAGCTAATCTGCAATTCAATAAAGGTCCATTAGTTCACAGCAAAAGGAACCCTGCTACGAATTTTGGGATGAGGTAGACAGGGCTGGGGATTTTTCACAGTCATTTAAAAACTAAGACAGAGATTATCAAATTATGAATCATAAAAACACTTAATCTAATGACAGAATTCTTATTTACTCCTTGCAGGTAGTTTTTAAAGGCCAAGATCAAGCAAAACACTGAACTTAAAGGCACCTCTTGACAAAAATCAAAGAAAGAAAAGCCCACACGCGGAAAAAAGATAATTTTCCGCATTTAAGAAATCCTTAGTAATAAACCCAGATAACCAAGAGAACAATTTGCAGAAGATTTATTCACTCTTTCAAGGGAGGATTAAACTGCATTTTGAAAATAGGAATCTTAACAATTTTACTCCCTAGCTTTACTATACAATATAAAAAGCATCACACATTTAGAATTCCTAGACTACTTCCAGATTCACACTACTGAGAGAAATCAAGGGCACAACACAACAAAAAGTGGAGGAGAGGAAACCTCATCAAGCATTCCTTAACTGGCATCTTAAAAAAAAAAAATACAAAACACAAACAACCAAAACCTACAGGTTCCTTAGATACTAAGAAGAATTGACAACTCCAACAGACTCAAGAAAGAAGTAACTCATAGGGTGCAACTTCACATGAATGATTATGCACGTGAGGAATGCAGAAGTGGGACCTTATTTGTCACCTCCAATACTCCAGTTAGTTCTACACAACAGTATTGTCATAATACAGCAGTATATATTAAAGATAGAATGACATGTTTAATATTAGACTGTGGCAGGTACACAGTGAAGTTGTTATGCTATTATTATTAATGGGAGTTTTCTGAATTTGTGTCACTCTACCTCCAAACATCCTTTTTGTAAATAAGATTTAAGTACATAAGTACACCATTGCTATGAAGTGCTATTTTAAGTCAAAGTCTTTTTTAATCATACAGACAACAGCAGTATAGCGCATATTAATTATTTAGAAGGTATGCACAATTACAGCAGCTCAAGCTTGTGTGGAATGCATTAGATCTGAGACGAAAAGCAAGGACAGGTATGGGCAATCTTTTCTTTAAGACTGACTTACACAAACAGTTAAGTTAATGCCATTCCTACCAGATGACTACTTAACGGACAAACCTAGACATGATGTATGCAGGGATTATGAAGGTAACCTTGCAGCCTAAACATAATCATAGTAGCATCAGATCACATACGAGCATCATCGGAGCGAAAACCCCCAGGAAACGCCTTCAGGCGCACGTGTGTGTTTACTCACTCACGCTAGCGAAACGCAGCCAATGTCACCGAGGGACCCGCCAACCCTTGCCCGGCCCTTCCCACCCCTTCAACAGGGCGACAGGCTGCAGGCACCCACCGCAGCAACACGCCGCCCCCGCGCCAACCCAACCCGCTGCCTTGCGGCCCCGCGGAGACCCCGCAAAGCGGATCCAAGGCTTCACACCTGCGGCCACGAGGACGAATCACGCGTGCCCCGTCCCCGCGAGGGCGCAGACCGAGGCGCCGACCCTCCCCGCTCCGAAGAGCCGGCAGGGCGAGGCTGCCCGCGCCGAGCCCCCCTGCCCAGGGTGCGGGGCCCCTGCGCGCCTCACGGCCCCACCGCCCGCCGGCCCGTCGGGCTCGGAGGGGCGGGCGCCGCCACCCTGGGGAGGCCGCCTGAGGAGAGAGCGGGGCCGGCGCGGCCGCGCAGGTGGGTGACGGGGACAGGTGCGCGGAGGCCAGGCCGCCGCCGGCGGGCAGAGGAGGGCGCCCGGGGCTGCGCTGGGGGAAGGCGCCCGGGGAGCGGTCGGAAGGGGCGGCCAGGGCTTACCTGTATTTCTTGAAGAGCTGGTCGGACTCGCGGAAGCCGTTGTTCAGCAGCATGTTGATTCCGGCCAGCGCCAGCTCCGCGTCTTCAATGGGCAGCGGCGCTTCTCCGTCCTCCCGCCGCGGCGGCGGCTGCTCCGAGCCGGCCATGACGATGAGGAGGCAGCAGGACCCAGCCGGCTCGGCTCTCCTCTCACCTACCTACCCGGGCGGCTCGGTGCTACCTCGGCGTGCCCGGAGGGAGGAGCCGGGGGCGCGCGATGCCCGCGAAGGCGCGAACGCGGTGTCCGCCGCTGCCGGGCCGTGCTCCTCCCCCTCCCGCCCGCGCTGCAACGACGCGCCAGCCGCCTCGCGCCCCGCAAGCCCTCCAAAAGCAGCGGCACCCGCCTCGCTCCCCAGCGCGCAGGCGCCGAGGGGACTGCGCATGCGCGGGAGCGGGCGGTGCGGCCGCCGGGCGAGGGGCCGGGGGGTTGTAACGGCCGCGGGGGGGCTCCTCCGCTGGCGGTGCCAGGGTGGGAGATGGCGCTGGTTCCCCGCCCTCGCCGAGTTCTTAATCGCCCTTGTTCGTCCTCTGCCCGGGGATGCTGTCCTTTTGGCACCGGGGAAGGCACAGCAGCCCCGGCGGGAGAGAGGTGGGCGCTGATGCCCGGCTTTGAGGGAATACATGGGCGGGAGCTGGCCTGGTTTGTCCCCCTTCAGGTTTTTTCCCCCCTCGGTGTGTCTTTCGTCCGCCTGCGTGCCTTTCCTCGCCGCCCTGGTGCGCTCAGCACGGGTGGGTGGGCTGTCAGCCGGCCGCCCTCCCGCCAGGCGGGCTCTCCACAGCCGTGAGGCTTCTCGCAAAACCCACTTGGGTTTTTCACGGGTGGGATGTGGGAGCTGGGGCCGCAGCCGGGCCTTGGATGTGAAGTAATGAAGTCCTCCCCTGATAATGCAGCTTTCCCTTTCCAGGGAAGTGGGGGATTTTTGTTTTATTAAAGTGATTTTAGTCAGTGGCCGAGGTCACCAGCACAGAGACTGAAGTTCCTCATTTCTACAACGGTGACTTTGTGACCTCCTCAGTGCAAGTCTGGGAAACTGTAGGGGGTTTAGAAATTTACTTGCTAACTCTTGACACCTACCTTTGTTATCAGCAACGTGAATTTACCCCTGATGCCAACAGCAAAAAACGGTATTTTGCAAGTTTGTTTCAGATACAGGCTAGTCTGGTAAGTGTTTCCAAACACAGGATGGGTGAGAAAGTACACTTGCATAAATGTATCCATACCAACCCAAAAATAACCAACTACCTAGACATTGAAAATATACCCACATTGTTTTCACCCTCCTTTGCAGGAGGCTTTCTTTGCTGCACTTAAATTTAGGTGAAGACAAAAGCTATTACCTACAACTGGACTTGCTTCCTGTCAGCTTGGACTGTGCTACAGCTGTTTTTGCAGAAAATTTAAGGATCAGACTCCCCCACACCCCTTGCGAGCATACACAAGAAGGGCACCTCACTCTACTTTTAGTAGCAACCCCTCCTCCCTGTCAGGAAAAAACATGTCTGCCTATGAATCCAGTAGCAATATTTCTGTACACATCTTACGGGAATTGCTACCGCTGCCTCAGGAAATACTCTGTACCAGAGTATTTGAGACAACACTTTTTTAAAGGTGAGGATTGTCTAATGCTGGGAGGCTTCTGAAATCTGTCAGGTGAGAATGGGGCCATTTGGCTGATTCCCAGCCCCTCCATCTTACTTTTACTGAGCAGAGCTGGATAGTCAGAGGGGTGTTTAAAGAGAACATGCCTTCTGTTACAATGCATATCTCCAAAACAGCACGATCTACGCAACCTAGAAATCCTCAAGGGCTTGTAGGAAGTAAGCTCAGCGTGAACAGGGAATGATGCATTCTCCCATGTATTCACAGGTTATTTGTGAAATTTAGACTCCAGAAATTCAAGCAGTTTCACTAGGAGAAAGTTGCAGGTTGCAGTTTCACCACTTTTGTTCTCTGTTTCAGATGTGTGCAAGACACTGCATTCCAGATGGAAAAAATTACTTCTGTAAGGCTATCTCCCATGCAGGATTCTGCGGGCAGGGATTCATGGTGAAGTGGTTTATAATATCCTTTCCCTTAGTCATATGTAATCAATTCAATCAAGAAGCAATGAATCTTCTTATGGATTCCTTGAGAACTCATCATAGAGAAGGCTAACTCCCACCTCTGAGTACCATTTCTGAGGAGCAGTGAAGAGTCAAGTCCTTTGCAAAACACCTGTTCCATTTCTCCAAGGCTAGGCTCCTATTTCCTAGCCCCTAGGTTTGAATAATAATATAGCTGGGCTGTGTGCTCTCTGCAGGTATTTGGCCCCATGCACAAGGAACTAGAATTCTTTGAGATCTTCTTTCTAGCACTCACTTGCTCCAGACCTTGCTCAGGGCTGGCACTGATAATTTCTTTTTTGTCAAAAATGCTTTCATAACTATCCAATGGCTAGCTATTAATTTTGAAACTCAGGACATGAATAGCTAAATCAACTCTCCAGTAACATAGCTATAAATCTACAGAAAAAAAATGGCAGAATGAAACTGCATTTCAGCTGCTCAAGTAGAGAAGTAATGCATTTAAACACCAGTAGTGAAGCAGTATGACATCTGCAGTTTGACTCAACAGCTGAGCAGCAGCAGTTTTATAGTGCCTATATTGTCGTGAACTGCTCTGGAATCACATTTTCCTGCAGAACTGGATTTGAAATCAGCAGGGCTGTAAGTGTCCCTGCCTGCCCTATAACAGCAGATGAGGTCTTGTGATGGGTTACAGTTGGTTTGATTCACATGGAGGATGTGGTACTGGTGATTCAGCCTGCTAAAAATGGCCAAGAGAGTGAGGAAACTACAGTGAATAGAGCTACATGGATGACTTGTACTTGCTAATCAAAGCATGTATTTACTTCCCAGTCTTCCAACACTCTAAACATCTTGGGTTGTTTGGTTTTTGGTTGGGGTTTTTTTTGCTTGGTTGGTTTTTTGCTTGTTTTAATTCCTGGTAGCATACTATCATCAACATGATAGGCACTCATCAGCCAACAATTTCAGGAGAGGGGCCAGTTGGTGGCCAGCTTTCCCCTTGCCTCACAGCTCACTGTGGTGCAGTACTGAATAACCCATGCTACTGTGCTCTATGTTACCTCTCTCTTGTAAGAACAGATTGAGGTGGCTGGAGTGTAATTACTCAAGGACAATAAAGTTACTGATGGTGAGCAAGAGATGCACTTTTAATAAATTAACTGGCCTAAAATTTCCAAGACTTTTACTCTGGTTTACCAGAAGTTGTTAGATAAAAGGCAAAGTGGCTACAATATTCACATCCTCTAAGAGATGCATAATTGTGGTGGTTTTACAGCCCCTTTGTGGGACACTGCTGTCATAGTTCAAGATAGCCTGTACCTTTGAATACTCAATTGCTCTTCCCTTTGATGAGCTTTCCAATTTTCTGCTCTGTCTTTGTGTTTCTGACAGGGAGAAGTCCTGCAAGTCATCGTCTTCACATATTGGTCCCTGAGCCAAAAATTGTTTTTCATTGGTATTTTTCCTCTGTAAGTCTAGTTGGAATTTGGCCCTATTATAAACTCCATGAGCTACAGAGAATGGCAAAAGTAGCAGGGAATACATTATTACAGAAAAGCATATTGATTCATCTAAAGCATCAGAGAGAAAAGAGTTAAAAACAAGAATAGGCCTATGTTCATATTTTCTTTAATATCATTTTCATACTCCATAAATTAGGTCCCACTTGTCCCAGGGCCCTTCTCCACCATGTCTGGATGAAGCAATCTAAGCCCTTGCTTCTGTCTCAGAGTGCCCTAAATCTGATTTTGCTGGGTTTCTTTTTACCTATCTTGTTCCAAAACTCTACCTCTGTCCTGGAACACCTCAATACGTCTGGTAAAATTTATACTTTTTAAGATGGAGATGAAATTTCAGCAGTGGATTTAGAATATTTGATAATCAGCAATTAAGTTAGAGTCACTGCTCATTTAAATAGAAGTAAAATCCTTCAGAATTAACTTTTTTCCTCTGTGTGGCAGAAAGTGTGACTCTGTGTGTATATAAAGTGTTGAAAATACTAGCTAAAATCATAAAGACATCTCCCACACTTTTTCAGTCTCAGACACAAACCTGCAGAATCTGCTCCTGAAATTTTGAATTCCTTTCGAGGATTTGCTGTTCAAGTTAAACATCAGGTGCAGTCCCACTGTTGGTTATGAAGGGGTGTTACAACCCAGGGTATAGCCACCTTTTCCACTCCAGCTGTCAGAGGGGTCTTATCAGTGTCGGTAACTGCCAATAATGGCTAGTGAATACATAAATGTGAGTATCTTCCCTTTTTGAATATATTGTATTTGGTAAGAAAAAAATACTAAGTTCAGAAGTACATTTCTAAGGAAGTATACTTTCTAAGTAGCTAAAGCCACTTGTTCTTGAGCTTTGTGCCTCACACTGTACCTCTGAGTTTTGCAACAATGAAGGTGCCTGCCTATTGTGTCTTATCACTTAAATATTTATGAGTGGTGAGCTCTACATCTGTTATCATTATGCATTTTCCATACAGTGCAGCAACTAAGCAATACTACAAAGCCAAGCTAATCTCCAGAGCTGGCTCTCCACATTTTCCTATTAATATGCATTGTCATTTTAAGGGCTAAACCCTGCCTAAGGACACACACATGAAATGACTATTGAAATGACTTGTCTGTTTTGTCAACAGACAAGGAATATGCATACATATCCTGGTAAAACAAAACAGGCTCAATGAGCCTCTTCACCCAAAGGATTCCAAGGATACTGAAGTTAGTCTTTTGACCCATTCCTTTGATTAAAGAGCATTACAGTAATAACAATTAGAAGAATAACCTCCATTTGTTGCAGTGAACTTTACTCCAGAATCAACTACTTCTTCTCCCAAGCTTGCTGTTTTCCCTGCCTATTTTTCACAGGAAGCCTTTCATCTATAGATATCACATGGAAGGTGACTGATCTCTCAGTCCTGGTCTCTTCAGCAACCCATTCATGGCTGCTCCCGTCTAGTCTGTAACAATGGCTGCGCTGTGGCATTTCTGCACAGAGAAATCACAGGGATGGCTGGGTCAGAGCAGGTAAAGTTCTTGGAAAGTCAAAAAGGAAAGTGAAAGATGAGACAGAGAAAGTAAGAGCAATTTCATATGTTTTTCCATTTTTTTATTTTATTTTATAATGCTTATTTTTATTGATTCTTACTGTTGCTCTGGACCCAATATATAATCACTCATATAATGGGATAAATTCATGTGCAGTCACACAGAATTATTTTTACTGAAGCATATGAAGGTGTATAATTTTTGCTATATAAAGGATGCTAAATGACAGGGCTTTTTAGTGTTGGGGTTTTTTTTCCCAGAATGTGCTAATGGCACATAGTTCTGGAGAAAACAAAGAAATACACAAGTATTAAATACTAACAGCTGCTCTGTTCAGGCGACAGCCACATGCTGGCCTGTTTTATGAAAATTAATTGGAAAAATTTCCACACAAAATAATCATCCTACATGAATTTTTAAGAGCCAATTTAAAATGTTTTACTTTCAGAGGAATGACACTACAGAGTTCAGATCTACATTTGGTTGTAAAAATACCTGCTCTGTATTGCCAGAGAGTGTGAAATGTAAAGCCCAAATTGATTGCCAGAAATCCACCAGTTCTAGCCCAGTCCTTTCTGGGGAGTCAGAACAAATTCATCTAGATGGTAAAAGAAAAATCTTTGTCTAAATGTCCTTAAAATCTTTTCAGTATGGAGAGTCTGTAAATTAATTTTCCCTCTTGTTCTTGCTCCACTGAGCAATGAAAACAATTGATTGCATCTTTGTTACAGAAGCAGGGGGGGTAATAGCAAATTAAAACAGGTGAGCTTGATGGTTTTGTGTATGGAGAGTGAGGTAGAATGTCTTACCCAAACTGGAAAATATAAACATTAATTGTCCCAGCCAACACCTTTGTTTCTACATTATGGGATCTTTATTGGGTCCTATTAGTCTTTCACTTTTTAGAACAAATAAGAACCTATTCACTTTGACATTTCACAAGCATCCCATAAATTTTAATACTCTAATCAATTTTGCTGATCTGCTTTGGTGGGTACCTCCAGTTTTCCTGCATTTTTCAGTTGTGCATGAAACCATCTCACAGACGAGATGCATTTGTGAAGGATTTTTCTTTATATAGTCTTCTACATACATGTACTTGTATCTAACTATATGTATAGCATTCACCAACAAGTTATTTGCCCAGTTACTGAAGATATGCCTTTGTACTTTCGAGCTTGTGATGAAAAATGAGTAGTCAGCAAGGCCATAGATAACCAGTGGCAATCATATCAGCCTTAATAAGCACCCTTTGTGTTAGTGCTTCACCCCCACCCCATCCTTGTAATTTAAAATAATAAAAAATTGTTGTATTTTGAAATGTTTGGAATGGAATAAACATAATATCTTGCTAAGGCTTATTTTCCTTTTACTAGTTTAGCAGTAAATATTTTCTCACAGGTGTCAAGCAGCTTGATGCATAATGCGATTTGAAATGAGATTATTTAAAGATTACTTGTCAGCAACATTTGTATTTTTCTACTTCCATTTGGGACTTTTGGCATTATATGTGTTTTATATTTAGCATCTTAACATTTTTCACTAGCTTATTCCTCAGTCCTTCACTACAAAAATAGAATGGCCTCTATTGGGCTACAGAGGTTTTATTTTGGCCATGTTAGATGTCATGTTTGTTTTTCAGTTTTGAAATCTGTACTTTTTGCCCCCTTTCTTTTTCTGAGTTGAGAGTGAGGAATATTTTGTTAAAAATTCTAGGGTCAAAAAAGTCAGTAGATCCTACTGACGACAGGTTTTTTGTGACACAAGACACAAGTTTATATAGACAGATTGTCCAAGTAATCATCTAGAAGAGACTGGGCAAGGCTGTGTGACCCAGCTTTACACTCTTCCCTTTGAAAGATATTCACAACTGCAATGACCAGTAGTTGAAGTAATCAGAAAGGAAGGCATGAAAGAAAGACCTGGTGCGCGCCAAAGACAGACCCATGGTTGAGTGCCAAAGGCAGCCAAGAGCTCAGCCTCAGAGGCAGATGGAAGTTGTAAAGCAGCCACAGCAGAGCTGTGCATCTCCCTTTCCTGGTATTAGTAAAACTGCAAACAGTGTATTCTTAGGCAGATGTCCATTTTGTCCTGTTTTCACATTTTCTTGTTGCTGTAGGCTTGTAGATGGTCTTCAAGGTCTAAGAAACCGTTGCAACCTGATAGTTATATGTCACTCACATGTGAGGAAACTGCCTCACCTGTATCTTTCAGCAAGCCACTGAAATTCTCCATGCATTGGTTCTCATACCTACTGATCATAGAATCATAGAATGGTTTGGGTTGGAAGGGACCTCAAAGATCAGCTAGTTCCAACCCCCCCTGCTACGGGCAGGGACACCCTCCACTAGACCACGTTGCCCAAAGCCTCATCCAACGTGGGCTTAAACACTTCCAGGGATGGGGCATCCACAACCTCTCTGGGCAACCTGTTCCAGTACCTCACCACCCTCACAGAGAAGAATTTCTTTGTAACATCTAATCTAAATCGACCCTCCTTCAGCTTAAACCCATTACCCCTTGTCCTGTCACTACACTCCCTGATAAACAGTCCCTCTCCAGCTTTCCTGTAGGCCCCTTCAGGTACTGGTAAGCCACAATTAGATCTCCCTGGAGCCTTCTCTTCTCCAGGCTGAACAACCCCAACTCTCTCAGCCTGTCCTCATCGGAGAGGTGCTCCAGCCCTCTGATCAGCTTCATGGCCCTCCTCTGGACTTGCTCCAACAGCTCCATGTCTCTCCTGTACTGGGGCCCCCAGAGCCAGTGATGGGGTTGTAATGCACAATACTCATGCATTAACATTGGTGGCTTCAGTAGTCTATGACTGCCTCAAATTAAAGCATCTTGACTTTCTGTGACTGGAACAGACCACACAGAATATGTTCATTTGAGCAGCTCTATCAGCAGTTTATACGCCTACAAAGATAGTGAGGCTCTTCCCTTGCGTATACACTGTGTTAGCTACTGTTATCTTTATCCCTGATTATTTCAGTTCCTTATGTTTTGGGAGTTTAATCATGTCTTCTTGGAACATAGTGCTCTGTTCTTTACAAAACTCTTCTGTGAGGCTTGCACACATAGACACGGCAACTGGCTTTTAAAAGAAGCAGTATGATCTGCAGCATATATCATAAGACAGAAAAAAGCCTAGAAAACATATTGAGAGACAGATGCTACCCCAGATATCAAAGTTTTTATTTCTGGATACTAGCTTTTCATCTGAGAAACTTGTGCTTTGGTCTGAACACTTTTGCTGCTCACTCAAGAAAGTACCTAGTGGTACCATTTAATTTAGAGAATATTTAATTTCCAAGAAAAGTCATTGTGTCTATTTGTATAAACCTGAAGTGAAGGGATCATCTATTAAGTGTGTATTCAGGCAGTACGTCTATTGATATATATACTCAGGTTCAGCATTATCTAGAGGTAACAGCTGCATGCTTTAAGCTACATGCTTAAATAATCTTCATGCTTAAATAATCTTCATTCTATTCTTTGCCTTAACTTGTTGTTCTATATTCATAAACATTAGTTTATGTGAATGGACTGTCTGTTTATATGAATGGAAGATTCTTCACATTTTGGTGTGTAAAACTATAAAGCAGACATAAAAAATATACATTTGTCCTTTGGTGAGATTATTTTCTGTATCTGACATTTAGTTTAAAAGAGAATTTAAGAGACTGGAAGCTGATGCTTGATCAGCTAGATTTTGAGTTGATAGTTTCATCACGAAGTTAAACAAAACCAGGAATGTATGTGTGATCTCCTGGTACTTAGTGAAATAAGCAGCATGCAGCTGAGGTTCCTATTCTCTAAAATAAGAAGTTATTTCTCTTTTTGCTTACTGTTAGGTTTTCCCATTCTTCCACTTACTTCTGGAAACTTAGGCCATTTATTTGGAATATGTACTCTGTCCGAATTGGTTTATAAAATGTTCCTATTTGGGCACTTGTTAATCAAAGCATGTGAACTGGGAAACATTCTTGAGAATTTAAGATTCGTCCAAGCAATGACTACCTGTATCAGCTCCTGCTATGGGAAATGGCAGCGTTTGCTCTGCAGGTGAAACACTGCATTGCAGCTAAAGGGAGATGGCAAAGTCACGATTCTGTGTGCATGTAATGGTAACCACAGAAGTGACTTAGAAATCTTAACACGCAACAAGATTTTTATTGAAGTAACAGCAAAATAACAAATTTAATAAACCTCCTCTTTTTTTTTTAAAGTGTATTTGAATTTGGAAAGCACTCCTGCCCTTAAACAGCACAGTGCCTTTTAAAACCACCTATTGAGTGACTTACTCTGTACTGACTCACTATTTATTGTTCTACCAACAGCATTTTGTGAGGCTGAGAGCTACGTACCAGGCAAGCATCTTAAATCGAGTTGTGTAATTTTAGCCATTATGAGTTATGCACAGCAATAACTAGGATAATACAGTGAGAAAAGCTATGCTTTTACTGCAGGCCATTTTTTTAGAGTTCTTCTTCCAGACATAGCACAAGGAGAAATCATATTTTATTTTCTCAGTGCACTTTCCCATTTTTCATTCCATTAGCATTTTTCTCAAATGCTTTATTCTACTGCAGTTCATGCAGCAAGCATTCCTCTCTTTTTCCTCCCATTCTTTTCATTTTAATAGCTCTTGCACTTACCTATTTTTAGAGGGGTTGTAAGTACACAAGCACACATAAATACACATTCTATCTCACATCTCTTTATTTGATATGCCTTTCACTTGGGTTCGGCCTACATTTTCTTCGTAGGTTCTCAAGCTTTAAATCATAGAAAGAACTGAAAAAATAGTTCATATATGTCAGTTTCCTTGGTGTAAGATAGAAACTAAGAAGAAATATATGAGCCCACCAACGTGTCTAGCTCATCAATGAGTTTGACAGAGATTTCTTCCAGTGCTAGTACCAAGACACTGAAAAATAAGAAGGTGAAGAAATGCTGGCAAATCCAGTGTCATAGATCCAAGCACTGCCTTATCATCATGATGAGTCACAGCATCGTAATATGGAGATGCCAGGAGCTAACCGCACTATGTTTGGGTAACTCAATACTGAAAAGGATGAGTGACAAAAGCATTTATAATGACAATTTTTCCCTGTAATTGGAAGCAGGAGATAGTTCCCTGTGGCTTGTTCCTTTCTTCACAGGGGCCTGCTGACAGGACTGCACAATGGTATTTTCTATACCTAGGTTGTAAGGTGGTCCAATTATTCCCGATGGTCGAATTATTCCTGAGGACTAAAGTGTAATCAAGCGCTGCATCCATCTTCAGGGAATTAGTTCAGTGGGTTTCTTGCTTGGAGCCTGGAGCTAGGTTGGCTTCTGCCATGTCCTGTTATGGCATCTGTTTAAGATGGTGTGTGGGTGTGTTTTTGTTTGGGGATAACTAACCCCTCTCCATTGATTATAGAAGGAGAGCCTAGAGTAGATACACAATTTTTATACAACTGAAGTTGTGACATGAGTAACCATACTACTCCACGAATACTATGGGTCTTCGTGAAGTCAGGTAGGTGTTAATTTCAAGTACCAGTGTTACTGGCCAGTTTCATACACACACAAATCAGTCTAGCCATTCTGTTTGCTTAAAATCAAGTAGGTCCACATATTTTTACTGTGGGTCCCTGACGTGGTTTAACCCAGGGGGCAGTTAAAACAATCACGTAGCCATTCACTCACTTGTCCCCTCACAGTGGGATGGGGGAAAGAATCGAAAAGAAAAAGGTAAAACTCGTGGGTTGAGATAAAAACAGTTTAATAGAACAGAAAAGGAAGAGAATAATAATGATAAAATAATGATGATGATAAAAGAGTATACAAAACAAGTGATGCACAGCAATTGCTCACCACCTGCTGACTGACGCCTAGCTAGTTCCTGAGCCACACTGCCTCCCGGCCAACTCCCTCAGTATCCCTTTGGCCAGCCTGGGTCAGCTGCCCTGGCTGTGTCCCCTCCCAGCTTCTTGGGCACCCCCCGCCTTCTCGTTGGCAGGGCAGTATGAGAAGCTGAGAAGTCCTTGACTGCTTGTCAGCAACTAAAACATCAGTGTGTTACCGACATTGTTCTCATCAAACACAAAACACAGTAGTATAGCAGCTGCTAGGAAGAAAATTAACTCTATCTTAGAGAAAACCAAATAAAAAATAATGAGTTCACCTACCATAATAATAAAAGCCTTAACATTTTTGCCTGGATTTGGTGTTGGAATGTGCTTCCATAAGCACAGCTATGCCTGAAATGCAGATGCATGTGACATTGTTGCGGTGCTTGTTGGTGCCAGCCAGGGTTGTTCATGCATTGCTGTTACAGGACATTCACATAAAACATACATTAGTATTCCCCACTGAAACACAGGAGACTTCATTTTACCTATATGAAAAGCAAACTTTTGGTTTCAAACAGGCCTTAATAAGTTTCTGAAAGCTGCAGTTATATTTTTAAACAACTACTTGATGCAAATGCTTTCTGCAATTTTTGTAAATTTGTTATATCTGGGAATGCCTACATACTATTAACACACAAGTAAATCCAATGGAAATGTTGCAAATTATACCCAAGAATGTTATTTCAAACACGCACAGGAATTCTCCAGCAGAGATCATTATGTAGGTATGAGGCTCTTACCTCAACAAAAGCCTTGACCAGACAGCTTGGTTATACAATGAGCAAATGCAAAGGGCCACATGGAATAATCACTGCTGCACAGACTGTGAAGCCATTCCATTGAATCTAATCCCTGCTCGAGGCATAGTGGTCCCTTTGATCACACTTCAGCCCTTTTTTCTTCAACACGCATCTGGCCTCGTTGAAGCCCGCCCTATTACTACACTCCCTTTTAGCATACAGATAAATTAAAAGATATGATGCCAGAGGCTGAAATTTAGGAATATGCAACACAGTTTTTGGTTTTCACCAAACTAGAAATTTGTTGTGCTTTGTAAATGACTCTAAACTGTGCCTCTTGGTTGCAGCCCTGAGCAACTTCTAGTTTACCTGTCTAGAAAATGTTACTCTATTACAGGAGAAATAAGGACACCTATCCTAGGCGACAAAATGCTACCTGCGGCTTCGTTGCCAGGGGACTCTCTAAAACTGAAAAGACAGGCATAGGATATATGTATTTACTTGCATTGATAAGATTTTATAATATGCCCTTCATAGGCCAGGGGTGAAAACTGTAGGGCAAACGTAAAGTTCTTTATAGCTGCAGGCAGTAGATAAGCCCGTATTTGCCTTGGGCAACTGCAGAAAGGCAAGGGTCAGCCATAGAAAATATCAGCAGTCAGAAATTACTGTCCAGAACACAGTTTCCTCGGATCTGAGAGGAGGAACTAGGAACAAAATCTGCCTATAGCCCCAGCTAAGCTGGGAGGCAGACACAGGTGTTTGGATTTGGGTCACTCGCTTCACATCTTATGCAGAAAGCAGTTTCTACTAGAAACTGATACATCAGAGGAAATTCATCCTAGTCAAAGTTATGTTGAAGGGTTTAAGCTCAGCTGTACAACTGTCTTCACAAATAAAAAGGAGGCCAGTGCTCAGCGTCTCCGAGAGCCGCATGCGCGAGAGGGCTCTCTGAGGGGAACAGAAGAATAGGCAGGAAGGGGTGTGGAAAGCTATCTTATGACTAATTGCTGTTTGCAGCTGCAGATAGACATGTGCTTAATTATCTGCTATATGCATGCAAATTTGGTTTGCTGTCAGTAGAGTCCAGATGTTCACTTCCATTATACTAAGTACAACAAACAAAAGGAAAAGGGTCAAAGAGCAAAATGAAAGGGGCCAGGAGTGGCAGCTTCGTGATGTTTTCCTTCCTGTCACATGCTAGGCCTGGCCTACCGTTTTTCTGAACTCCCCAACACAGAGATTTGTGAGTTTATAGGTTGAGCATCTGGTCAGAGAGGAGGTGAAGCCTGAGAAAAGATGTTCCCACCGCAGCTCCTCTCCCAGGGCAATACCAGGAAAGGGGCGCAGGCAGGCATCCAGCCCCGCAGCAGGCAGAGCCTGGGGCGCGGAGGCAGCTGGGGCACCCGGGATGCCATGCAGGCACGCAGGAGCTGCCCAGGAGCCTAGCACTGCATCTGTGGTGGGAAGGGCGCAATGGCTGGGCTCCTTGGCACCACCATGTAGCTTCAAATTGTTCAGGCAAGCCAACAGTCAACAGAGTTTCTAACTAGCTTCTCTCCTGCAGACGTTTCCCTTAACAGGAGTAAATCCTCTCAGAGCAGTGTTAAGGCTTGTTTTTCCATACATACCTTTCCTTCTTCAACTATAAAGTCTTTTTCTTTCCGTCCATCCTCTTGGCTCACATCTGTTATTTAGGTAATTTTTTGTAGCGATAAAAAAAATACAGTATTTTTTTAACAGAAAGTTAATTGAAACATTCTTTAACTCTTTGTAGCAAAGTGCTTTTCATAAGATCTACATGTTGTGTTCCCAACATTTAAAAACAAGAGGCTACATAAGCAAGATTAGATCCTTTTCCCCTATCAGCCCTAATCAGGGAACACTAGAGCTATGTTGATTTATACCAATCACGCACCTGGCCTTTATTCTGTTTGATGGCATTCAGTGTCTCTTTGGAAGATTTAACCTATTCATTTAATTTTAATTAAATAACAATGATGATCATTAGTGGTTTTGTGGTGTCTGTTTTGAATTAAATTTGTTCGGAGTATATACGTCATGTTGATTTGTTTTATCTTTTGTGATAAATGTAATATCCTCAGTGATCACATGTCATCTTAAGTGGCTCTGCAGTGGGAACATTTCCTTCCTTCAACATGGCAATATCAAGTTACAAGAATCTGACTAAATACAACTTACCAGTTCAAAGTTTGGTCCTACTCTTCTGCACACGAGGATAATGAAATTCCCAGAAGGGTTTTCTTTTCTTTGAGCCTAGTAAAGGCATAGTGGGATGACTGCAGTTACTTCTGATTTCCAGCAGCATGGGAAAGGGCTGAGCCTGGGCAGGCTTTTTGGGCATTTGGTCTGGTTGGCTCACGGTCTGAGACCCCCCTCGGCACTGCCCTCATTGCTGACACTCGTCAGCCAGAACGGTGTATCTGTGTAGTCTCCTTGCTTCCACCCCTATTGCTGATGCAAGTACCATTTGCATTTGTGTAAAGTTTCCATTTATGTATATTTGCATAGAAAGGGTTATCTTAGGTTTTCTGGAGAGAGACTGTGTCCTGCCATGTATTACATAACAGATTTAATCTGTAATAACAATTCTTTATAAACCTTGGCACTATTTTAGAATACGTTTTTTATAAACTGTATGTAAGATTTTCTGCATGTTTTAATAAAGTGTGTGAGTCAAAGTCCTGTGAAGTGGTTAGATTTTTCCTCTAAGCCACTGAACTTTGGATCATGCCCACGTATTTTCTTGGAGAATTGCCCAGAGCACCTTTAGCTTCTTTACTACTTGGGCTACTGTCCTCAGGGGTATGTCATTACCTTTGATTTAACTGAGCACAGCAAAGGGAAAGTTAGAACTTTATTACTGATTTGACACCTTGTCCTCGGGTAAATTTTATTAGTTGAAAACCTTGCCTTAGCCAGAGGAATCGGTATCAGGGTCTATTATTAACTCTCTAGGTTTGTAGCAGCTGGACAGTAATTCTGACCAGAAAGTAATCAGAAGGATACAGAATTAAGATTTATGGCAGGTGCTGTTACCTAACAATATAAATGCCTCTATTAAAAAAACAGATCTGAACGTTTCTTTCTAGATTGAAATTCTAACAGTCTTCTCCCATATTAATTTATATATTACTGACATTCCTATGAATGTAATTATTCACTCAGTGCACAGTTCTCCTGTGACAGGAATCTTAGACATAGACTCCAGCACAATAGAGAAATCTGTTGCTGTTCCCAGTTTAAATATAACTGGAGACAAAAGACCATGATGCCAACTATCTGCCTTTTATTCTGTGTAATAATACAGCAGTGCTCAATCTTTATCAACGAGTGGGTGACATCTTAACAAAGAAACTGCGTCTCATGGAACATTTCACATATGATTCACATTTGGAACAACCTGTAGGAAACATTGAGGTGCAAAGTAATGATAGAAGTGTGTTTAAAAAAAAAAAAATCAAAAACAAACTTATGTATTTTGAGTGCTATCACCTGCCAGCCAGGAGACACAGTATGATATGAACAACAGGTCATAGTTTGGTTTCATTGCTACAGAGGATCCCCAAAACTGACAGAGAGAACATAAAGACTGACTGGTTATTTTGCTTGCAATTCTTTAGACTCAGAGCATGCCTCACTGCAGCTCTGGCAATGACCAGTCTCTTGCAGTTTTGAGATGTCTGGGCCAGCTGCACAAAGGAGGTTTATGCTTATGCCTTGCTTCAGTGAAGCTATAACATTGTATTATGGCATTATCCCCGTTAATGTAGAGTAGTTCCTTTTGCCAGGGACATCCATTTAATGTATTTTTAGAAAATACAGACAGATTTACAGAAGACTGGACCATTGTGCCCTAAACTTCCTTACATCATTGGAGAAAGATGTAGAAGGTTTTTTTAAATGAGGAAAGCACAAAGAGAATGGTAAAAGGCAAAAAGCATGGCAAGAGTTCATTACAAAGCCATAATGTATTTATAGTGTTTTCAGTAAGACTGCATTTTCCAGGCTGTTTTATAAGGAGCAGAAAGGAAGCAGAGGGGAGAAAAAAACTCCAAATAATTCACAGAGTGCTCCGGAAGAGGCAAAACTACATCAGGAGGAAGGGATAAAATGAAATGGCTCACAGGTGACTCCAAACAAGTGGTTACAAAACCAGAGAAATTTAACTCGCCCAATTCATTTTGCTGCTGACAGAAGTGAAAGGCTGCTGGCTCTGGATTTTACGTGAAAGATTTACGGTACCAAAAGCACAGACCGTAACGCTCAGATAAAGGAAGACTGTTAAGAAGTTTTACTTGGAAGCTTTTATTTTTGAAAATTTAAGTTACAGTATTGTTTATAAGCAGTGAAAAGAAAAAATGTTTTCCTTGTAAATATATGCTTTTTTCTATAGTGAATGTATATTTCTTTCTACAGTGCCCTGTGATCTATTTCATTTTATTCATCTGCCGTTCTCAGTGTTAGGCTTCCTAACTGCCTTTCAGCTCCCACTAATCTGGCTGTGTTTTGTAGTTATAATAAAAGGAACTCTCAGACCTTGGTGTCATCCACCTCAGATAACATGATCCTATTAAATCTAATCCAAATTAACTAGAGGAGAACCCTTTGCCCTTGATACTCATATGGACAAGAGAGAGATTTGGCACTAACAATACCAATGTGGTTTAGTCTGGAGAGGAAATCTTCTGCTCTCCCTATGTAATTGATTTGGGATTCAGATGAGCTGTTAGGGCAATCTAAACATACTGTTAAAGAGTGGGGGTTTTTAGCCATGCACTCTCAGTGTATTGAATGCTGTATTAGATCCTTTGTCATTAAACTTCTCAAAACTTTCTTCAGAAGCTTGAATTTCAAGAGGTACAAATCATATAGCAAGATCTTGCCAGCAGACATTAACATATGCGTTTCTTTGTTCTTACTTCTAATTTTAAGGTGAATGAAGCAAATTGCAAGCTGTAATACCTTTGCACCCTTGAACGCAAGCAATGAGTAATAATGCAGACTTAGAAAGGATGACTGGACTTGAAAGTTTTTTACCATTGAAAATATTAATATTACTTAAAGACTTGAATAGCAAATAGTAAAGATGACTAGAGAATAAAAATTACTGGGAAAGCCTCTCCTGCAGGACTTACTTGCTTTTGTTCTAACACAGAAACTGATAGATATGGGGGGGCGCCATCTGAAATGCTATAGGCAAAGGAGGTAAATAATCCATGGAAGTTACTGTCAAATGGCAACACTCGGATGATGAAAGCATTGGAAATACTACTTATAACAATAAAAAAAACCCATGACAGGGTGTTTACCAAAGGCTTACATTGCTATTTATTCACATAACATTTCATCTTACTAAAAGATTTAGTCACTTCTGGTCTGCTATAAAAGGTATTGGGGGAATTGTTTATTTTGACTTTAACAAAGATCTTTTCTGGTGAACCTAAAGAGAAGAAATCTTTACAATTGAAAATATGTCTACCATTCACGACATGAAATGCTTGAAAATTCAGGCTCTTCTGTTCAAGAAGATGTTTCCCATGTGAGAAAATTCAGAACATTCTAAGCACAGAAAAGACAATGCATGAAATACAGTTCAGTGTCCACGTGGATTTCTTCAATAATAATGTCTTCATCAGACTAATCTAAACAGGACAACTCCTTTCCTCCTGTAAAGATTATCCACTGGCTCTTTAGGATCAAAAAGCTTTTTACTAAGTGTTTATCAGCCTGGTATAGATCTATATATGTTAAAGTTCAAACCCCAAAACTCTAGTTGGCTTTTATTGATTGTCCCAACAATGTGTGACAGCCTGACTCTATGGCAGCAATACAACTGAAGAAACTGGGAGGGGGGGAACAACAACCAAGAACCTTAAAAACCAGAGAGACTTTTCTACTTTTTTGTTATGCATTAGGATTGTACTGGAATTAATACTTACTAATCATTATAACTTACATTTACTCAAGTCTTTATGCATTTTTCATTTCTTCTTGTCAGCATTAAAACAACTACTGATAAAATAAAATCAGATGGAAGGGAATTGAAATCCAGGACTGGCTCCAGGTTGTGATGCAAAAATCTTTGCCATGTTTGCTTTTTCTGAGGGGGAAGGGAAGAAGGAAAAGGTTTTTTGTGACTAGGGAAAATACGCTTCAGAGAGCAGTCTGGTAGGCACAAGATATGAAATGTTACTAGAGAATTGCTTGATAAAGTTTAACTGTTCTTCCTTTCTCCTTGTGGAAATTTTCAGTGCCAGTAAATCAATTGAGTATTTCCACAGTTTTGGTCACCTGAATATTTGACAATCTACTTCAAAGGCAGGGGGCTTTAGGCTTAGAAAGGATTCAGTTCTTGCTACCTGAAAAGATGATTTTCAAACCCCACCACCTCCAGGCTGATGGGTGTTTCTGTCCCACGTGGCAGGCAGCCACACAGGAGAACCTGTTTCTGCAGAGCATCTCCGGAGAGAGGGCTCTGCCACTACGTGCCAATCCCCAGCTCCCTCAGAGGCCTCAACCCTGGCACGCTTTCAGTGCATCCCATTTGCTCCAAAACTAGCTCTACAGCTAAGAAACCTCTGCATGGTCATAGATTTGCCTGTTGCAGAGGTGCCATAAAAGAAAAAGCAACACAGACTTTAGTGTGAACAGCTTTCTTACAGTTTTACCACCCTGCAAAGCTATAAAGGACCTGCAAAGCTGCAAAAAATTGATAAGGGATTAATGACCAAAACCAATAGGTCTGGCATCCTCTTCTATTAATCCAGCTAGCACCTTATTCCAAACACACTAAGGACACTCTGCTGCACCTTGAGCAAGGCAGCAGTGGAAGGTGGGAGCAACATTGCATTAGGTGGGAAGGAGGGTTTGTTTGCATCACTGCCTACTCCCACCTAGGACCAGCTGTAGAAAATGTTTTAATTTTGCAAAAGAGGGTTGGCATCAGGGAATTGAAATTAAAAAAAACCAAACAAGTAACTATCAAAGTCCTGTTTCTGAATCACAGTGGAAGAAGCAGCCATGTCAAGTCTATTCAGTCCAGCCCTGTATTCAGAAGAATAAAGCAAACTGGGTCCCCTGCCCTCCACCATGGGTCACGATCAGGCACAAAGTAAAGATTTGAATGTCAAAGAAAACAGTTTTGCTGGTTTAGTCCTGCAATTCATAACTGTAGCAGGTGCAACTGCTGTTCCTAACATAACTTGTCTTCATTTAATCAGAACACAAAAAAGCCTATGGAGGAGACTTTCTGGCTCTGAAGATTACAAGAAAAATTACTCTGAGGTTTGTATATAACCAAATTCTAATAAGCAGAGAAAATGGACTCCTGCTTATTCAGGCAAATCAGCTTCTTAAAGCTACAGAAATATTTGCATACAGCAAGCAGGATTTAGCAGCCTGTAAAAAGCACAAAAACCCGCAAACACCTGGTTAAAAGAACCAAACAAGAAAATGGATGGTTTTAAGAACATACTGCATTTATTTGGCCCCAGAATTCCTAGCATTGTAACAAACTCCCAGAGTTTCACTCCTTAAAGTGCTTCAAACTCCATTTATATTATTATTATTATTACTTTTAACATTAATGTACATTTCTGTATAAACATCAATCCAAAGAGATTTATATTTTATAAAATTCTTTATATTAGTGGATCAAATTTGCTCTCAAGATGACCAGCATTAAGGCAAATTTCCAAAATTAAGACACTGGAGTTACTCAAGTCTATGCTGTTGCAGGTGAGAGCAGAATTTGGCCCAGTACGGTATATACAATTATATTTTCTGCATATATTTCAAAAGGCACGACGGATTACCTTGGAAATCAATAACATTTAAAAGAGAGTTTTATCAAAGCAAAGACTCTTAATTTGCTTTGGTGCAGTCCACATCCAGAGGATGTGTTTCCTCACCAACTCTTCTGAATAACCAGCCTGATGACACCATCACACCGTGATCAGCAAAGGGGGAACCCACGTTGCATGAACTCACACAGTATTTCAGCAGACCCAGCCTGGTGCATGTACTACTGTAACAGCCAAGTTATTTCACCGGGCACCCATGCAAACTCACTACACCATGAACCTCTGAAATACTCCTGGTGGAGACATGTTTGTTATTGATATTAATATTCCGAAGACAGCCAAAAAATGGGTCTTTAACTGGAAGCCACAGTGTGTCCAAATTTGCTACAAAAACAAGGTAGAAAGATCAAGTTAATAAAATGAGAATGATTTTAAAGAACATTAATTACTGCAAGGCTTTCAAAAGAGCAGGAATGATATAGGACTACATGCATGATCGGGACCTTTTTTTTGGAAAGGAAAAAAAGCCAGTAGATACACAAAAAAAATAAGAAGCAATAATACTACCTGGAATTTTGCCGAAGTAGAGTGGCTGATGAACAAGTCTTGGAGGAGAAGGTAGGAGTCCAGTGGTATAGTTACTCTGCGTGCCCACCTCTAGCTGCACTGTGTTCTTCTTCTGAAAGACTGCAAAGAAGCAGGTGAATGAGTACTCTTTTTCAAGCCTATTAAAGAATCAACTAGATATGTCACTATTTTTAAATAGCATCTGTCTTGAAATTGAACTCATAGGAAAAACAGATTTTATTTTAATTCAAAGTCAGATTGACACATCTAGGCACTCTGGGGCTAAACGCAGCCCGAAAAACCTGTCGTATGCAAAGCTTTGAATTAACACAGGGCACATACGTTGCTCTAAAGAGTATTCTCAGATTAAACATTAGTGAAATGATTAACAAAAATCTAGAGCTGCAATGCTGTGTGCCCACTGTCCTCTCAACATTTCAGAAGAACTGGTATGATACAATGTACCTGCAATAGTATGCCACCGTCCATTAGACAGAGGTTGCTTAGGTGTGACTGATGTTTGGAATTCTCCAGCACCACTATTTCCAGCAGCAATGATCTGTAAAAAAGTTATCTTTTAAGTTTCCGTGGCAAAGAGCAACAGAAAAATACAGTACTTTAAAGTAATTTACTGAACTTGTGATGGCTGGGTTTCACCTAGTTTTAAGAGTCAGTCATTCCATACATATTTCAGAAATTATCCTCTCCAAGAGGAAAGTAAATTTCTCTGATAGAATCCCAGGAGAGGATATTTGACAAATTTTACAAGCATAAATACATACCTTTGTGTCTCCCCCTCAATCTTACAAAATTATTTTAATTCTTTTGACATAATGTCTCTGAGACAAGGCCTTTCCCTTTCCCTTCCCCCTCTCCCTCCCTTTTCCCTTTCCCTTTCCCTAAGCAGTCATCTGCACGCTTGGCATCGCCTGAGAGAATCTCTGCACTATATTTCTCTGGCCTTGCACACAATTTTGGACTATTTGTAATTCATTCATGAAGCTTGCTGCCTGACTATTTACAAGGACATTTTGAACAAGCAGCTGCTTGTGCTTTTTCACATCTTGCTTCTCATTACTTATGAGTGCATTGTTCTTTTTCAACATCTTCCTTTCAAACTCTCTTTTAGTATGATGGTTATGACAAACTTGGTAATCATCAGGTAACTGATATGCTGAGTCCACTTCCTATCAGGCTGATTGATGGTGTCCCACTGATCTTTTATTCCTTCCTATTGCATCCTGTCTACATTGAATCAGGCTTTCTGCTGAAAAAAATCAATCTTGCCCTTAAGGAGTCACCAGCTGTTGATGCCCCTGCTTCCATGTGCTAGTTGTGTCTTGAACCTGATCACTGATCTGGGGGAAACTAGCTGACTAGCTGCCATCCAGAGGGACCTTGACAGGCTGGAGAGGTGGGCCTGTGCGAACTGCATGAAGTTCAACAAGGCCAAGGGCAAGGTCCTGCACGTGGGTCGGTGCAATCCCAAGCGCGACTATAGGCTGGGCAAGGAATGGATTGAAAGCAGCCCTGAGGAGAAGGACTTGGGGGTATTGATTGACGAGAAGCTCAACATGAGCCGGCAGTGTGCGCTTGCAGCCCAGAAAGCCAACCATGTCCTGGGCTGCATCAAAAGAAGTGTGACCAGCAGGTCGAGGGAGGTGATCCTGCCCCTCTACTCCGCTCTTGTGAGACCCCACCTGGAGTACTGCATCCAGCTCTGGGGGCCCCAGTACAGGAGAGACATGGAGCTGTTGGAGCGAGTCCAGAGGAGGGCCACCAAGATGACCGGAGGGCTGGAGCACCTCTCCTGTGAGGACAGGCTGAGAGAGTTGGGATTGTTCAGCCTGGAGAAGAGAAGGCTCCGGGGAGATCTAATTGTGGCTTACCAGTACCTGAAGGGGCCTACAGGAAAGCTGGTGAGGGACTGTTTATGAGGGAGTGTAGTGACAGGACAAGGGGTAATGGGTTTAAGCTGAAGGAGGGTCGATTCAGACTAGATGTTACAAAGAAATTCTTCTCTGTGAGGGTGGTGAGGTACTGGAACAGGTTGCCCAGAGAGGTTGTGGATGCCCCCTCCCTGGAAGTGTTTAAGACCAGGTTGGATGGGGCTTTGGGCAACGTGGCCTAGTGGAGGGTGTCCCTGCCTGTAGCAGGGGGGTTGGAACTAGCTGATCTTTGAGGTCCCTTCCAACCCAAACCGTTCTATGATTCTGTGAAAAAGATAAATAATAAAACCAAGTTCCCTAATCTGGGAAGAGAAAAGCAAAGCTGAGCTTTCTGAAGTTAGGTAGTCTCATGCTGGTTTAAACCGTGCCATGAGACAGCAGGTCCTGTGGAGCACTGACATTTTTCTATTTGATGTCTCTCCAGCAGCAACCACAATAGTTTTGTAGTCCAAGACTCACATTCTGAAGCTGTTACATTATGAAAAAGCAACAGTGATAATAATCATCACCATGACCCAGAAGTTGCTAACACAACGCACAACTGCTCAAGTTCTGTAACGGACGTGGTTATGGAGCTGCATCAGTACAGCCATGCGATGACTGATGTAGGAGTAGGAATAAGCCAGGGGGTCCTGTAGCCTCTGGCCAAAACCGCAGGTGGTTTTGCAAAGGCTCAGAAGTCTGAGAAAATTAAGACTGTGCCCCACTGCTGAGCACTGTTGAGAAAGCATGAGCAAGCTAGTGTGCACACAATGGAAGCTGCTAATGTAGGCATAGACACAGGTGAAATGCTCAATTTCCCATGCTATGGTTTTAAACAACTCTGAGGAACTTGTTTAACATTATACCTATAGACAAATGTTGTAACACCTAAGTCTAGAGTTCCAGGTCAGAATTTCGCCTGTGGAATGAGGGCAATACAGCTGAAATAGAAACACGGCCTGTACTTACCTTTCCTCCTTCCATGTAAATAGTCAAGTAGTTGTTTTCCTTGCTTCCAGCATGGAGGAGTATACCTGTTGAAGTCCTTGGTCGAACAGTAAATACAATCTTAAAATCCGAGCCCATCAGCAAATTACCTGTGGAGAATTAAACAGTGGGTAGAGGAATGATCATAGGAAGAGATAATTGGAAAACTATGTAAAAAATAAATAAAAACATACACCCTTAAGACATAATTCCATATGCCATAATCTCTACACAGCTTACCAATGGTGATATATCCTCCTTCATTAAAGAAATAAATCCCTGTGTCCATGGGAACATCCAGACATGGAAGTATGCCATTTTTTTGCTGAGGTGCATTCATGACTTTTCCGTTCATCTTAAAATTCCTCAGGCAACCCTTGAAACTGTTCGTTGGTATATTCTGAAAGTATATTTCAAAACATGAATACTGAAGCGTGATGGCAATTTTTTTAGTAAGAATACCCATTAGCTCTTTTGTACTGTTGGATTGTAGAAAGCCAACTGGCACTAAAGGCACCTGAAACCCATCTCTGATGCAGTGAAAAGGTATTCCAACATTTAAAAAAAGAGCTTAAAACATGAAAGTAACAGTTGATTTTGAGTTAACATAACTCTTGCTTGCAGAACAGATACTTCCCAATGATGTGTCACAAAGACAATGCAACAAGAGTTGTGAAATCTCAAGTACAGCCTTCCCTTCCTAAGAGGCTGTTTATTTAAATCTGATTTTATGAAATGCCCTGCATCATTAATTGTCCAATTTTTCAAGTAATAGGAACCACACATATTTCAGATTAAAATCCAGTCCTACATTTGTAATTCCTTAATGACAAGGATCGCTTTGCTTCTCTACAGATTATTGCTTAGTCCACTGAGGTAAATATTTCGTGGGAAGAGGGTATTACTGGAATTACAAATGTGACTTTTGTATTTTCTATTTTTTAAATAATAGAAAGGAAAACAGTACATGGATGTCATCAGTGTCTTGGCAACACACATTGAAAATATGGGTCCAGCTGAGAGCTGTGTTTACAGGTGAGGAAAAAGATCTGTAATGAACAACTGCAAACACCAGTCACAGATGGTGCTCACTTGGTGCTTGGAAATATCCCCCAAATCTTTTCAACGTGGAAATCCTGCATATTAACACTTTCATGTGTAATTAGTGCAGCATAGGGAGTGTGTGGGGGTGGACGCATCAAATATTTACCTGTCCTTTCAGTGATGGCAGCCCTCCCACATAGATTGGTGGCTTAATGCTGATGGCAGAATTTGTTGCTAATCTTCCGTGCTGGGCCCTTAGACCATCAACAACAAGGTGGACATTCTTCCCATCTGTGCTGAAGACAACCTTTGCAGGGTGCAAACATAACAAAATGAAAAAACCCAAGGCCAATGAAAGCCACTGGAGATTTTTTTTCTTTAACTTAAACATTGTACTGTTGAAGTATTTAAAGTGAAAATAACATGCTGTGACCACCAGTCTCCGTAAGCTCTCTCATAACAGAGACCTGTCAACCACATGAACTTTCAGGCATAAGAATTAACTTCAGATGACCAAAATCGATTTTCTAATTACTTAAAAGTTCAATAGGCTGTGCCTGCTGAATGCTAGTTGTGGTTTCACCACGGTTCCTGTGCCATACTACTTACAGTGTGCCATTGCCCATCATTGTATTTAATACTGGTTTTGATTTTGATTCGTTTTCCTCCAGAGCCAAGTGAAAAGACAAAACGTCCTTTTGAAATGTGGAGAGCCATATAAGAGTCCTCAGACTTTTCCTCCATGAAAACTATTAACCCTCTTGATGATCGAGTCCGTACATCTACAGAAAAATGTAACCTGTAGTGGAAAGCAAGCATATGCAAATATAGATCTGTTTTGGTAGCTCCTGTATTCTTTCTGTTCTCCAGAAAAATGCCAGTGAAACTGCATTTGTGAAATGCAGAATAGCTTTTAGGTGGGATCACAGTGCTCTGCATTGCCTGCATTTCTGAATGTGAATGAAAGTTGACATATTCAGGCTTAGGACTTGGCATCAATATGCACTGTAATTGTCTACCACATCCAAGTCAATCTACTCAGTTTGGGTAAATGTTAGCAAAGAAAAAAATGCCTGAACCTTTAGAACCACTCTTCTGTTACGCCCCAAGACATAAGCAAGAAGAAAATACGAGCTCTTAGCACCCAAAGATTCAAGCAGCTTTGACAATTTGAGTATTAGGAGGAGAACAGAGAACATTTGTATTACCTGTCTGTAGATGATGGTGGAGAAAACATGTAGGACATGAAACTCTTGGGTGTGTTTCCAAGGAGATACGCTTCACTGCTGACATTTAACCAAGTTGGTGAAGTGTGGTTTTGCTGGTTTTGCACATTAGAGGCTTTCAAATAATCAAGGTATTTTTCATTCTGTAGATGTAAGACAGAACTGAAACATTTACTATGCATGAACATGAAAAAAAAACATTTTCAATCTACACATTTAAGAGTTCCCACCTGAGGCAGTCAACAGCCTTCTCTAAATGAAACAGAAGCTGTTGTCATTCTGGACAGGTATGGGTTTAGCATGGAACTTCAGCACAGAAAAGAATATGCTTCAGATGGGAGATGGAAGGAAAACAGTAACATCTGAATCTTGGTTCTACAAACCATGGCTGTGCAGACAAAGCCTTGGCATCAATATGGAGCGAAGATGACAGTAAAAATAAGCATACCTTGAGCATCTTAAACCTGAGAGGATTTTTAAATTCTTTCAGCAGCAGTGGTTGAAGGTTCTCGTATTTGTGGCAAGCTCCGAGGGACACACCAGTCTTTGCAGTATAATTAACAAGATTTTGAACCTCAGGGAGCTGACCTTCCCTAGAGTGATGAAAGCAGTAAGTGCTGTGACACAGCATTCCTTTTCTTTAGTGTAATCAACAATGTATTGTAAAACTGTGTTCTGTACAAGATAGATTTCCCAGGGACCTGATGTTAAAGTACCAGTTTTCATCTTTCAACGAAAAATGTAGGTTCAATGCCGTAAAAAGTATTCATGTTTGTCTGGGTTGCGCGCATTTCTTTTTGGCTATGCGAAAAACTCTGATGTTTTGTTCTCATCTCTTCTAAATGAAGTATTTTTTGCTAAAAGCAAACTATTTTAAAAAAACAAATACTGTCATTGAAAAAAAGGGGACAAATGACAGTAGACTTGATTGAGTAAGATTTCTGGATCAGATTACAAACCTCTGCTGGTTAATTATGCATAACCAATGGCAGATCAAGAAAAAATTACAACATCAGGATCTGCTAACTCAATGATTCACTCTCTCCTTAAATAAGATGTTCTAATGAGATTTGTCAAGGGGCAAAGCCCATCACAACTTAATATGTAGCTTTAACATTATAGCCAAATTATCAGAAAGACTGTCAAAACCAATTTCTTGTGTGTATAAATAATAATATTAAGTAACACTATAATTTCATAACTTGTACACAGCATCTCTAATTAGAAATTATAAAACACTTTACAATTAGAAAAAGCAACGAAGCTCCTTGCCTGTGGTTTTCTATGAGAAGAGCGGTAGAGTTGGGAGCAGAACCTGAACTTCTTCAGCTCCAGTCTATTTCTCCATTCGCTTGATCAGACTAGGTACAATATTAATTCTCCATCTATTTTTGTATTAAAAGCAATTTTCCAAATTTGGCTTCTGATGGGGAGGTTAATATACAAGTTACCCCATTGTCTTTCAGTATTTTAAATGAAGACATAATTTGAGCAACCTGATCTAGTGAAAGATGTCCCTGCCCATGATTCTATAATAATTAAATCAGAATACCGTATTTTTTGTAAACTACACACATAGGATCATAGAATGGTTTCAACTGGAAGGGCCCTTAAAGATCATCTCGTTTCAACCCCCCTGCCATGGGCAGGGACACCCTCCACTAGACCAGGTCACTCAAAGCCCCATCCAATTTGGTCCTGAACACTTCCCTTGACTCTTTGAGTGTGACCATCCAGCCAATTCCTTATTCACCAAGTGGTCCATCCACCGAATGTATAATCGTTCAATAAAACTTAGCTACAACAAAGCCCACTGGGACATCACTTGTGACTCTAACAGTGCTTTTCTTTAAAGAACATATTTATGCCTAATTTTTCTCCTAAACTTTGCTTGTAAGATGTCTCAAATAACCAGAAAAACACATGTGAAAAAAAGGGACAACAAATCAGGCACTTGATTTTTATACGTATATACCCTCATTTGTTTGTGTAACTGTTTTGGTTCTGCCAGCAATGTTTGCTCATTTCATTACCTGGCTCCCTCCATAGCTATAATAATACAATCTAGCAGATCTTTCTGGATGCCTTGTTGGGATACATCCAATTTACTATTCTGAGTTCATTCTTTGATTAAAAGACTACTGAACAGGTGTGATTCAGACTAAAATTCCATTACATCTGAGCAGCAGATTTACTTACAACTTGATGTCATGTATAATCTACCTGAATAAAAGAATATTTTGGGCCAGCAAAGTTATGCACTCATGAAGGCTTCACGCGTGTAGAGGAAGAGGAATTTAGGAAAAAGTGATTTTAATATGATTAAAGAAGGAAAACAGGCCAAAATGCATTAAACTAAAATTTTTCTAGGCCAAATACCTTTTTATAAAGATGTTTGAGATGCAACCTTCAAAATCTTCTCCACCAAATTTTATAGGATTGATTAATGCCTGTGCTCTTTGAGAGTTAACTACTGCTGACGCCACATTATCATCAACCAGCAGATATACTCTGAAACAAAGAGAATAAAAATAAACATGAAATCTAGAGAAATAGTTATGAACCTAAATGAAATATACATATATATATATATATATAAAAAGAACCATTTGACAGATGTGTTTTCTTGTTACACTGTAATTATGCTAGAGCTTCTTAACTTACTTCTGGGATTTTTTCAGTATGTGCTCATTGACTGCTATGAAACTGCTCTGTTTTTCGGTAGCAGATATTGAGCAAGAGTTGAAGCTAGTACTTCAGTCCTACAGTGAAATCCTGCTCCAACTGCAATTCATGGAAAAACTCTCATTGACAACTATGGGACAGGACTTCATCCTTTGTGTCAAAATGGTGCACTTGACATGTTAGCAACAGCTAGTACAGGTAATATTAAGTTATAATTACCCGAAGTTACAGGCAATCATTCAAAACTTTCCACTTTAACTAACACTTATGTCATTTTATGTGTTCCACAGAAATCAATATGATTTAGGAGCTCTTCAGTAAATTGTCTCTTCTGATACCTACATAACAGAGTATTATTGAAAAAACCAGACACAATATCAGCTTCTTCCCTGGGCCTTTAACCACCTGTGTTACAGTGACCTATGTAAAGGCTATGGAAAAGGGAAGAGCTCCAAAGCTCCAGCTTGACAAGCTGTCAAAACTCACACAATCTATAAAAGGTATGCATAGTGATGTACAGCTGAAACATCACAGGTACCGACATGCACATTCATAGACCAAAAATCTCTTTTTGATGCATTATTTCAGTATCCTTTGCCAGCAGAGGCTATTTTTAGCTGTGTATCCAAAGAACAAGTCACACAAAATTTTAGTCTTCTTTCTCCAACCACAACACAAAAGAATCAGGTAAAGAACTGGACTCACTTGTTTTGTATTTTTATTACTGTCACATAATGCATTGACCCATCTTCATATTTATTTTTCACTTCAATTTTTGTCTCTCCCATCTTTGCAGTTAAAATGCCAGGTCTCAGAAAGATGGTAAGAATATTAGGCTATAAAAGAATCCCACAAAACAATCAGGTAAATGCAAGTGCCTTTAGTTCTCCTTGATATTGCCATTAATACAGTTCTCAGTGGTCTCTTGTAGGAAAGAAATTTTCTTACACTAAAACTGCATTTCACAGTCATCTTGTACCAGATAATACACCCAGTTCTGCACAATTAGCATAGTTCCTGTTTTAAAATACCTCTATACTCTATGAATACCAAACAGTTATTTAAAATACTTGTTTAAATTATTTTTACAAAAAGCAGAGGATTCAGTTCTCCACTTCTCAAATGCCTGGTGTGCTCTCACTTCTTAACTCCTCCAGCCAGTAACAATGGGGTTCTGCTTGAACCTCCTTGCTTTCTGAGGGAACGTAGCCAAAATGTTCCTTTTTCCCCTGCATATTTGATCATGGTAACATTTCTGCGCGGGGGGAATGCCAGTTTTTCTTGAGAAAATTTCCAGCCAACTATATTAGGCAACAGTTATCTTACTGGGATGGTGGTGTTGCGGTGCATGAACTACCTTGCAGAAGGCTCAAGTTCAAAGCTCAGTTACTGGTTGAACTACTTGCTGGTTGAGTGAAGAAATTGCCAGGATGAGTTTCTCTGGCCTATGACATGCAAGATGCCATGCTCAAAAGATGATTATAATTGTCTTTTCTTGCCTGAAAATACAGGAATCTACTCAAGACTTATGACACAAGCTTATGCCAAACTGGCACAGTCACAAACAGACATGACTGATCGAGAAATAAAACCAATCACATACGCTAAGTTGAACATGTTTCATACCGATAGATCATAATTTAAGAGTGTTCCAGTCAATGCCATGGTCTGAAAGCCAAAGCCAACTTGGAAATCGTTAGGAAATGGGAAACCCGCCGCACTCAGGCTCAGTGTTCCCTTCTTGGAGAAAGCTGCAGATCTGACAAGCTGAAAGAGAGATAATAATGGTTTCAGTGATCTTCCTTTTAATCAGAAGAAATGGCAACATGGGACAACTGCCCTACTCAACGTAATTGCAACCGACTCCAGTCAAAACCAAGAACAAGGCAAACTGCAAGTACAATTATTTCAGCACGAACTGACTGAATTGGTTCCACCAGCATTAACTATGATCTGAGAGACTCTAAAGGGAGATGAGGCTTGCTGAGTATAATGAGCTGTTAGTCTCTAGCTACTCTTTGCATTGATATGATGGCTTTGAAAGTTTTCACATTTGGGGACACAAAAGTGAGCAGCTGGAGGAATGGTTCATAAGTACAGAGCTGTGCAGATGAGCTGCATAACTGAAACTGTGTGAGTCATAGGACAGAATATACCTGGGACTTTTTGAACACAATATGTTTAAATACATGAGAGGTTATACAGATACAGAGAGAGAATGAAGATGAGACCCTCTGCTCTGTGAAAAGCTTAGATGCCACAAAAGGAAAGCAAATGAGCACAAACTTTCAGTGCAATGCCATAGTAAAAACGGCAAATCAGAAAATCATACAATGGTTTGGGTTGGAAGGGACCTCAAAGATCAGCTCGTTCCAACCCCCCCTGCCATGGGCAGGGACACCCTCCACTAGACCACGTTGCCCAAAGCCCCATCCAATCTGGCCTTGAACACTTCCAGGGAGGGGGAATCCACAACTTCTCTGGGCAACCTCTTCCAGTGCCTCACCACCCTCATAGGGAAGAATATCTTCTTGACATCTAATCTAAATCTACCCTCCTTCAGCTTAAGGCCATTACCCCTTGTCCTATCACTCCATGCCCTTGTAAACAGTCCCTCTCCAGCTTTCTTGTAGGCTCCCTTCAGGTACTGGAAGGCTGCTATAACGTCTCCCTGGAGCCTTCTCTGTTCCAGGCTGAACAGCCCCTAATCTCAGCCTGTCCCCATAGGAGAGGTGCTCCAGCCCTCTGATCATCTTCATGGCCTCCTCTGGACTCACTCCAACAGCTCCATGTCCTTCTTATGCTGGGGACCCCAGAGCTGAACACAGTACTCCAGGTGGGGTCTCACAAGAGTGGAGTAGAGGGGCAGAATCACCTCCCTCAACCTGCTGGTCTCACTTCTTTTGATGCAGCCCAGGACACGGTTGGCTTTCTGGGATGCAAGTGCACGTTGCTGGCTCCTGTTGAGCTTCTCATCAAACAACACCCCCAAGTCCTTCTCCTCAGGCCTGCTCTCAATCCATTCTCCACCCAGCCTGTAGCCGTGCTTGGAATTACCCTGACCCATGTGTAGGACCTTGCACTTGGCCTTGTTGAACTTCATGCAGTTTGCATGGGTCCACCTCTCCAGCCTGTCAAGGTCCTTCTGAATGGCATCCCTTCCCTCCAGTGTGTTGACCGCACCACAGAGCTTGGTGTCATCATCAAACTTGCTGAGGGTGCACTCAATCCCACTGTCCATGTCGCCAACAGAGATTGTTTAACAGTGCCGGTCCCAATACCAACTCGCAAGGAACGCCACTCATGGGATCATGCACCATGTCAGCAGAAGTAAGTAGAAGCTGAAAGGTAGTTTTCATCTCTCCATGCAGCATTGGTTAAGCCAACACTGAAACATCACATTGCCCCATTTTAAAAAGAACATGGCAAAACTCAAGGGTGCATAGAAAATAATCATAAAATAATCAGATGAGTGGAGCAAGAGCCTTACACTGAGAGACTTTGGTGGAAGTAGAGTGTGCTTAGCTCTTTCAAGAAAAAATGTTGAGAGGTCATTTAATTAGGGAGCATAAGCACCTAGGCAAGAGGAAAGATCCTGAGTAGAACTAAGTAACTAAGTATTCTGGCCTAATCAATCACAGCAACTGGAAGCCAACAAGTTTACATGGTAAATACGAATTCCTAATTGTACACAGTATTAATTAAAAGGGTGGACTATGTGCTGGAGCAATTTATCACAGTAGGACTGGAGTCTCCTTTCTTCCATATCTTCATACCAAGCCCAGGTTCTTTTATTACCATCACATGTTAACCAAATATAATTTTGGACATAAGTAAAACATAATGGTCCAGCATTTATACACAAACCAGACTCTGTGAACTCTAGCAGAAATTTGTAAGGAACTTTGTTAGTTACCTTCCAGTCATTTGAACATTTCTTGCTGACACCAACAGTCTTGTCAAAAATAACAGATGCAGTGTTGGGGTTTTTCACATTCTTCATACAGCCCCGGAATGGAGGTGTGGATATATTAAAGCTGGTTTCAGGGAATGGAAGGAAAAACAGTTCAGCAGCCTGGTATTTCAAAGGACACACCAGTATAGTAGCCTGCAAATGCTGACAATATAAGAAATACAAAAACAGAACAAGAGCAATCTTTCTTGCACACACATACTTCATGCTGATCAAACCCAATCTTCAGGATACAGTCCAACAAAGATCCCACCATTAGCTAAAAATCACAGATTATGATCATGTATTATACACTGGTTATTTTCATATCACATAAGATACCCACTACAGAGTGTGAAAGAAATTGTCTAAGGAGTTTAGATGGAGTGTACATACAAAGCCTGTGTATTACAGTCTTCCTATAGTTACTCACCGTTCCCGTAGAGAAAGTGGAATTCCACCTAGGTAATATGTAGTGAAAGGGAAGACAGTTATGTTGGCTATAATATTATGACTGACATGAACAGTGTTCTTTTTTCGGGCAAGCACCAAATGAATCTGAAATAGGTGAATAATGAGAATTACTTCACACAGCAGAAAAAAAAAATCATTTAGCAGATTATAAGTGCTCCCACAGAGCAGGACAATGTTTTGGTTTTTTTTTACTGTCCTCTTTTTTTACTAGTTTATTAGTGCCTTAAATCCAGAATAATCACAGTAGTTCAAAGGTACTTTGCAAAATTTGGGCATGTAGCCAAAGCAAATGTCTAAGGAAAATGCTCTACTATTCAAATACAAGGTGAGGATTTATTTTCCTCGGGAAGATTGCCCTAAAAATACACCTCACCTAACACTCAGATATTGCCTTCTATTTGCTGTTAAAGATTCAGGAGCTGCTGTCTGATACAAAGACCAGGTCAGTCAGCTGGCTGGAGTACCCAGTACGATGTAAAGACTCTTTCCAGCAGACCCTGAGACCTACACTACTTACCTGGAGAGGTAGTAAAGGGGAAAAGGAGGATGAATCAACATGGCAATCAAAGGTTTTAACAATGTCTTTACGATTTCACTCTATTAGTGCTGCAAAACAGATGGACTGAAGCTAAGTAGACAAGCAACAACAAAAAGACTACAAAAAAGCAAGCTCTCTGAAGATCAGCCTGGCCTGAAGAAATAAACCCTTAAGTGGTAAAAACACTAATCTAAGTATTAAAATAATGTTAATAATTGCACTGTACACAGCTCGTTCTAAATAAAGCAATGCTTTGTCAAAGAGTTTTATTCTCTGGTGGTTTTTCTGTTAAAACTGAACATATTCACAGGAAAGGATGACAGTAGAAAGATTAATTTTCACATGTCCAAACTAATCCCCAACAGCTTGATCTCCTCAACACAAAAGGAAAACTCCACAACTAAACTTTACAACAAGATGTTTAGTTTCAGTTAATATATATTTTTACAAATGATGATCACTTGATTGTTTAAAATGACATACTTGTTCATATGTTCCACTATTTATAGTTTTGTTGTTTTCAATTTCTTTTGGAGGCTCAGAGTCAACTTTGTATCTAAAAACCGTATGACCATCTTTAATGAGCACACTGATGAACTGATCCTGCAGTAAAAAAAACAAACACCAACACAATTAAACTGCCAACATTTCATATATATTTCATTGTCATGTGAATAATTTTAATTAAACTATCTAGTTGCTTCAGTAAAGCTTTTGGGGGAAAAGATAACACAAAGCAGACTAAAACTTATAATAATCAACCATAATTACTTTGAACTGTTATAAACAGATCTGGTATCAGGTCCAGATGTATTCTTCAAATCTCTAGAGGACTTCTTGTCATTTCAAAATGTCTGCTGACTCTTCATAGCACTGAGAAATTATCCAGAACATGCCACAGTGATTGCAAACATGCCTATAATATTATTATTAGAGAAGTAGCATCACTACTGTTTTGAGCACCTTTACAGGTATAAGTCCCCATGTCACTTTCTAAATTCTTCCTTACTCTGCTGTCACTCATATCTAGATTTGGGAAGAGTGCACTTCCACTTCTGGAGGATTTCAGTATTTCAAAATTGGTTTAATTCAAATTACATCCTCCTTGCCCGCCCCAGTTCTGAATTCCCTGCATGGTCTAATGGGTGAGCTACTTGAAATAGTTTTTTTCTCTGCCTTGACAAAGTGAGTATTCAGCAGCCGTTATAGAATCATAGAATATCTCAAGTTAGAAGGGACCCATAAGGATCATCCAGTCCAACTCCTTCCTCCTTGCAGGACTACCTAAAACTAAACCATATGACATTAAACATACAGCAGAATCTACTAACTTGCCACATGGACAAAAATGACGCTTTTAAGACATTTTCTTACAGTTATTACTAAATCTAACATGTTCTCACGTAAGCAAAGCTTTTAAAAATGTTCTTGGACCACAAAACAGACAGAAGAATTCCACAAATTACCCCATTTGCTGCAAAAAACACAATGCCTTCATCTGCAGTAGTCTCAATTGTCTGCTCGTAGCGTACTTGGCCGTGGGCATTTGGTTCTTTCAATGTGACACTGGCATAACCAGTGCCTTCAAAATAGCTTTGGTCAGTCTCTTCTTTATACCTGTAATAATTCAATGTCAGAGATGTCAAAATATTAGAGCAAAAACTACTACCACACAGACTTACTGTCATTATAATTTTAAAAAAGCTTAAGTTAAAGCATTTGTTACAGGGCCACTAATAGGGCCAAATTCTGATCTAACCCAAGCAAAGAGAAAACCTTCCACTTGATTCTACTTGATTTGCATATGGTCTTTAGAGAGGAAATCATTAGTGACTGACTTTTTTACTTTTAATATAACATTTACTTTATAAAGGAGCTGAATATATTAGTCCATGAATTGTGTCTGGGTATTGTAACATTTAAATTGTTGACCAGTGGACTGAGATTGCCATAGATGTGAATCATGTTAACACTGAGGATTTTCTCAAAGAAATGTAGTAATGACCAAGACTTAGAAAAAAATCACCAGTTTAGCTACAGTGGTTATTCTTCTGGATGTGGAAAGACAAGAATTCATAATGATAAAATCACAGAACTGCAAAAGACTTCTGTGTTTATATTATACCTTCTGCAGGGTTGTACTTCAGTGGTATTGAGATTAAATGTCCTCTTGAAGTTGTAAAGGCTGATAACATGCTCGTTTAGGTAGTCTAATTCAATGCAGCCTTCATAATGAGGATAGTCTAGCTTACGTGGAGGCTGCAAAATAGTGTCGTCAAAAACATTCCGTCAACATCAGCTGGCAAAATTTTACATTGATGTGCAACTGCTAAGACTTACTGCAATTATTAATGACACAGATTACGACATTCTAAATATCATAAAATTATTATATCTTTGTATATAATATCCAAACCATCCGATACCACCCCAGGAGTACTGTAGCACAATTTAAAGCGGAGTCATATGGATGGATTTGGAATAGTAGTTAGTAGGGCTGGACAGGTTTCATGCTGTCCTCATCAGATGAAATACCATCATGCTCCCTTCTTTGAGTTTTAGCATACTATAAGCCAGGCAGCTTCCGCAGGAAGTAGCATCCTCTTGCAACCCATCTAGTCCTACTGACATGAATAAACTTTTACACTGCCTTTGAAAGACTGCTAGTTCCAATCTTTACTTGTAACAACACAATGATTAACATGGAAATCTCTTTAAAAGACTAAGCAGCTCTTTGTACCCTAAAATCTGGTGGGTATCCTCCAACATAAAAGACAACAGTGTTGGGATCAAGATTTAGGAGAGTGTAATTGGTTCCACTGCTTGCAGTCAAAGGATTTTCATGCTTTGGAGAATTTGATGTTGCTGCTTCAATGTAATTCAGCTTTACATACTGGTAAATCCTAAAACCAAAACAGACAGGCAAAATATCACATCACACTAATAAAAGATGTTCTTAATAGGTTTTCGAAAAGACTGTTGTGCACTGTGGATCTTATACCTTTCAAATTTAACTTGATCCATAATGGCTTCCTCAGTTTCGCTTTGAGTCACAAATGGCTGCACATCTAATTCTACATCGCCACCTCCCAGGTTGTAGACACAAGTGAGTCGACCACCTGTCACAGCCATACCAATATAGTCCTTGGAAGCCTAAGAATAGCAAAGTAAATAATCATTAATAAATGATTAATGTTAATGAAGGTAAAATACAGCAGCACTTCCTCTGAGACATCATCATACTGTGCATGAGTCATAAGAAATCCACCCACCTAATGATGAGAATTCTTATTAAGTTCATCAGTTCTGGGAAGAAAACATTGTAATCTTATATGTTGCACTGATTCAACGAATAATGCGCTGTATTGATTCAGTGAATATAGTTATAAATTAATCGAAGAGTCTTGTGTGGCTTTTTATTTTTATAACAATAGCAGCTAAAATGATCTTCACATTTGTAACATCTCCCAGCTAAAGCCATGAAAACATGACATCTTTACTAAAAATTAGACTCAACATCTGTTAAATAAAAAAGATGTTTGGAATAACACTTCAGTCAAGGACAATGGTTCCTACTGAGGTGACTGGTAGCAGTAATTTTCCCAAACAATTCACATTTTATTTCTCCAACATACTGTATTTCACAAGTAACAATTGGAATGTTGTCAATAGATATCCTGACCAGATATTCAGGGGGTAAAAAGGTGAAGTCCAACGTAGAATAACTACCTTGAAACAGCTTTCTGTGTATGCACAGGACTCACTACAGATACAGCTGCTGTCAGATAACAAGCCTTAAAAATACATAGGAACCGCATGCAGGAAATTTTTAAAAAGATTGATGGTGCTTGAGCAATCCTGAATGCACAAGCAGGTCTGTACTATTCTGCATATTCAGAAGAGAAAGAAATGAAAGGTTGAGGGGCTGAATTTTAAAAATGAAATGATAGCTGTTTTTTAACCAACAGAGGAACTCGCAGTGACCTATATTGTGATAAGAGTCAAGGCACTGAGGCAGGAGTTGGGCTGAGTTTGCACTGACTGCTGCAGAACCTAACACTTCTGACAAGACTGCATGATGGTGTCCATGACTGAGAAATAACTTCCAAAGGAGCAGAGCATCAAAGGGCAAAGCAGTCAGTCACCCATCAAGTTACTTTGCCAGTGGAGGAATGAACTATTCTTCACAAAACACTTTTGCCACCACATAAAGGCAATTATAAAGAAATGGGTCAACAGTAGCTATAAACTTCAGTCAAAATAAATCATCTCCCATCTGTTTCTCAAAGCGTGTTGTCTGTTCTAAAAATCAGATTAAATCTCAAAATATACCTACATCTTTATTACCCAGGTACAGTACAAAATTATTTGATGCCATGTCTGCTTGTGTCCGAGGTTTTTGGAGAAAGAAAGAAAGTGAAGTATAGCCTTTCAGATCTTCAAGGTTGCTTGGAGGTCGAACCTCTACACCAGAGCTGCCATTAAACCTCATAGGAATAGCAACCTGTTAAGAAAAACAAAATTCAGTACGTTATAATTACTTATTGCTACTACTTATTTCACTGTTGTGTTTAATTGCAAAGTAACCTATTACATATCCCAGTCATGTTACTGCCATCAATTACTACTGATTTGGATTCTGATCCTACCAAACAATATAATTAGGAAACAGACCGGATAATACAGTATTCTGTATTATCAATACTTATCACTTAACACAGCACTTTTTTTATGCCAGACATCAATTACTCAACCCTTACAGTGCCTCTGTCAAGTAATTGTTACCTTCAATACATGGACAGGGAAGGATGTGCCCTGCAGCTCTAAAGAGCAAGCCTATGAATTATTTAGTTGTCTACATACATATCCTGATGCTTCACTTAGCTGGACTTGACTGTCTGTTGGAAATTATAATGCACCTCTGATATTAATGAAGACATGTCCTATTACAGCTATTTACACCATGGTCACAGATTCCTTTTATTCATTGTAACTGTAGGCTATTTGTGATGGCCTCAGGGATGCTTCTCATGGACCTGAGACCAAGTTATCCCTTGAGCAACTACAGCAGTTGCTTAACTGGAGAAAGGGCAGTCTAATAAGAAGATGCTAATAGCTGACTGCATCCAGCTCTGGCATCCCGAGTACAAGACAGACATGGAGCTGTTGGAGTGGGTCCAGACGAGGGCCACGAAGATGACCAGAGGGCTGGAGCACCTCTCCTATGAAGACAGGCTGAGAGAGTTGGGTTGTTCAGCCTGGAGAAGAGAAGGCTCCGAGGAGACCTTATAGCAGCCTTCCAGTACCTAAAAAGGGGCCTACAGGAAAGCTGGAGAGGGACTGTTTACAAGGGCATGGAGTGGTAGGACAAGGGGTAAAGGTCTCAAGTTGAAGGAGGGGCGATTTAGATTAGATATTAGGAAGAAATTCTTCACTTGTGAAGGTGGTGAGGCACAGGAACAGGTTGCCCAGAGAAGCTGTGGATGTGTTCAAGGCCAGGTTGGACAGGGCTTTGGGCAACCTGGTCTAGAGGAGGGTGTCCCTGCCCATGGCGGGGATGTTGGAGCTAAACAGGGCTACACAACTTCTTTGGCAGAGTCAGTGTTCAATTGGCCATGTGTGGGTGGAGAGCCCTGCCTCTAAGCTGCAGAGCTGCCAAAGCCACCAAAATATACCATGGAAGGCAAGAAGTTACTGTTCAAGTAAGTATTGCAGAGATGCCCTGGAAAAAAACCTTATGGGAGGAGGATGAAGCAGGATGCTGCTGCATCCACTCATTTTTATGTACAAATCATTATGCTGCCCATCATCACAGTTACTTTACGTGCTGGGTGGTGCTGTTGAATTAAATTTACATCTAGTCTTTCACACACATTTTAACAAAGTGATTTAGAAAGAGAAAGAACAAAAGTACTGCTGTGTGTCCAAACCACTGAGGTCAAGCATGATTGCAGTGTTCAGGACAGACCTTATTTGCAGCATCTCTTGCCTGCTGAATCAGCTCTCTTATGCGATTTACGTTCTCAGAGATGTTGCTTATTGGCATCAGCTGTTGGTTGATACTCTTGATCTTGCTGAACAGATCTGGGAGTTTGTTTGTCAATTTTTTTACTGCAAGGAAAGAAAAAAAATCATTGATGATAGAAAGGAGGAGGAAAACCAATGCAAAAATATGATACCACTACTCAATTATCAGAAAAGCAGTGAGTAGGGTAATGACAGAACTGTTTTCATTAGTCCTACAATACTAGGAAGCCCTCACTGAAACTAGCAGTTTATACAGAGGTCACTGTACTCCTGGAATTTGTGGCGAAAAGTATTTGTGGAAGCACACAGAAACAGCACTTCCAAGAACATAATAGATAAATTCAGGTCCAGAAAAAAAATATCAAATAGAATAAACAGGGATGCGCTCTCTAACATTATTATCCAGTGATTGTGGATGCTAGGGGAGGATGAGGATAATGGACAGCATACAGGAGTCAGGTTTACATGCATTCCCTGAGTAGCAGGGCCACTGTTGCAGAGTGAATATTGGGGTAGGCAGACTGCTGGCCTCACTGAGTAGGGCATATCTTATATTCTTGTGTCAGGGTTGCTAGTCATTCACAATTCAGTAGTGAGCCTTACAGTATCTGGGCAGGTTTATTTCAGGAGAAAAGGAGATGCTATGAGAATTTCAATTTTCATTAAAACAGGAAACAATTTTAATTTCCCATGATTGCAAAAAAAAAAAAAAAAGTGCCTGAAAGTGTTAGTAGATGGCTACCTATGATGCAGACAGCCAATTAAAAGAAATCCAGATCTATTATTTTTCTAAATATGACTTCTAAGCTGGTCTTGTAACTGCAGGGATGGCTTAGACCGCAATAACATGCAGGGCTAGCTCTTGTATTTATCTTATCTAAAATGTTTTCTCTCACTTGACTTTATCAGACATAGTTGCTGAAAGAATGAAAAAAGATGCTGTTTGGGATTGTGATTGTACCTTATTTTGTATTCAACACAGTCTCTATGTAATCCATTTCACTTAATTTCAGCTAACAGACATCTAGCCTAAGCTAATTGTCTAGGTCCCTTCCCTACTCAATGTAGCAGAATCACAGAATCACAGAGTGGCTGAGGTTGGAAGGGACCTCTGGAGGTGTTCTTGTCCAACACCTCCTGCTCAAGCATGGCCATCTAGTGCCAGTTGCTCAGAATCGTGTCTAGATGGCTTTCGAATATCTCCAAGGGTAGAGACTCCACAACCTCTCTAGGCAACCTGTGCTGGTGCTCAGTCACCCTCACAGTAAAAAAGTGTTTCCTGATGTTCAGAGGCAACCTCCTGTGTTCCAGCCTTTGCCTCAAGGGCACATTGCTGGCTCACATTCAGCTTGATGCCTGCCAGAACCCCCAAGGTCCTTTTCTGCAAAGCTGCTTTCCAGCTTGGCCACTCCCCAGCATATACTGGTGCATGGGGTTGTTTCTCCTCAGGTGCACGGTTTCTCCTTGTTGAACTTCATGAAGCTCCTGTCAGCCCATTTTTGCAGCCTGTTGAGGTCCCTCTGGATGGCAGTATGAACCCTCTGGTGTATCAGCACTCCTTCCAGTTTTGTGCCATCAGCAAACCTGCTTAGGGTACACTCTGCCCCATCATCCAGATCATTAATGAAGATATTAAACAGGATCGGACCCAGTACTGAACCCTGGGGTACCCTGCTAGTCACTTGCTTCCAAGTCTTTAGAGACCAGTCATGGTATCAGCTTTTAACACACACCACAGGATGGCCTGAATCACCTTCTGCTGTACCTGTCCTTTCCACTGGCAATAAAGGAAGCTCAGGATACTAGCTTAGTCTAGGTACGTAGCTTTTTGACGATTAAAATTTTTGCAGTATAACTGACCATGTTCGCCTAACAGTGACTTGGCAGGTCACAGCACCTGCAACAACAGATACAACACTTACCTGAATTATTTGCCTCCAGCAACGCTTTACTGAAGCCAGCACTCTGTGTGTTTCCATAGGTATTCTTCATGTTGTCCACATCTACTCGAATTGGGAGCAGTTCATCCAATATATTATCTGTGACATCCTCGGCACTTTTTGCCATGTTGTTTGCATTGGTGATAATGCTGTCAATGTCATCTGAAACACACACAAATGCATGTGCAGATTCTTATAGTAACAGATGAGAGAGGTGATCAGTAAGTAACTGACCTCTGTTTATCCCATTGAGATTATTTTGAAGAGTGACAAGATCAATTTGCAGTGTATTCTTCTTTGCATCAGCGACATCAAGTCTTTGCTTTAGGTCTTCAAGGGTTGGACCAATAGCTGCAAAACAGTGAATGCTCTGAATGAATTGTAAACAGAAATACCACCTCTCTGTCAGACAGGTGACGTGGCAGCACCAGTCTGCACTCTTACACAGCTCGTGTTGCCAGTGAGCATTGAATGAGCATTTGCACTGCAGAACAAGTACAAGGCTAAGGATTTTTCTGGGCAGGAGTACTGCAAAGGGGTATAGCATAATAGAGGTATGGAATCCACTTTCTTGCCTTTTTGCCACTGGAAATATCCATCACAAGATGTCCCATTGTAATGGAACTAGCCTCTTCTGGTTAAATATGTGCTGCAGACCTTTGCTGAACTGTGAAAATTCATGGTTCAATGAAAGCCTGTCATACTGTGCCAACATTTCTACTACAACTTTCTTTCTCGGTACCTTTCAATGTCCTTTCAGTCTCCTGTGCTTGATTCAAGAGTGTACTGCTCTCGGTTTTTAACTTTGCAGCTTTTCCTGATAGGTCTTCTCTCTTCACAGTCTGGTAATAGAAGCACCGTACTGTAAGACTGCTTTAGTAATTATACTAAAATTTAAAGAGTAAAAGAGATAGCCCAATCCAGCTTAAAAAACCAACTATACAAGGGCAGAGATTTCATGGGAAGAACACCACCTTAAATAAATTAGCAAGATTAATTTAAGCATAATACAACCCTGGCCTTTAGCAAGCTTCTGATAGATTTTGGGTCATTCAGAAGAAATTACTAGCACACAGCTGCTAGATATCACTCCTCTGCTGAACAGCTTCTGGGTATTACTAGTGCAAAGTAAAAGAGAATACCTGAAATCACCTTCAGTGATTACTGGGCTTGCCTCATGCAGATCTCTTTATTTTGCTCTGAAAGGAGCGGTTAGTACTCATATGGACAGCCTCATCAGAAAGGCACTAACAAGCCTGTTTAGTGCTGAACCAAGACTAATTCATGAACATGCAGAATACCAGCCCATATAATGGCCACAGACGAATAAGGCACGCCAGGACACATGGGTCTTTTTTGGTGCCTCTCTGATAGTTAAAATCTACTTGTAACAATTTTACCATCATTTGGCCACTTATGGGTACTTACCGATAAAGCTGAGTCAGCTGCATTCCCAGCTTTGTTGGCTGCTTCCTCTGCTGCTTTGATGGCATTAATAATACTGTCATAGGCAGTAGAAGCTTCCACAGCACAGCCTACCAACTCGTCCTTCCTGGCGCTGTTCTTTATTCTGTGGAAAACAGGGTGAAAAATGCAGCCTTCTGCAAAGACCATGGCCTATGAGAAGCATTCTGAATCCACCTGAACTCAGTATTTTCTAATTAATGCCAATATGGAAAATGTTTTTTGGTTAGATCTGTAATTTCATTCTGCAAAAATATCAAACTTAGAGGCAGACCAATATGAAAAGGTTCTTCAGAAGATAAGTTCTTGGAAAAGGACAACTGTCGGCCTCCAAAGCAGTATTTAAATGATTAAGATCGTGAGAATTCACAAAGGCACAAGGTCAATAAGCCACCTCCATCACAGTCCCACAAAGATACTTCAGTTCAGAGAACGGCTGCTTCTAGATAATCTCTGGCTGCTCCACCATCCTGCAGGAGCAGCAGATGGAGCACAAGATGGGGCAACTACATGACCCTTGGGCTTTTCCCCAAGAACCAGTGTAGCAGCTCTGGCACCAGAAACAACAGACAAAATCTCTTGTACTTACTCCCCAGTAGCTATGCAACTGCCCAACATTAGCTGCCTTGTATTTGTGAGAACAGGGTCGTCTTAATTGAAAAAATCACACTGAAAACTAACAAAAAGTTAGTTCATTTTTTTAACCAATAATTTGCCAGCTGAATTAGGTATTTTGGAATTTAACTTTTTAAGAGTTTCTAGTTAGTGTAATGACAAAATGCAAACAATTTGCACAGAAAAAAAGAATTAGGGTTTCACTTTTTTTCATTTTGTTTTGATGTAGCATAGAAGGCCTTCAAAACCTCACTCATAATTCCAATGTAAAGTACAAGTAATGGAGAGAAAAACACGTGATTCATATCAAGTTTCTCACATTTTTGCCTTTCTAGAAGATTTCTTGAAGGATGAGAAAACTACAGGAATTCTTTTCATCACTAATGCTAAACAGGCCTATCTGAAGACTCTGCCAAGACAACATTTCTTCCAATTATTTGTCCCAATTCATTGACATCATAAAAGTATCCCTGAGTATGAGTACAGGAAATAACACTACAAAAAAAGATATTCTAAACATCTTCCCACTCCATCCATGAGGATTTTCTCTCATTAGTAAGAAGTTAATGAAGTGTTAATGCAGTAATATAAAGCTGTATTATGGGAGTACCCCCTTCTGGGGAAAAAAAAAAATCAGGAAAAATACAGGAAGACCTGATTTGTGTGGAAAAAAGAAAACATCTGTACATCATGAAGATGCAGAAAAAGACAAACCGAATTTCTTTCTAACTTTACAAATGGTCATTAAAGCAAATGAAGTTACAGACAGAGCATTGCAACCATGGATGTTATGTACAAAAACTGCTCATTTACAGAAATAACAACATACTCTTCCAGTTGTTTTGCCAAGTCTTGCAAAGATTTGGCATGTTCCTCAGCCCTCACCACCAATGGTTCTTTGCTTGCTGACAAGGACTGATTTGTCAGCTTTTCCTTCATATCCTTCCTTGCTCCATCCAGCTGAGCAGCCAGGCTTTCATATTCCTACGGGTTTATAAAGAGAAAATTTTATTTGTATTCATACATGTTTGATTTTGTCCTCGTCTCCTTCAGTGTTACATATACCTCGCACCCGAGGAGACCAAGGGGAAAAACATTCCCTTCCAACTTACTCTGCAAGTTAATGGAAATAACTGCTGGTCATACATTATGCTTTTAGATCCATTACATAAAAACTGAGTCGGACCAGAGACCCTTCTAAGCCCAGTATCCTGTCTCTGACAGTGGCTAAAAGCAATTGCCCAGAAAAAAATACAAGAATAGCACAATAACTTACGGTATTTCTCACAGATATTCTCCCAAATTCAAATATCTGCAGCTCAGTGTCTTCCTCAGACACATCACAAGCCTCAACAAGTTTTTCTTATGGAAACCTGTGCAGACAGGCTCCTCTTACACCCAGGATGGGTTGTGAGATCCTTCCCTTTGTGTGAGGCTCAGATAAGCCTCATGTCCTAGCCACTGAGCTATGCTACCCATTACAGTGACAGCAAGATGTTGGGGTTTTTAGCCTTAAGAAGGTTAACTATACCTCTTTGCTCTTTTGCAATAATCCAAGTACACTGTTAGCTTGTGCCAGAGAAGATCGAGCAGAGCTCAGAATATCCAGGATACTGTTCTGTTGTATATTTGTCTCCTCAATCCGTTTCTGAGGAAAAATGAAAGGTTCAATAACATGTGATTGGGTTAAAAATGAGAGGTAGGAAAAAACGTATTTACCTAATCTAGTTTGCAGTAGGATTTACCAATGGTACTATCACTGTGTTAATCACATGTCTACACTGTTTAGGGACTAATGCTATCCTACTGATTAGAAGAGTGAGAAAACTCAGGAGTCTGCAGTAGTATGGCATACAGCTGGGCAGCCGGCTAGAGTAGTTCAGTTATTAGCACCCAAAGTAAAAGTAGTATGGGTCAGCTCAGAGGAACTGTCAGGACAGGCCACCTAAGTGTCTGATCTCTCAAACCTGGAAACTTCAAAAATAGCTCCCTGGTGACTACCCTGATCTTTCCTGTTCTCTCAAAGGCAGAAATAAAATGCTTACACTATCCCTTCATCTGGGGATCTCACCAGAAAGGGGGTGTGAAACTTCCCCATCTTTTCCTCTTGAAGGCTCTGAGGGGAATGAAGCTCCTCAGTCTAGAGACAATTCACAGCATAGCTTTAGGGTAATGGCACACTACAAACACAGCCAGACAAGCGGTGTTGCAGGTAAGGATGCGTTAGCTCTCTTCTGCTGGGTTTCTACCATTGTAACGTGTCAAATCTCTACCAGGAGAATTATGAGTTGTACAGATGCATCCATCTTTTAACACAACTGTGCATACTTGTGTGGCACACGCATTGTACAGTCCATGCACATAAAGGTACAATTAAATATTGAAAGGGACAGTTGAATGTAGAAATTCTTTTGTTCAAGCAGTGTTGGCAAACTGGATGGACATGAGTGTGCTAAAACAATGACATATTTCAGCAAAATCACAATAAATTTAAAAGAATGGGTCCTGCAGCACACCCTTATTTCTTGTACTATTTCACCAGCTCTGAAAATCAAGCACTGCTCAGGAATGACAGCTGTTTCTTGTCACCTTTCTGACGAGACCTCAGAAGCAGTTCCGTAGAATATTAATCCCAAATAGTTTAACAGTATTGCACACATTATTGCTCCCATCTTTCATGGCTGTTAAAGCCAAATATGTTAAGGAACTTACTACAAAAAGTACATCAGCATCAGGAATTTGATCTAGAATAGGAAACAAAAAAGGCCAGTGGCCCCTGAAGAGAAGGGCTAGGGCACAGACCCTCCTTCTATGCTCTCATCAGAGCTATGACTTGGTCATGCTGTCCTGATCATATTAAGAGGCCACAAGTGGGAGTAGACTACATTTAAACCTGTCCTTACATGCATCAAAAGATGGAAAGAGGCCATGGAGAAAGTCTAAAGAATTAGTGCTACTTGGCTTTGCAAGGTCAAAAGCAGCAATCAAAAGCACTTATCTCCTGAGGTTTAACTTTCTTCTCCCAAACCCTGACATTACCTTAATGTCTTCCAACAGAACTCCATTATCTCTGTTTAAGTTTTCAGCCTGCTTGATTTGTCCTGTTGCTTCATTCAGAGCTGCACGAAGGTCAGTGATTTTGGATTCATATTCATTTAATGAATCCCTCACAATTTTAATAAGCCCATGATTTTCTTGGTGGTACTTTTGTAGCTCATTCTTAATACGTGCCAGTACTGTAATATCAGGAGCAGAAAGAAAAGGTTTGTTCAGAAAAGAAGGGAACCAGAACAAACTTCCTTCAAAAGGCCTTGACATTTAGGATTAGAAAGCTATGGTTGTGTGAAATACTGAGCATCCTTTGCAGCGCTAATTTCAGTGTTACTATAGCAGAGATGCTGTTCAGCATCTCACTGGAATCTGCTCACAAGTTTGCTGCTGCAGACACAGAGCACAGATAAACATTTATTTGGCTGTTTCTAAATTAAGTAAGGATGAAGATGATCTGCAAATACTGAATAGTTTTGCTTTTTTTATATGTTATGAACACAATTTCATCAACAAGTTCATCTACAATGTAGATGTCTACATCTGTGCTAGTCATCAAAACCCTCTAATCAATGAAGAGATACAGGCACATTTAATCTCAAAGAAGGTAGAAACATAAAAGAGGTCAAATGAATCACACCCTTAAGAACGCCCACTTCACTGCCTACAAGATAGGATGTAGAAGGGTTACTCAGAGGTAGGTGTCAAAGTCCAAAGTTAGGGGAAATTACTATCATTTCTAAGGTCTTACACATTCCTCAACTATGCTTCTGGTTAGGAGATAAGCCTGTGACTTTGCTGTTCTTGCTGTCTCTAATGTCTGCAATCAGGTTCCTGAATGTCCCAGTCAAACACAAGCAGAGAACATAAAAGGGAGTACAACTAGTGCAACTAGAACTTGTGAACTTCAGAAGCACTGCATATATTAGGATCAGTTACATCTTTACTTACTGAGATTGATCCAGTTATGAAAAAAGGATCTACTGGGTTTCTTCCCCAGCTTGACTCAGTTTCTTCCATAACAAACTGAAAATGCCTTTAAATCCCCTCTAGAACTACCACTTTCCTTTTGACTTATGACCACTACAGATCCCAGGGATACATTGCAATACACCCCTCCCTGCCCTCCATCCCAAACAATCAATAATGCTTGAGATTTAAGATTGATCTTTCTAAAGAGTAAGAAGCTGAGAGAACAAGTCCTTACGCAGCTGAGCTGCTGTTCTCTCCTTCTCCGCCTCTGCTTGAAGCTGGCCAAAGTTGCGGTTTCGCATCTCCGTCATCATGCGTTGAGCTTCAGCCAGTTCCTTGGCAGCATCTCCCAAGGGCAAGTTGTTACCTTCTGCATTTGTACCATCTATTTGTTCCAAAAGCACTGAAAAAAAAGTATTGTCAAAGTCAAAGAGAGGATGGGCTTAAGCCTATGTAAAAGACACAAATGACAGGGACGGTCTCTTTTCTGAAAAAGACATGCCTATTCCTGAATTCCTTCATGAAGCAGTTCCATTTTGCATTAATTGTGTTAAGCTGAAAAATATCCCATGTCACACGACCAGACCTAGTAAGATGGCATCAGGCTTGAAATTTGTCCCAGATAACCAAGTTCACAGCAATAATTTTAAGCTTCTAACTTAAAAGAGCCTATGATAGCAACCCAGACTAAAGTCAAACTAAAGTCAGGATTGTCAATTTGTTGCTCTAAATGTCCCTGTGGTAAAGCTTCTCTGTCCCTATTCACTATATATGGAAGGTAGGGTCCTAAACTAACATATATTAGTTTTCTAATAGGAAGAGTGAATTCCACAGCTATGTCTAAATTCTGATTTATGAAGTTGTTTTCTAAGAAAACGTCTCTTGCTTAATTAAGAATATTGTAAATAAACTGAAAAAATACCATAAAACAAAACATGTCATGGAGTTAGAAACTATTTTTACCTTGTATATTGTTAACAACTATTTGTATTCGTGAAACCAAATCCTTTCCTTTCTGATGAGTTTGGCCAAAATTATTAAATAATATCTCAGCTGCTTTGTAGTTCATTTCAGCCTAGCAAGGGAAAAAAAAACCTGATTAGATTAAAAATATCTGGATACAGCATGCTAATATGTAGTCAAGAGATGTGTATTTTTAAATTGATTTGGTAAGTCACCTTTTCCTGGAGAGCATTTACATCATGATTTAGGTTAATGAATTCTGTCTCCAACTCATCTACCTTTGAACCCTGATTACGAACAACAGAACGGTAATTGTTCAATAAGACCTGAAAAGAAAGAAGAAAAAAAATCCAATAAATCACCCATACACAGGAGGCAAAAAGCAAAAATTCACTGGGTTAGATCTTTACCCAAGCTAAATAAAAACATCATTACTGACATGAAGGCTGACCAATTGCTGCCCAAACCCAGCATATATAGCATCTGCTATTCCAACCAAAGATAATTTTTTTTAGGATGAATTTTGGTATTGGCAATTGGAATGTTGGGGTTTTTCAGTAATGCAGAGACATGAAGTCCTGGGAAAAGGCAGAGCTACAGGGAAACCTCAAAGATGTAGCTTTCAAGGTGAGCAGGCCTCAGAGAAAGCAGAGATACTGATTCTCTTTCAGAGCACAACATGGAAACAATAGCTGTCTTCTAACAGGTGAAGCCCAGCGCTGTCAGCATCTGGTATTTGAAATCAAAAGTTGATGTATGTTTCCTTGCCAGTTGACAAAAAGATGGCATAAGTTCCTAGGTTCAGGTCTTAGCTGCTTAATCTGAAATCCACCTTTCTGTTTGTATGTGCCTACCTTTAAGTCCTTGATGCGTGTTTCCAGATGTCTCAGCTGCTCCAGTGTGTGGGTACTCGCATGGACGTTTTGCAGCTGAGACTTAATCAGCTGAAGCTCGTCACCTATTGTGCTCAGATCCTTCAGCAGTGTAATTACACAGCTATCACAAGCTGCAGGGAGCACGAGCAAAGGAAAACAATACATATTATTGATATTCGATGCAGAGAATGTTTCTCTGAGTACATTAATAAATGAGATGCAATGGAAACACTTTGATGCTTGTCACCTGGTGCTGCCTGAAGAACAAAGGCAACAACAAAGCCCAGAGTATAAAGGAGAGTGACCAAAGCCAGAAATAAGGAGGAGGCCCCATTTACATCTGGCTAGCTGACCACCTCTTTTAGCATTTTTCCAAGTGTTTGGTTGAATGTTTCCTTTTAAACGTTTCATTACAGGACACCTCCAGTCCTTTTTAAACTCTGCCGCCCTTAAAAGAGTCATCAGCATGTATTCAAAGCCAGCAGAAGGCAATCTAAGTGCAGTTCTATTTTTTATTACTTACGGTCACAATCTTCATTGGGATCCACATCTTTTGGTTCGTTATTGAAACATTCTGAAATCACAAGACTGCCATCAGTAACCAAAGTTTTCTTATGAAAATACCACTATTGCATTTTTGCCCTCACTTTTCATGGTCAGCAGCCATTAAAACATAGTGCATCAATCCATACCCACTGTGAACAAACTGAAATGCCCAGAAGGCTTGAACATGCCAAATCATTCAGCTCCCACTTATGCCTTGCTGAAATCGACACCTTTTTCATCCCTCAAAGGAAACTGACTGTAACCCCCCCAATATATGCTACTTGGGTAGCAGCAGGAGGCTCTCTCACATCAATTGTGCTGAATGTATTGCTAGAATTTGCCTAGAATAACACCACAGGGATTGGAGCCAAGACTATATTGTTATAGCATTTTACCCAGGACATAGGTTCAAACCCCTTTATCTACTTTAGCATCCACGTTCAAACCACAGATTCTGATTCCCTGAAGGATGTCTTACCCACAAAGAACTGAGAAATGTTTATGGCCTTCCTTCATACCTGTCACAGCTTGCAAGATTAAGGGATTAATCAAGCTTGAGAGAAATCCACAGTGTATGCACAGAAGGAGGCATTGTATGTAACCCAAGGCATGGAGCTTGGACCACAGATACAGGTCATATATAACAAACATTGCCCTCAGACCTTCCAGTAAGCTAGCACAAGTGACTGCCTGTCCAGTGTGCTGTTTTGGTTTGTTTGTTTGTTTTACAAATCCTGTTACGAGAAGCTTAACACTCTCCAGGTGCACGTGGGATTGTAACATCCTGGGATCCTAACTTCTAGGAGGCAGGAGAGGAACTGGCTCCTAAAAATGCCATCATACAGGACAAGAATCTCCCTGTCTTGATGCCCAAGTCCCTTTTACAGGCTTGGTCCTACTGCCAAACTCTCATCTCCTCTTGAAAATGAAAAGGGCTGTGCATGTCTTTTACTCTGAAGGAAAAGGATGCACTCAGGGTCTAGGCTGCTGCTGTCAAGAGTCAACAACAGCATGCAACTGTGAGAGGGTACAGTGATAAAATTGGACCTGAACTTTAACAGCAGCATGAAACAGCCTGGAATAAACTGCCTAGCTGTGCCATTTCCTTTGGCACTAGTACATTAAGTCATCAGGAAGTTAAACGGGATTGGTAGTGAGCGCTGCTGCCAAAAGGACACAAGTCACAAAGAATATATTTGTAAGAAAATGAAGGAAATTATTCCAAAATTCAAATACCCGTGCAGTTCTGCTGTTGCATAATTCAGCTAACAGGAGACACATTTCAGCTGTTGCTGTGAAGTGCCAATTAAATAAAACTATTATTACAGCTTGTGCACAAACAACATCAACCAAGAAATGGTGAAATGAAAAAGTCTGGCCAAGTGCCGAACATCATGCACAAGAAACCTGCTAGAACATGCTGTGCTGATGATCACACGGGGTTTTATTCCTAATGGGGAGAAAGAGACAGCTGATCAGAATATACAGTTGGAGAGAAACTGAAAACAGACTGGCTTGTTGAATTTCGCCCTACGCATTAGTTTGTCCTAGCAAACTCTTGCTTCAAAAAGAAAGGAATGACAAAACATCAAACACTGCTTGGATCTGTTCCACACAAGGTATAAATATAATAAAGATGTATCACTTCAATGATTAAATATGAAATGAGGACCAGCTATTGAAAAATTGCATCAGCCACCAACAGCAGTTGACATCCCTTGCTGGTTTTCTAATTTCTGTGACCAAGGAAAGATAAGGTGTTCCTTGGCAGTCCTTTGAATGCAGTATGAAGAGCAGTGCAGAGAAATGAAGAGCATGGAAATATTAGGAGTTATTAGTTTGACACTTTACTAACATCTGGGAGGAAAATCTGCATACAAGGAAAGAAAAGTGTAATTTTATTGGGGAATGAAAATATGGGAGAGTCAAGGTCCTTTTCAGGAGCAGTGGCCTGTATGTTTCAATCCCAAGGGACTGAAGTGAATTGAGGTAAAGACAGTCTGAGGAATGTAGGCTCAGGCCCTTTACTTCAGAATTATAATAGATAAAGCGAACATGCGTCAGTGGCATAATATTCTTATAAGAGCTTACTAGTAGTGCAGTGCGTGTGGGACTGATACCAGGAAAATCGCAGATGTCTTAGATGCAGAATGGTCTATGGCAGGATTTATAAAACATCCTCCTGAGTTGAGTCCTAACTTCCACTGTAAACACAGTTAGTTTGGATACCTAAGATGGCAATGCCTGATGCAGACTCTGAAGATGCCACTGATCTGTCCCAAATACATTTTAAAAAGGCATATTGAGACTGCTCAGTTTCATAAGCCCATGACACATACCGGCAAGATATGACTTAACCATGTCAGAAGAGGAACCGTAATGCATTTAAAAACATGCCCGTGAAAGAGAAAAACAAAATGAAATTGGTAGTATTTATGAAGGGAAATACATGATAAAATGGCTTACAAGGGTGAAAATTACTCACGGCAGCCCTTGTATTACCATGGTGTCATGTTTTAGGAAACCTTACTTTTTGTTAAAAATGATCTGCATTTCCTATAAGTCTACATCTTTCCTTCGTTTCAACTGATCTAAGTACCTTCCTTTTCTGCTTCCCAGAGAGAAAACAACACTTCCTTCCATGTTCATAGCCTCTCACGTACCTCCAGTCAGGCGGTCACAGCTAGCCAGCTGTCCATTATTATTACAATTACATTTCTGACAGTAGCCTCCATATTTTTGTGGATTTCCAAAATATCCTGGAGCGCAGCTAGATGAAGAGATACAAATAATTTTTATTAAATAATTTAAGCTACTTTTGTGAAATATAATTTCTCTTGAAAAAAAACCCAAACGGTTATTCTCCTGAAGAAACTTTCAAGATCTTTTGATTTCATGTCTTGACTTAGACAAAAAGAGTATATTTTTGGTTTACAGTATCTTCTGCACTATGCTAAAAATATCTTTCCAACTACTGCAGAATTTTTTTCTAAGAATAAAAGAACTCCCACAATGCTCATATAGGAATAATTCAGTTAATCTGAAAAAATACAATGCACATAAATACATACATACATAGAGAATTTGACAAGGCTTAACCCATCAAACCACGTCATTCCAGTCTGTGATCCCACCAGAAAACACATATTAAGGAGGATCATACTGGAAGCATATGTTGAGATTTCAAACAGCAATGGCACTGAATGACATTATCACCCTTCTGCTGGATGGTACCTCCTCTTGCCATCTGCCAGCAAAGCAGTTCGTGTGAGTGATCCCTAAATATTTTATAGGTAAAATATATTGTCCAGACTGGCTAGCTAATATTCCTGTAAGTCACTCTGTTGTAAGATCTATAGGAGTGGTAACGCACAAAAAGCCACGATGAGTAGCTGAGGTATGGCTAGGTCTGGAAGAGAACATCTGTCTATAATGTCAAAGGTAACGGTCTTGAAGCACAAGACAATGCACTACTGGTGGTAGTGTCTTCAGGTGAGGCATCATGACATGCTGGACTCATGCTTCCAAACCAGGCAACACCACTCCATTATACTTAAATTCCCTGGATTTGAAACTCAGGGAAACTGCTTCCTCTGCCTGCTCTACCTCTTGTGCTTTGCCAAACCGCTGCAATGTTCCAGCAAAAGAGATGATGGTTTCAGTGTTGTGTTTGCACGCTCCACCTGTGGGGCACATCAGAATGATTTGGGATGAAGCGTATGATGTTAAACGTTGTTATGATTGCTGTTGGATAACTACAAACACTGAAGCACCATCAGGTACGTTGGAGGAAATGAGAAAATGTTTGCAACTGGAAAAGGGACTAAGTAAGTGGGAGTCATTATTATCGGAAAGAGTGCAGGATAAGGCAAGGCACAGGGCATTTAGGCAGAGACGCTGATGCTGGGTAAAAACTGTGTAGTCACTAAACAGTCTGTGGAGAATTGTTTACATTTCTTCAGGGAGCTTGTGGTTTACATCTAGAATTATACTATAGCCTCACACTATACCAGCTATTCATATCAACAGATACTCCTTAAACCTGTGCACACTATGCATATGCATACATCCATATATTACACAATAGAGAAATACCTTCTTTTATGGTGTCTCTCAAAAACCTTGGTCTTGAGAAACAAATCACTTACCGTTCACAACGAACGCCGGTATAGCCTTCTTTGCAAAGACACTGAATTTCTTCACCATTTGCCACACAGCCGGTTGCAAATCTTTAAGAAGAAGCAAAAATATTATTGTGAGTACATCATCAAATAGGTTTTACACTCTAGAGGTTAAGCTCAGTTAAATAACGTTCAGATTAAAAAGTTTTTACACCACCAAATTACTGCTCAGCTAATTTAATTGCCTCTACATAAATTGCTGTGACTAATTCTTTGAAGTTTGATATTTTTCATCTAAATTCTTTCCTTAGACTAAAAAATAATAATTTTCTGATCCTCTGGACTAAGGAAAATAGTTCACTATCCAAATGAATGCTTAAAATAAACCTTCATAGTGATGTTGTAAAATAAAATAAGTCTGGGTAGCTATTTTATCTTACTAGGCAAGAATTAATAGCCTGTGCTAGACAACATTTCCTCCTGTTTGGATAGCTTTTTTGTTTGGTTTTTTTTTTTATATGGATGGAAACATTAGAGGATATTTTTATGTAGCTAATATTGTTTGGTTTTTTTAACCAAGGCAGAATGGAGTTGTGCACCATTTTGGGGAGCTCTAGAGTATATCTGGTTAACACAATGAACATTTTTGTCTGCTTTTTCTAGCAGACTTGTCTAGATTCAAATTTCTCTGGGGAGGAAAACCATTTTTTGACCGATGTTTGGGAAGAAGGCAGGAGGTGAAGCAGGGATAGGCCATGCTTCCTATTCCCATTTTTTAATCTATGAATGGTTGGATAAAGCAAGTCTGTGTATTAAAGACAGATGTCTGCGCTAAGAATTACATATAATTTGGCCAGGTGGAAAATTGTCAACTCCAATAATGCCAGGCGGGGTGCATTTCCTATGTCAGGAATGGTATTTAACACCCTAATGTGCAGCTATGAAACTGCACAGGTTTATGGTCTCCCTAGGTATTTCAGCACTCCTAAAGCAAAAGATGCGTAAAAATATGTTCAGTCAGCCTCTAGGCAAGCACCTGCAGAAGAGGCCAGTGCTGTCAAAACCAGATCTATCAGAGTTCTCTGATAAATGAAAAACCTGTCTGTTGTCTGCTAGTGTAAATCTCTTACTTAAGGCTACTTGCTGTTTGCTAATGCACCTGGCAAATACTATGTGGTGCCTTTAGCAATTTATAGCTTGTTTTCTTTTAAAAAATATTTGTTTTTATTTAACAAATTTCACATTTGAGAACTAATCAATGATGACAAACAATGTGGCTAAACATACCTTGCATTTAAAATGCAATTTACTGCCCAATTTTAAAAGCCTGGCAACCTCATTAGATCCAAGGAAATTTAATTTTTTCTAGCTCACTATGTTTGTACTTCAAATGGAGCTTCCACCTGAAGAGCAACCATACTCTTTCAGCAATCTAGATATGTGCTTAAGAGCTTTAATATTTTTATATTTTTTTTTGCATCTTACTAAATTTTATGAATTCATATAAAAGGTTTGTTTCATTGTTGTCACTTATTTCCCAGGCACAGTTACGGTGTTAAATGTGAGACTAAAGATAGCTTACATCTTGCATTTCAGTAAACAAGAAAGATTCTGGATATGCCCGATAAGAGAAAAGACTTCCATCCTGTATTCCTCGCTACAAAGGAGTTACTGGTGGTTTTGTACATAAGCCCATTACAACTGCCTGGGGCTCCCCCAGACGATGAGCAGCGTGCCTTTGCGGTTCTGGAACTGAGTGAGAGTTGGAATACTCAGCTTATTAAAAAAGAGAACGCTATGAGACAGAGCACCAAGTTACTGCTGGTCTAACACGCCTCAGATGGGTCTGATGCCCCACCATGTTGGGTGATATGAGAATACAGAAAAAGATCATTATCCTCCTATAGTAGCAGGGGTTTGGGTTGAGTGGTTTGTTTGGTTCTGGGGTTTTTTTTGCTTTTCCCCCTCCCCTCTACCCTCTGCTTGACTACTCATGACCTTTTACAGTACCTGTTTGTATAAGGGCAAGGACACACCCGACAGGAACCTTGAGTGGCATCTCCAAAATAACCATCTTTACAGCGCTCGCATTTCTCCCCAGCAGTATTATACTGACAGTTCTTAAAAAGGAAACAGGCAAGACAGTTAGTAGTGCTTTACCACTCAGTATGGCTTTATTATTATGTTAAAAAAAAAAAAAAAGCAAATCTACTCGAAGGATATATTCTTTTCCTTCCACATAATCAAGCATTTATTGCCAAACTGGCTCCACAATCAGGATAGATTGATTCAAATCATTCTCTAATTGTAGAAAGCACCATTTGCTCACTATTGTGGAAGAGCAACAGATAAATAAGCAGCATTAAACATATTTTTAAAGAAATTCAATCAGATGCATAGTTTGTTAAGGAACATTCCATTAATGCATTCTCTATGTCTCGATATTTCAATTAAAAATCACTTAGTTTAAATGGAACTTTAAATTTTGCATCTTAACACTAATTAGAAGACAGATATCATTTAAAAGCATGCAATTAATTGATCCCAAGTACATTCTTTAAAAAATCCCATTAAATTAATAAAGTATTTCTCTTAGTAGATTCAGATCAGAATTGAATTTCATGTACTTTCTCCAGTGTATATGTAATTTGTATTTATCTGGGGTAACTGGAATAAATAATGAAAAGCAAAGGCTGGGAAAACAATTGAAACTCATGCAATTGAGCCACTTTTTCCATGATAAAATTGTTGGGAATTATATCTTATTTTAGAAACATTCTTATTCCTGGAGCTAATTGTCACACACATTTATACATTACGGGGAGAGGATGAGCAAGTCGCTTTTGCATCCTAAAGCGATGCTAATTTAAAGTAGAAGTTGTTCAAATACATTTTTGAGCAGTCATAAAAATTCAATGTGACCACCACTCAAGAGGCATTAAAGCTCCCAAGTTCTAAAACTGTTTTCTTCAACGTGCAACAGACTGATCCGGTGTCCCACAGAGCTGAGGGTGTGTACTACTACAGCGAAAGATGGAAAAAGAAAGTGGAAAATTGGCTGGAAGCAGTCACTGAGCAAATTGTACTTCCATTTCAGCAGAGGGACATTTTTCCCTATAAATTAGAAACAGTTCTGTCTCTCCCATCTCCTCCACATTTCTTCATACTCAAGATTCCCTCAACAACATCAGCAGCCCTTCCTTCAGCCTCTGCATGTAGTAACCTCTAAGTTGTTTTTGTTTTGGTTAAAGAACCAAGTTTGTGGCTTACTTGAGAATGGTTCTGGGAAAGAACAGGGAAAAACTCCAGTTCACATATGGACTGTTTAACTAGGGGAAGCTAAAGTAATACGAAGACATGATGTTTGTGAAAGGAACTATTTTAAAATGCAGCCTCTATAAAAGCTGGCGCATATATTCCTGCAAAAAGCTAATGGAAAATTCAGACTATTTCTGAATAATTACTGATAATCCCGAAGAATAAATTAAATTGCAAAAAGAGTAAAAGAGAGGTATTTAAAAATATTGGTGTTAGTTTGATCTTGGAGCAACCTGCGCCCCATCCCCCAGGTTTCTCTTGGCTTTTGTGTTGCTCCCTCTGTCTATAGAAACTGAAGCAATTCCATAATTGCCAAAGAAAGTTTAAGACATTTCACAAAGAAGCCACTCTGAATGTGCCATGCTGTTCCTCTAGTTACATGGTGTAAAAGGACTGGAGAACATAACCCAGGCTCCCAAGGCACAGTGGAATGAAGCCAGAGCAGCAACTCCCTCATGGGTCCTCCTTCAAGTTTCACAGGGCCAGAGACACCCTTGGAGTCACAGCATCTCCAAACCACCAAGTACTGAAAACTCTGAAAACTCTCAGCTGACTCCATATGCACCCATATGGTACAAGGAAGCCAGAGCAGAATGTGTCACGGCCTCAACAGAAATACCTGGGTTACGTGACATGAAACAACATGTTATGGGATGAGCAAGTCTCAGCACCATGCTGCTGCTGAGGGAACGTGCCTTTCAGGAGGAAGGGCAGGGACCACGAGGACACAAAGCCTGATTAATGGCGGAGGGACGGCTTTTCCCTACACATGAGAACCAGTTCTTCTGTCTTCTCCATCTCCTCCTCCACTTTCAGCAGCACAGCCCTGGACCCCTCTCCTTCCACCAGCGCCCAGTGGGATAGTTATTGCCTGAGCTGGGGACAATTGCACTGCTGTCACAGAGGAAAGAGTCAGCCTGGGCTTAGCCTTACAAAGCCTTCTCTGGAGACTATCTCTGGAGACTAGAGATGCTGACATGTGAAGGCACTGGGGTCCAGTGCTCCAGGTGAGGAGCGGGAAGAAGGCCAAGTGAGCAAGCTTTGCACTTTGGATATCAAACTTGGGAAGCCTGCTTGTCTCCTCTGCAGTGCTACAGGTCTTTGTCCCAAGGACCCTCTACAGAGAGACAAACATGCTCCTTATTAGGTGGAGGCTCATCATGGAAATACAGGCCCTCTGGGCTTTCATTTTTCACCGCATTATCCTGGATGACTTCGCTTGCCCGAAATTTTGTCCCAGGGCCAAGTGTTGACTTAGCTCTATCTATCTGAAAGTTAATCCAGCTGTGAGACGGAGGGGACAAGGAGAAATCTAAATCACGTACTCCATGAGGTAAATGTGAAATTTGCATTTTTTTTTCCTTTATAATGTTAATCTGAAGTAAAACTTCCTCATCTTTATAGCTCTGGTGCAGCACTTTCTTGTCATGGCCTGCCCTCCCTCTCCAAAGCAGCACTGTAAGTCATCCCCCAGAATGTGCTGAATTGGTTTATAGTTTCCATTAAAGCAAGAGGGTTGGTTGAGATGAAGTCGGGGGGAATGACATAACGCGCAGGAATGCACCGCAGGCAGAATGGATGCAGCACGAACAAGGAAGAAATAACAGAGAAGACAGACCATGAAAGATGTTGGCAAGGTTCTTGTTTACACAGTAAGTGAAAAATTAGTTAAAAAATTTTTAAGTGGGAATTTTTCAGAACAAACTGTTCAGAGAAGCATCACGGATATAAACTGGAGAAGCAGAGTCGGCCAAATGTCACACTTCCATTGCTACGAGGTCTGATCCACACCCATCAGGCTGCTTTGGGTTTAATACAGGGTGCCAGGGAACAAACTCTGCCCCACTATATCTTCTGTAACAGTTGAAATTTTCTAACTAATCTAACTTTTATCCCCTTTATCTCATCTTATTTATTCCAATATTTTTTAATCCATCTAGTGGTAGATTAAGATTAGTGGAGATTCACTGATGCTGATTAAACAAGAGATTCTGCAAAGGCTATGCTATGTGTGAATGTGCTATTTGTCAGCATTGGCAAACACTAGTATATATGTATAAAACTAAGGACTGCCTATACCAGGATAAGACCCAGATTTATTATAAATAACTGCAACCACATATGTACTAATTTGGTGACTTTTTGTACAATGAGCTAACAAAAATTATAGGAGAAAGAAGAAAACATAAACAAGGACACAAATTATTCTAATCACCCATGGTTATGTTAAACGTACATGTAAGTGTACACAACTTATTAACAGTACAAGATATAGAGAATGAGGCATACAAGGATTATTTTTAGTTGCTTGGAATTTAACAATATTGTATAGTCCATACTACAATAAGGTAAATGTTTTTTTCTCCTCTTTTTCCAATTAATTTATTGAATATTAGCAGTTACTTACAATACATTTTCCAGTACCATCTTGACACCTATTTGAATTTCCATTGCAGTTGCAGGGGACACAGCGTCCATTAAATAATCCTTTATTCTCACGATAATATCCAAGGCCACATTCCTAGACAGTAAGCAGAGAGGGAAAAAAAAAAAAAAGTGAGTGTTGGTGTTTTACAGGTTATGGGAAGCATGTTTTGAAATTGTTTGCCATTTCCAAGGAGTAGTGTAGGTATATATTTCCTTGCAAGCTCTTCTAAGCCCATATTGTTGTTTAAATCGGAAGTATTTTAATGCAGTGAATAGCAATGAATGGAGCTGAAGAAGTTTCATCCGAACCCTGTGTTCTACACTTTGTGGTAGTGGGGATTTCATCATTTTGACTCTAACCTCTGAGCAAAACACCTTTCCTGTGGCTATGTACAAAGGTGTAGAATCTGAATTTTAAACCACAGAAAAAGATTTTAATACAGATTCACACTACAGTGGTCTCAAAGAACATATTAACTAGTGGTTATATGAAATCTTGATATTAACTACAGTGTATTCCTTGGAAATCCTTCAATGATATATCTTTTACATTAACTCATCATGACTTCCACAATAAGTCTTCTTCTTCTATACAAAGCCATGCTTAGACAGAGCTAGGTGATATAACAAAACACACAGAGGTCTAATTTCTAAGCACAGGCTTGCCCCGGAGACCCAGGAAGCATGAGAAGAATGTTCTGCTATTTGAGGGCACAGGAGCAGGAGCACAGCCTGTCAGACCAAAGTTGGGTTTAAATAGGGAGAGCTGAACCAGAGGAACATTATGAATGAAGGAAGAGATATAAGGTTTGTTAGCTTACACCAGGAAGGCAGTAACTAATATGTTAAAACCAGGTTCTTGCTTGGCATGAGCAGGGAAAGCAGCAGGTCTGTCCCTATACAGACCAACTAAAAAATTCATGCCCGCCTTCTCTGCTCAGCATCATCCTGGCACACCAACCACACCAAAAATGACCAGACATAAGTCTATCCCTTCTGTTCCCTAGTTCCTTTTCACTAGCAACTAAGCTGGTGTGGTGCAGGGAAGATCAGAGTCTGTACAGAAGCAGGGAGAAAGTTGTACTCCCCACGAAGCCAACACCTACCAGGTTCCTGCCTCTGGCAATGTACTTCTGCGCTGTACCTATACCTCGCCTCTACCTCACGGTTAGGGGCTGGTCCCAATGACATCCAGAAAACAAGTGACTGTTGAACTTTAAAGTCATAAATCTTTTCTCATAGCAATTACACCACCAAGACTGATTGGACTAATCTGAAAAGCAAAGGGTTTGTGAACTCAAATCATGTTCCAGTGGCTTGAGGTGTAAATCTTTATGCATGAGCAGGATTAACCAGTGAATTTATCAAGCATGTAACTACCAGAAGAAAAAAAAAATAAATCACCTCTTCCAAATCAGGTCCCAAAAGGAATATCAAGTTACTGCTGTTTAAACAGCAGTTGCTAGTGGCACCTTTGCCTTCTTTACATGTGGGATAAATGAAAAAAAGAGAATAGGGAAAAAAAAAATATGCAGAATACTAATATCATCAACAGCTTTTAATACTGACTTCAGTGTGAGCAAGGACTGAATTTAGAATAGGCACTTGAAATTTTTCAGATACATTTTCAAAAGGATGAATATGTTCCCTGAACAACAGGGAGCCAGTATACACAGCTTCTGAAGAAACCAGGGCCTGAAATACATTGAACAGCATGACTAAGTAAAATATAGGCTCTAATGAATATAAATGTTATTTACTGAAAGTCTCTTTTTGGAGAGCAAAATGAATCACTCATTTTAAAAATACATCCAAATGCATTTAGGAAAAAAATCTATGCAGCTTTTTGTTTTTCCATTTATGCTGTCTTTAAAACAACACATTTAGAGTACGTGGGCACTTTGTTTTTGAAGCAGCATTCGTGATACTGAGAAATTGATTCCACGCGAAGATAAAGCTCTAGGCACTTTCTAGTGCTCAGGAGTTCAGGCTGATTGTTTTCAAGTAAACAGCAATTTAAAAGAAACTTCTTGCACACACTTTTGTTAGCAAAGTACTTTGAGATATAAGAAGATTAGCCTTCTTATTACTTTTATATTAAGTAATGTATAAGTTGTTATCAAATTAGTTCATTTAAAAACAAAGAGAAAGAAGGAAGCAAGCGAGGAAGGGACAATGAACAAATTACCTGTCTCGGGTAAAAATTCCTTTGAACTTGTTGCTGCTGACTCCCCTCCTGAAGGTGAGGATACGATAGCCTCTGTTGCATATCTTCTGCTAAACAACGCCCCAGGGCTACTACCATGACAACCAGCCATCCTACACCCCTCGGCCTCTGCATGTGGGCCATCGTTTTACTCTAACGCTGCTATCCTTTCAGTGCTCGCCCGTTCTCTTATACTCTCCCTTCTTCTCCAGCTTCTGACTCAGATTAATGAGGCTCTGCGCCGTGATGGGCCCCACCTTTAAACTTTATACGTGAGTCAAGTTGTACAGCACACATTACCGTTCCTGAGGTTAACAAGTAACCCCGCAGTTCCTGTTGCTGGATATATACCTAAGTCGGGGTGTGGCAGGCATCACCTCCTCCCCACCTAAGGCAGCCAGACAGAGCTAGGTGATTAAAGCAGTAAATCACTGCCTGAGTAACGCTGCATAAACATACGGGGCTTACGAACTACCCAGGTGAGTGTCTTGATCACTTCCTTTGGCTATGTATTTCGACCAGGTTATATAAAAAACTCCAACGGCTTAGTTTATCAAGGCAGTATGCTGAAAGCGACGGGATGGCAGCAGGAATTTCAGTCAATGGTCATCAATTTGTGTGTGGCACAGAACATCAAATGTGTAAAAAAACACGTTTCTAGAAATATTTCCAAAATGGTATTCGACAGATGATGAATAGCTGCCCTGAGCAGTGGATGCACACATGAGACATAAGCCAGCCATAAATGTTGTTTTGTTCAGTCTCTCTGCAGCTGCTCTGGTCTAGATATTATTCTTTCATTCTCCTTTCAAAAACGCTTGCAAGGTTAGTACAGCAATTGTTGCTTTATGGTAACCCTCAGCTATTTTCCGAGAGAATAATTCCTCATATTTTGTGCACTTTGTACACCACTTATCTCTCCAGTACTTTATTCTGCTGCCTGGAGTGCTTACACATGGGAACAGTCAAGCTCTAAGCTAAGCAAAGTGACAACCAAAAGAATTACGGCTGCAGGGACAGCATCAGGGACAGGATATACAACTGCGGCTAGGATTTCACCATTCTTCAGGTAACAGTATTACTTTGCAATGTTTACATTACCTTTCATAAAAATATCTCTAAATATATTTTTTGCAAAGATGTTAACTTCAGCTTTCAAATATTTTACTATAAAAATAGGGAAACTGTTAGTCACTCCATGAAGATAGGAAAGTATCCAGATTTATCTAGGTTCAGGATACTTCCCCTGGACCTTGTCATTCATTTCCCTGATAAAATAAGGAAACTTGTCAACCTGTAGGGTCTCACAGACTTGATCAAGTCAGCTCTGACCTCCCCTCCGTTAAAGTAAATATTGACTGAGGTTATTCAGCCTCTCATAGGGCATCACAGAAGAATGCCTCATTATAACGCCTTACACATGTAAAATGACATTCAAAGTTCTGCAAAAGCAATCATGAGTTGAATAACCCTACAGTGCTTCTTAGACAGTGAAAGTATTTGAGCCGTCAAAAGTGCACACGCTTACAAGAAGCACATTTAATTACTTTAATAACTAGCCTGTTCCTCTAACTAAACCAGTAAGTATAGCTGTAGGCAAGACAGAAGATAATGGCACAGTATGGAGGCAAACGCTTCCTACCTGACATGAGTCACCAGCGTACTCCGGAGGGCAGGAGCATGTCTCTACACTGTATGCAACGCTGCCGCTTCCTGCGCTGGTGGCTTCTTCCAGCCCAACCTCACCAAGGGTTAATCGCTGAGTCTCCGTGAAGTAAAGGCCTCTGATGTGTAAGCCATCTAGTCTAGACAGGATTATCATCAGTTCTTCTCGGGATACCAGGTTATTGCTGCTGGCATGCCTGAAGTTTCCCTGCACATTAAAGGTACAAAATGAGCACTGCCCTGCAGCTTCTTAAAAAAAAAAGTATCTGCAAAGAAGACAGGATGACAGAAAAAGGGAGAAAAATCCCACGGAACAGACCCCTATAGTGCCAATTGGTATGGGGTGAAATAGAGGTCAGGAAAAGAAATGTAATGAATGTAAACACAGGATAGGTGGAACAAGTAATAATGAGCATAAAAAGGGATGTACCCTTTACTTTGCAAGGTACATATGGCTTTGAGGTATCAAAAAGTGAAGAAGTGTATAGGTTCTTCTTCAGTCATGCAAATTTCTTCAAGGTATCATGCACCAAACCATAAAAGGGTGGAAGAAAATGCTTTTATTTTTAAGAGTAAGCGAAGTCCTACAAATCCAATCTTTTGAGGGCTGCCTTCACATGCTTTCTTGCTGCTAATAGACACAGCATTACTGAAAATGGAATCTGGCTTGAAGAAACATCTTTTTTGCCTATATGTGAGACAGAAATAAATAACCCAGACTGACCTTCTGAGCACATACTAAAGGTAGGAATAATCCCTGCTAAGTTCACCTGCCTGAATGTTGGACACCCATTCTCAACTAGGTAGCTAGGCACCAAGGAAGACAGGTAACAGTTCATTCCATCCTTATTAAGTACAGTCTGGGGCTGCAATGAATCATCTACCATTGATGACTGATTCAGTATTACTCCACTGGCCCTGGAGTGAGTGCTAAGGGCTAAATTGGACAAGATGCCTAACATAGAGGTGCTAAAATTAGGTGGTATGAACCAGAACCTAGGTTCAATGTGGCAGTAAAGAGAGAGAAAAAATATTGTTTATATTTAAGGTCTACAGTATTTAAGTTTATATTCATTCACATTATCAAGTATTTGGTATTTCTGCACATATTACCTGCATATTTTTTATGTGCCGCTGGGAAGAAAAGGGAAAGCCATTCCATTTTCATTTCTTACCTCAACTAGCTGCACACGGCCATAATATTGACGGTCAGGCAGTGGGTTGTTGGGATCCATATAAACAATTTTCATTTGCCGGCCCTATGTGAGAACAAGGATATAACATTGCCATTTTACTACTTTTTATGGCAAAGTGTTCAGATGCAATAAAATATGGTGAAGCACATTAATCCTGTTCTTTGGGGGATATAAACTAAGTAATACTAGGAAAACCTCACATCATTTTTGTCAGTGAAGTGGTATAGCAAGCACTGTGTTCTGGTGTTAGCAGGGTTTTCACTGCTTTTGCCTGTTAACAACCTTGCTTTCAAATAAAAAACCAAGAGAATTAAATTAATGCTGACCAGTTTTCACAGGAACTAGTTATAACTTGTGAGTAAAAATGCTTTTGCGTTTTCAAGCACTTTCCTTTCAATCCTGGTGCACAACCAACTTTGGATACTACTGTAGTATCTTGTGAGGCATGTTTCCCAATAAGAATCCTAGAATACTGAATTAGTATTTCTGATGGTCTGAAGAAACAAAATTCCCTTAGGAATTTCAACAAACAGTAAAGGATTTCAATTTTGGCCCCAAAGTGGTTAAATTAAAAAAAAAAAACAAAACGTTAACCTAAAATGCATGTTTGCTTCAGGCCCTTGAAGACTTATAATTATGCTTAATCTTATGCAGAACAAAATTCTCACAGAAAATGAGATTAATGCCACATGGAATCCAGGGCATATTTTGCAGCGTTGAGGCCACACTTGTTGACAAGTGTGCAAGACATTAATTTTTTTTTTTCCACAGGTGCATTTTACAGAGAAAATCCTGTTTTATTTTTTATTTGTTCTCAAGTCAGTTATGCTTAATAATATGTTACTTTGGCAACAGAGATAGGTGTGTTGATGGCTCTGAGCAAAATGCAGTAAAATCACTTTTATAGAAATATAGCAAGTTGCTATAAAAGTTAAGCACACTATATGAGCAAAATTTGCCACAGTTGTCAGGTAACAGAAAAAATCATGGTATTGGTATTGCTTGAAAGAAAAAATAATATTTTAAAACTTACTGTTAGTTGTATATCAGGTCTCTTATCCAGAAGAACCATGCCCTCACTAGGTAAGCCAAAAGATTTCACTTGGTAACTTAGGAAGCCACCATATGAAGAAAGCTGTAACAAAATGCACAAGACGAGAGGTACTTTACCATGCTATTGCTTGATATTAATATAACTTTGTATTCAAGTTTAGCCCATCTTCCAGCACTGTAAATAATACATTTACTCTTTGTTCTTTAGACAAAATATGAAAATGTGTTGCTTGGAAGAAATTACTTTCTATTTTGTTTACTTTGTGTATCTGACATGACTTTTTGAACTGTACCTGTTACTGTTCTCTGGAAGGTTACCTGCATTGGGGTGTTTTTTTCATACCTGGGATCACACCATCTGTGGTCATGGAGAAATCACATGTTCTCATGAACATTGTTCTTCCCCAGACTCTACAGAACAGATTTGGCTCATCAAAAGCAGATGTAAGACTGACAATGAAAGTGGTAGTGAACCCCATGAATAGCCATGGATAAAAAGGAGAGGTCAGACTAAGTATGTTTAAAGGTGGCTTTCATAGGCCTGCATTTGCTAACCTTACTACTAACATGAAGCTAATCAGGACATCTTTGCTTCACCTTCTGGAGGACAGGACATCTACTGATACCATCAGCTGCTATCAGCTCTGCTGTAAACAGGCCATTGCTGTAGGCAGAGCTGAAATGACACTTCTTTTGGCTCAACTACAGGTGACCAAAGGCGGCCTCAAACCCAACCAAATACATACGCTGCTGCCCAAAACAAAGACTTAGGCAAGTATGTTTGAATCATCTGACCAACAGCTTCCCTGGGTGGTGTATGAGTGACTCAGTTCAAAACATATTGAGAGGAAAAGAAGCTCCAGGCACAGCCTAGACTGTGTTTGTTCCAAGAAGAGCCCAGAAGGAAGGTTTGCGAGTATTGGGTGAAATCAGGTGTTTTGCCACAGATATACTACGTTTTACACCCCTTGCTGTCTGCCCGCCCTCATGGCTTACGCTTGGTTTTGACATGGGAGGAAGAACAGCTTTGTTAGGTTTTGGTGTTCTGCAGGTAAGCACCAGCCTTCACTCTACCCCTTCCCATATACTTGGATGAATTACAAACAAAACACAGACATCTTGGTACTAAATTTGTTCCTTGGATCACAGGGCCGTAATTAAATACTACTATCTTTAGCCAACTGCATTTTCAAAAGCATCATTTGGAACATTGGCTATATTTTGTCAACAGAACCAAACAACTCTGTATAATTTTTTAATTTTTTTTTCAAAAATACAAGAAAATTCAAATTAGAGCTAATTTCCTGTTTAACACATTTTTGGACTGCACCATATGACCGGCTGTTATGTTGCTGCTTTTTAAATGATTTTTTTTTAATGGAAAAATATTGGTGTTATAAACTACCTTTTGTATTCTATATGTACAGTATTTATTTTCTAACATTGGTCTATTAAATAGAATGTTAAAATATACAAGAGCAGAAAATGGGGACAGTGTGATCTGAATTTCTCAATGACTGTTAGCTTCTGCACTGCTAAAGATTTTGTATTTGATTCCCTTTTAACTTCATAAACAGAAGATAGAGAGAGGAAAGGAAATATACTCTGCTAAATATTAATGTTCCAGTGAAACCAGTTAAAACGTTTAAGATAATGGAAAACAGTATTTATATCCTCATCATAATGAAAAATGTCTGGAGTGATCTTGTTCCCATTTTCCAGAAGAGGTGCTATCACTGGAAGTAGACCAAAAGCAAACATTTTCAGAATGCAATAACATGAATGATTGGTAAATTTATGAGCTTGTAAAACTAGTAACAAGATAGCATTTTGGGGGGGGGACTTTCACTACTACAGTACAACCAGTGTTAAAATATACACTTACATACAGTGTACAGTAAAAGCAGGGACAAAAATAGAACCATTTTATTGGCAGTGTTGTCATTGTAAATTAAAGCAAGCCATGGCATGCCTAGTTAGATACTGCGACATGCAACATAAACCTCAGCTCTGTTCTTAATAGCTGTGCTTAAAAAGGGTTATTACCTGCTTGATATTTTGTTATGGGAACAACAAAAGTCCTTTTGGTTTAACATTGGAGTAGATAAAGTGTGCTTCATCAAGAAATTTCTTTGAAAAATAATTTGTAGGCATTGAAACAAGAACTCTATAACATTAGGAAAAAGCACTCTGACTAAATGTGCTGTTCAACTGAAAGTTATCTACCTCTGAGCATAGGAGAGCAGGGTGAAAAATACTGCTCTAGTCCTTAAAATGAGGACTAAGAGGCACTTCCAAAAATGTACCATCTTTAATGCTCTTGTGTCTATCCCATTTGTTTTCACTTGTGTGAAAAATTGTGTCTGAAAAGCCTGTGTGCCCTGCAACCGGCTAGCAACTATTGACACCGTCGGAGTTGCAAACAGGGAGAACCTGGGGCTCTGGGCCTGCAAGCCACCACTAGCAAAGTCCCTCTGCTCATTGCGATCCCCAGGCTGAAATGCTGATAGGCAGTGACCGCGAGAAAAGACTGCTCCCACGCAGGAGTAGGAAGAGCAGCAAGCAGAACACAAAGGTTAGAAAACCAGGTGTTGCTCTTCCCAAGCATCACATCGAAAGCAAAAGGTGGGGTTTTCGTGTGCCACTAAGCACGTAATCACCTTTTATTCTTTTGGAAATCTGCCCAGGAGATACTCTAGGGACTCTACAGGATACTCGGGCACATTAGCAAGCTCTACATGTTCTGGGTTTCAGAAAAGTGGCTGAAGGTACCAGCTCCCCGAACCATAGCTCTTGACCATGCTGTTCACATAAAGACCTCCTGGCACCAAGCAAGATGATTGCTTCTGTGTTACTGGTTATAATTTTAACACTGTCCTCAGTCGTAAAATGTTGTGATTTCTGGCCTGAGAGGTAAGAGAGATAAGAATCTCATGAGGGAGGAGAGAGAAACGTATCTAAGAAAAACCACGAGACTCTTTGTCAACAATGCTGGCAAAAAATGAATACATGTTATTAAAACAGATGAGTTGGGTGTCATTTACCTTCTCTCCCAGGTAAGATGGTGGTGCTTTCCAGTATAAACTATGCACTGAAGTAGGCAATTCTTGAACATCAGCAACTACACTATTACTGACTGGATTGAAAGTGACTGGAATGTCAATATTTTCATCCACTGCCTCCAAGCGCCAGTTCCTCATGTCCACAAACTAATGAAAATACATAAAGGAAATAAAAGCTTGTCTCATCCTTTATTAAACTTTACCAGCACTAAGTATTGAGGAGAAATTGTTTAGCCTCTATAATTCCCTTAGGATGAAATTCAACCCCTTCGGAGCCAGCCTAAAGTCTTTGTGCAATGGACGTTGCAAGGACCTCAAAAGAGAGCGCAAGCGGGACAGATGTGCCAAAGCTACTTGGGATGCAGGCATGTGGTTTGTCACCTGCAAACTAAATTCTATCTTCAGTCACATGAAGACATAACCCTTCTGGAGGTGACTAGGAATTGTGTACACAAACCCAAGGATATAACCTGGAGGTGCTTTTTCAAGTCCATTCCAAAATCAAACCAAGGACACTAACCTAAAAGACAGAGTGCAGACTTATTGTGGTGGGCTAACTGGGAGGGAGGGGACATGGCAGGATATTTTGGGGAGGCAAGCAGGCAATGTAGCCTAATATTCTGGCTCTTCAATGCACATTTTATGTTTATGGCTGTTGTTTCATGTAAGATTATACATCCTGTTATTTATTATTATACTTGAGGAAAGAAAGCATAATGTGTATGTACCAGAACATTCTGTGGTGGGTTGCCCTTGGCTGGCCAGAGAAGTAAAACAAAAAGATAGACATGTTTTCAGAAACAGCCTTTGGTGACGACAGGTAATCACTAGAGGAAATTTTCCTAAAGCAAATGGAAGTTTGCTACTGACTTCACTGAGGCCAGATTTTCATCCTTTGCTTGTAAACAGTAAAGTGTCTCAATCTGGATTGCATCTAGTCTATGTCTAAGCCTAAACTCAACTCCTCATCCATCATTCTAGGACTCTGCTTCTCTCTTTTCTTTCTCTGGCATTGTTTCAGACAGTTGTTGCTTTTTTTTTTTTTCAGTCTTCAGCCACCTTACCATTAATTTATGCTACTAAAATCATCTTCTCCGTTCTTTCTCACACCTGATGTCATGTTTTTTTATAGGGAAGGAAGGAAGACAATTTTTACAATCTCCGTAGAATCTGTCACACATTTCTTAGGTTTCAAAATGCATCTATGACATAGACATGTAAAATGACACGTGCTCGTTAAAGCATCTTGAAGGAGACCATTGACTTTAATGATGAACTAGTGCCTGAAGATAAAGCAATAGAAGGCCAGCTCAACTTCAGTCCAACTAGTGATTTGTAAACAAACAGGTGAAAAGGGCCATCTCTGCTGAAAGACACTTTCAGACTACACCTAAGTCTTAACAAGGCTGCACTAAATCTGCACTATGGCTTGCAGAATATTTCTCATCTTTACAAACTAATAAAATAGATTTATAATTTTGAAATAAATCTGGCATTTCCTTAATGGAATCAATGTAGGTTCACGATAGTAAAGAAAAAAAGTATTGGATACACCTTGGTTCTACGACGATCTGTGCTGCGACAGTGGCTGGTTGCCCCAAAACAAAAACAAGAGGTGCATCCCTTGGGATTAGAAGGGTCCAGATAAAAGGATCCTGGTCGGCAAGTGTCACATTCTGTACCTTCAACATTCTCCTATTAAGGCATAGATGAAAGAAATTTTAGGAGTTTTCTTTTGGTTTTGGTGAGGCCCCCAAAACCTCCTGCATATAAAACAAATCTTCTGAAAGAATATTTATTTAAATGTATGGAAACATGAATGAAAATGCGTGATTGTCTGGATACACCATATTCAAAATGCAAGTAAAACTGACTTCTCGGAGATTAGTTATGAGCTGTCTTTCAGTTTATAAAGTGAACCACTGAGTAATAAATATTAGTCAGAGACAGCTGGTAACTTCCCTGCCAAAACCCTCCTGCTGGCTTTTCCAAACCTACAATATAAAAGGTCACTTGTGAAAGTTCACATTTATCACGTTTAATTATGCAGATCAGAACAACAGATTTCCTGGATATAATGATGTGGTGAAATGTCAACTGCCATAATATGGCTAAAAAAAGCATGGGACCTGGTTAACATCCAAAAGCCGAGATGCAGATGCATAAAGCGGATCTGTGCAGGGTACAGACTGCTTCAGTGAATCAATGGACATCTACACTGCAGCTCTATCCTGCAAAGCCCAAGACCACCTGTACAACTGACAGATACTGAACTCATTAAAAAATGGCATTTAACTGCTACTGTGATAATCTGTACACATACTGCAAGGTGTGACGGTTTTCTACAGCGGCACTTAATTTTTACTGAAAACTTAATGATAAACTCACTTAATTCATCCCATTAAATACAAAATAGTCACTGATGTGCAAATAATGCTTGTGATTGCAGAAGTAATTTGATTTATCTGACCTTGCAGAGACAAATTCCTGTCTGGGGATCGCAAACATCTGGTTCTGTTCCATCTCTGTTACAGTTACACGGCACGCAGTTTGGGAAACCGTAAGTACCAGGAGCACACTGATCACACCGCCGTCCTTTTATTCCTGGTTTGCATCTTTATCAACAAACAGACACAGAGGTGGGAGTCAATAGGGGAGGCAGGAACGGAATGAGGAAGGGAAGATTAAACAAAAGGCACAGGTGGATCTTTGAAGTGACTGCATGGCTATGACACAACTTTATGATTTCCACGGAGAAACAGCAGCAGGTTAATATTGTTCTCAGATTTGAATGGTGAGATGTTTTAAATGGTCATGGAACTGATGAGGAATGGATTTGATTTTGAAGGATATAAATGTTCACAATAAAATTAGACTTCTGCAGCTATTCGGTGCTTGCAGTGCAGAACTACTCTATACCCCAAGGTGTGAAACATGGATGTTGCATACGGGTGAGCAGAACTGGAAGATTTATAGCTGGCGGATGTGACTGGGCATTACTCAAGGCACGCACCTGCTAATAAAAAGGTGGGGAATCCCAGGCATATGAATAATTATGGGGACTTCAACCTGCCACAAGCCTTGGGTTAGTTTACAACTGTTCCCAAAGGATAAAATCCACTTTGCTCACACTGAAGGCTGAGTGCCTTGAATTTGTTTAGGTGAAGTACAGCAGATGCAAAAACCAACACCAAACTATGAATGAACAAGGCTTTAGAGAAGAGAGAACATCTTTATGTGACAGAAGCTACTTCATCCTACCTTTACAAGAAACTTGCACAGTCTGATAAAACGAGTGAAAATGTAGGTGTGATGGTCTCTCTCCCTCCTGTCTATGCTGGTAAACTGTCTGTACCAGCCCAAACCAGGTTTCAAAAGAGTAAGGACTATTGATAAAGAATGTCTGCCACCACCACCATTCACATCTTTACATTTCAGTTGTGATAGGATAATTTTTAAAAGTCTCAGCCAGTTGGTGGAGTCTCCTTTGGCTCTCAGCACCAAAGTCATATGTGCACTAATACTATGAATATAATGGAAATAAACAGTTAAAGTATGCGGACAAAGTAGACTGCACTTCATGTAATGTGCGAAAGCAATTTCTCAATTCACCAAACAACGGGGGAGGTTTCTGAGAGTCTCTGTGAATATGTTACCCACACACACAGATAACTGGAGCTGCATGGAGACTTTGAACTTCATGTAATCCACAGAAGGAAAAGTATTAATCAGAGTGTAGTAGTTAGCTATATACTTCAGCAATCAGTCCAAAAGTATTTGCTAAATGTCAAATTTTGCTTCAGAATTTTTTACCAATAAACTGTCATTTCTTTGATATTTCCAATTAGGTTGCACATGAAAAATATCACCATTATAATCAGGCAATATAGCTTTTCAGTGAAACTGAAAGATGTGACTATTTGTGCAAAAACTATCTTCAATTTTACTCATGTAGAAATGTGCTCAGCCCCTTCTTTGAAGTATTAGATTTTATTTGACTGAATTATTTATTTGATTTATTTTTTGCATAGTATTTATTTTGATTTTATTTTGTATTGTACGGGGAAAATGAAAGCAGAGACTAGAGACAGAATATGCTGCACTTTAACCCTGAACCTCAACTTGTAAATATGAAAACAGATTCCTGTTTGGCTCTTGGAATAAGACAATTATTCACTTCATGTGAAAGGCCAGACTTAGGAAAATAATTTATATTTTTTTTCTAAATAAATAATATGAGCATTCCCTATCATATTTACAGATTTAATGGCAGAGCAGGAAGGACAAATTTCACTTTGTTAGGACCCTAATGTAGCCAAACCAATCAAACTGAACTAATCCTGGCCTTACACAACCTACTGGCTATCAGGTATTTGCACTTGCTATTTAAGGACTCGATGTCCCCAAGGAAATAATAAAAATGTTCAACAATACTAATATGACCACATCTGAATTTAAGATCATTCCCTATGGTTGTGGCTGTATGCTATACCTATTTTAGAGAATGTAAATAAGAGAATAAAACTAAAGAATTTATTCTCATCTCAGCATGCTGAGTTACAGAAAAATAAGCAAATGTCACACGGAAGGCATAATTTTAAAGGCATTTATCAGCTACGGTTCCAACTGAACCATATTTTCCATACGCAGAGCACCTGTCATCAAGGTTTCTCAAAATTCATTGCAAACATTCAAGCTTTACAGTACTTAAAAATGTCATTAGATTTAAATCCAGACATCAGACTGTGGAACATCAACTGCAAAGTTTTAAGAATTTGGGAAATATTGTACACCATTACAAACAACATACGTGTCCAGAAGTCAGGACCTCTGATCCGAGGTCTGCTACTAACTGACATTGGACAAGTCATACGAGCTGGGCAGAGATTTGGTGGCACGAGTGACGTGGCACGTCACTGGCAAACAGAATGCAAGCCCAGGAATCCCGCCGTTAGCTACGTGCACAAACCCAGTTTCCAGGAAAACATAGCAGGTGTCCCTGAAACAGCTGAGTCCTCACTACCACTAAGCACTGCTTAAATCCCTATTCACCATCATCAAAGTTTCCCATGTCCCCTCCAAAACCCAGAAAAGAACAGTGAAGCAAACCACTCGTGCATCATTTACAACGCACATAACCCAAACTTACTTGCATTGCCCGTTGGTTTTTTCACATTCTGGGCTTGCCACATTAACGACTCCTCTTTCTGAACAGTTGCAGCTCTCGCAGCCAGCAAGAGGGTGATAGCTGAAGTAATGTTTCTCGCAGACTTCACATTTTGGTTTCACAGTTTGCGGAGGGCAAATGCATTTACCAGTCATGTCATCACAAAGACGCTGCCCGCAGTTGCATACTAGGTCAAAGAAAATGTTCTACAAATCAGTCACACCTCAACTTACAATGACCAACTGTTATTGAACTTGCATATGGAATAAACACACACAACCTTTATGTATAAAGTGCATGATTCTTTTCTCTCTTTCACTAGTTTTAAGCTCAGGGTCATGGAAAGCAACTATGTGACTGTCATGGTAGTTTCAAAGAGTAGCTTTAGTGCCTGGCTCTCTTCCACAGATTGGTTGCTTAACTTCACCACAGGCACTATTAATCACTTCCCAAAACTGGCAAGGATTAAACGACAAATAATTTTGGTGTTAAGGGCACCACTTATGCAAAGCAACGTTTATAAACATCGAGTATAATACCTGGGAAAGCAGCCGAGGACTGTTGGTGTTATTAATAACATCAGAATATGAGGAATTAAGAATGCTGTGTCTCTGATTATCTATGGAAAATCTTGAAGGTGTAAACTGGGATACAACAGTAGTAACTTGGAAATGATTTAGCAATCAGTGCAGAAGAATCCATTTGACTGAAAGAGTGGCAATATGGATTTTAACCAGTTGAACTGTAAGCCTGCTACACCCGATCAGACAGCACGTGCGAAGGCACACTTCATCGTGAACTAGGCGTGCTTTCAGGGAATGGGGATACTTCTGCCTTAAACTGAAAACTATGCTATGCTAAATCTAAGATGGCTCAACCAGCCTCTCATAGGATCAAGCTCTATCTAGAAAAGTGAGGCAGTGGTACCTATGCCGTAAAATCAGAGAATTAAAAAAAAGGTCAGGTCAGGTGCTGAATAAGTGTGAGCATGTACTTACACTTGCAGAATGGGAATCCATAGTAGCCAGTTTGGCATCGGCTGCACTGACGACCGATGACATTAGGTCTGCAAATACACTGTCCTCCCAGGGGGCTGCAAGTAGGGCTCATGGCACCTGCGCTATGGCAATTACATGGCAGGGCTCCGTTGTTGTAGAAAGCCACTAGTGACCTTACAGAGTCCTTACAGAAGGCCGATGATTCTTCTGGGCTATTTAAATTGAAATATAAATCATGTAAGCACTGGCACTTGGGAATTGTTATGAGCGTACTTTGCAGTGGTTCAGTAAATTAGGGTCCTGTCTTTCAAACAGTTCTTTGACATAAGGATGGCATCAGTACACATGCAAGGATATATACTTCAATTAAATTAGTGGTGAATGGCTTTGAACAGGCAGGTTAGAGATTTTTTGCAAAGAAAGTGCATATACTACTAGTCATATCAGTGCAGACATGCCAAGCAAAATACCAAATACCAAAGATGGAAATACCAAAGACAGAAAGATGACATAGATTTTCCTCTTTTGTACTGTGAGCAATAAAGCTCTACCTTTACATTTAATTTACAATAGAAAGTAATGGAAAAATGACTCATGGAAATTTAATGGGCCAGCATAAGCCATGAAAAGCATTTTAATGTAGCACAATGGTGGGGATTTTATACATGTATCTTTAATGCAGAGTAAAAGTAATATTAATTCCCAGCTTGTTGTCAATGTTCAGTTTTTTAGAAAGTGATGCTTACTCAATATAAAAACTGTTTCCTCCACATTGGCTGATAAAATCAAATGACTTGTCCACTGTCTTTTTGTCAAGAATTTTGTAACTGTAGGTGTCTGCTGGAACAACTAAGACATTTCCCTTAAAACAACAAGAAAGCTATATTGTACATTTCAGAGAAAAGCAAAAGACACAAGCTAAGGCATTTATATATTTAAAAGTTGCTTCATTATGCGTTCTGGATTTTCTCAAAACACATAACATTTTAACTGAAAAAAATAGGGAAATATACTTCCTATCTTCCCCCCCCCAGAGTTGTGATGCTACAAGCAGTGTACAATAAAAAGTGTATAGTATCTTAAAAATTTAAAATAAAACAGAAGCAGTGCAAAAACATTAAAAGACAAATTATTTCTTTTTTACTTTCATCTTTGCATCTATCTCTAAATGAATTGTGAAACTGAGAATAACATTTCCAAGTACATTTATGTAATAAACATACCAGAACCAGCATTCTTCCATCAGGTATCATCACTGTAACAGAGACCTCAGGTTCAGAAATGTCAAGCTCAATTTGGTTTTCTGCAATCACCTGATCCCGACAGCCAGAGGTATGAGGGCAGAATGAAGCATTGAAAGAACCTAGAAGAAAAAAACATAATGCCAAAAAATGTTCCATGTGCCAAAATGCTGAGAAAGGGAAGGGGTTAGATCAAATTCAGATGCTTACCTGACCACACACGTCCTGCATCCACACGCACTTGCGCAGGGAACACCGGGTGTGTTGGCTGATAAAAATGTATCACAAACACGTATCTGCCCAAGCGGGGCACTCTGCCACCCAAGGTAATCTGGTTCTGCAGAAACAAGATCAGTTCAGATAGTATATTTGTTTTGTAAAGTATTTTGGGGTTTATGAGCTGTGCTCTGTGCCACCTACCTGCAACGAAAGAGAGGGGGCTTAGCATCTCTCAGCAAGTTAAATATCTTCAAAGAATATGGCATTACAACTCTATGCTCCTATCTGCATGCCAAGCACATCTAACGTTCTTCTGCAACCTGTCAGGCTACTGCATAGTTTAGAAAGAAACTGGCATTTTTATTTCTCTCTTTGTATATTGTCTTTGTGGCTTACTCAGTCTGCAACATTTTGATCATATCACATCATTCAGTTTTGATTCTCTTAAAGTGTTTCATCTATTTAACTTTACTAAAGAACATACTTTGTGACTTAGGAAACAAGGGTTTCAAAATACGAGATACCTGTAACGGTGTCAAGGTGACTCCATTAACTGATTCAGACGGTAAAGGGGCACTCAGTGGATCATAGAGTATATTTCTCCGTACTTCAGAAATTTCCCCATCCTTAAACGCATCTAAAACCAAAGTTCCTGGTGGCGTTTCATACACTGAGGGAACGCATGTTGCACTAAACGCAGAATTATAGTAATTACTCTTGGGGCCAGGAGAATTTCTTAAGCATCATAAAAGGAAAAGCAGTCGACTCACAAAAGTCAATATATTAGACTGTATTACAATTAATAATGCAATAGTAACCCCTGTTACTCTTTGGATTCTATGTAAATGATCAGAAAGTAAATGAAAACAAGAGGTAAGGATTTAACTCACAAAAGGGAAAATGTACATTAATTCATTTTATTCAATCAAAATTTCCATAACCTGAATAGATTCAATGGAAATAGTTTGCCAAGGACGATGAAACGTAAGGGAATCAAGTGTGTTAAAAAATTAAATAAATTGTAGTTAATCCAGTTAGTTACGTTCACCAGAATCTGTCCTAATATTGAATTCCGAGTTCTACAAATATTTACATAGGTGTATCCTTTAAACATGCAAGTTTTCCCACTGAAGTCAATGGGACTACTTAAGTACTTAGAAGTTAAGTATACACTCAAATATTTGTAGAACTGGAGCCAAAATAAATAACAGTGCTCCTTGAAAGCATCCTTATTCGTTCACTGCTATGTCTAACTATTTCTTCCTTGGTATATTTAATTCTGAAGAACTTGACTGAGAGAAGTATTTTCCAAAACTGCAGGAGAAAATGTTTTTGGGGGTTTCTTGCTAGTATTTGTTCACTTCTCGTAAGTACTCAACAGACAATGATTAATCTTTGCTCAAGACAGGCCCAGAACTGGAATGGCAAGTATGTTTCAGGGCCAGGATTGAGATGTATTTGCCAGGCCTGTGTGGGAAATCACGTGCAGCATCTGCTTGTAATACTGTTACACTGAGTCAAGACTCTGCATCTTTCAACTTGGTGAACATTAAACATTTTCAGGAAAGCAAAAGTGCTGCCAGATAATGGTCTTTATAACAGAACATAAACGTACAGTAAACTATGTAAATATAACAAGAGATTAAAAAAAACCCAGCACGAAACCAAAGTAAAAGGTACACATTTCTACATTAGCTTTATTTTAAATCATGTTTTTCACCCAGCCTCTTTCCCCAACTTTACTCAGAATATAAATGCCCAGGAATGCAAAATACCTTTGGTGCAAGTACAAGTATCTTCAGTCTTAGAAAGCTACTCTCAGTTGTAACACTCTGAGCAGGGCAGTTAAAGCTGGGATTCAATGTTATGCATGCTTGGAAGCCAAGTACAGTCACATGCTTTTATCCAATTTACTACTCAGATTTTTCTGCTTTCTATTTCAGTTCAGCCGTTACATGAGAAGCTACCGTCTGGAAAACTATTAGACCTAGTCACCAACTCTTTCTGCCTCTGAAGTCCTGCAAATGACAATTACTTTTCCCTTGAGGCCCTTCCCATTGCCAGATCAGTGGGAAGAACGCCCTAGGAGTAGCATCACGAGGGACATCCTGGGGACTGCAACAGGAACTGAAATGTGGGGCTCCCTAATTTGGAAGCTGCAGTGATAGTTCCTCTCTGGCTCAAAGAATAAAACATATGGAGAGGGGAAGTGCTTCAACAGGACAGAGCAAGTGCTCTGCAGAACCCAAACCTGGCCACTTGGGAAGTGAAATTTCAGGTTCAAATCTTCACAGCAAGAGAAGAACCATCAACCTGGGTCAACCAAGCTGTGTATGAGTGCTCTAATTACTGGTCCTATACAAGTATAGTGGAGGAGAAGGATCACCTGGTGCTGCTGTGTGAGGTGGATGCTAAGGGCACACCTACCATACAGACCCCACCGTGAGACGGACGAGGGAATGGTTTGTTTGTGAAGCAGGGGTTTTACGTGTTGAGTAGTTTGATGCTGCCAAGTTGAGATAGGGGATTTGTGCCTGAAAGGGCAGTCACATCCCCTACCTAATGACAAATTAAAGCCATGTTGGAACAGCTGAAGCAGTAATATGTAGAATGAAACTCCAGATGGAGTCGTAAGCATTTCAGGCCACCGACATACCAATGTTTCTCCAGCTTGGACACCTATCATACTGGATGAAGTGTGAAAGATGCTTGTTTTCTAACACATCAGCACTCAGTAGTTCAGACGGGCCAGGAAGAGGCTAGTATTAACAAAATCCTGCACAAAGACTGTCTAGATTAACACTAACACTTCAGCTTTCTTACAAATACTACTTTGCAAAAGTGGCCTATAAATCACCTGTGAGTCACTGAGCAAAGGTTCATTCAAAAGAATTACAATCCCATTTAGTTTGCCTTGCAAGGCCTTCTTCAGAAAATACGAAGGATAAACCCAACCAAGTTACCTTCCATCAGGGGTACTCCTGTAAGCAGCTATGCACTGTACTTTAGGATCCACATATTCTGGAGAAAATTCTTCAGCTGATATAATACAAACCTTGTGCTGAAAAATAAGCACAAGGCAATTAATATATTTATGATTTAACAATTAATATCATAAATAACAGGGCCAGGCCTGAAAGGCAAGGATGAAGCCTAGTTTTAGCATGGGGACAACTGAGCTCAAAGCCATCTTCTGTCACGTTCCCACAAGATTTTGGATTCCTTTACCTGCCTGCACTTGAATGCCTCAGTGTTGAGTGTCCTTCCCAGGGGAATACTGGCTTTTCAGAAGTTAAATAAATTAATACATAAGTATATGTATGGCAATGAGAATGACAGAAGACCAGCTCTTGGGGTCAGAAACTAGGCAAGAAGCGTACAGAGGTGGGAGAGAATAGACCTCACCTTTGGTGTTAGAGACTTTTGGACCCTGGGGGAATTCCTAGACCTTCTGAAATGCAGGCATGAACACTTGCTCACACAAAGTCCATAGGAGTGAGTTTCAGAGACACCACAATTTCTCCCAGTAGATTCAGAACTCATTTTAAAAGCCAATGGGACCTCATATGACGGGGTTTTTTTTAACTGAAACTAGACATGAGCACATGAAGCTCTGGTAGTCCTGCTGTAGCCATGGTGGAAAGGACATAATGGGAGGCTTGTGGGTAGACAGAACAGTTTGCACTAAAAAAATATATTACCTGCACTTACAAAATACCTAAGTGCAGGTTACAAAACTTGTGCATGAACTACTTGAAAAGGAGAATAAAAATGCCTGATAAGCAGTAAGACAACTGGCACCATGTATTAGTATAAATAAAAATTGCATAGGGAGAATTCATTAATGTGCAAAGTGATTCAGTTTAGAAGCAGGTCCTAAGTGAGCTCAGCTTGTGTTTTAGCAGTAGCGAGCAGGGACTAGAGACCCTTTATAAGCTAGAAGGCAGAGTGCTAGAAGTCCCTTTTCCTGAGCAGCAAACATTGTGCCTGTCCTGCATGTAATGGCCCACAGGGCTCCAGCCCACTGCAGCAGAGCAAGGGTAGATTCCGAAGCTTTGAACTCCACTTCATGAGCACCTAAAAAGTCAGCGTGAAACATGGGCTGGGTCTAGACAGCTCATATGCATCAGTGTGAGAGAAAGACTAGCAAGTTGTAAGAGCCTCCCTTGAAAGCTGACTTCAAGAACCCCATTCCCCCTTTATTTAGACCAGATTTCTGAACTCCAGCCTTGGGGGGTGGTTCCCCTTTGCCTCTCTGGTCTACATCACAGGGGGTCGCACAAGGGTCTCTAACTCCAAAGCTGCTGCCATTGACTCTGTGATTAGTGTTCATATTCCAGAAGCTCTTCTTTCCCCCCTTCTTCCTATCTTTTCCTAAGCGTAGGCTTTACATTTAACGGGGGGGAATATTTCCTGTATCTCAAGAGAATATTGAAATCTATCACGCAGCAAGTTATTCAGAGCATGAAAACTAAAATTTAGAAATAAAAATAGAGAGATTCTTAGCACAGAGACTTCCACATGTGGGGATACGGACTAATAATATCAATGTCTTTTGGATATGGAACTTGTTAGGACAGCTGCAGGGAACTGACAAACAATTTAAATGGTTTTTGTTCACACTGAACACTGTCTCATGAAATTAAGAAAGCTTGTATCAGTTGTTAATCCTAATAGTTCAATGAAACTATGTTTATAGCTGGGTTTCAACTCTAGATTTTAATCAACCATGTAACTCACCTTATGTTTCTAAAATAGAAAACAGAAGCAACATAGAAGAAAATTCAGTGTCCAGAAAAATGTATTCCTGGTGTGGACAAGAGAGGGCAGTGCTGGCTTTTTATTCAAATTATGTAAAAGTGATATGACTAATGAATGCATTTATTACCTGAAATGAATGCATTTATTACCTGAATTTTGTAAGAGACCCAGGAAACTCCCACATGGGTTTTGAGAATTTTTAAAAAAGTGAAAGATTAGGAAAAAAACCAAAAAAGATGATGTATAAAAGCTACCAGAAGATTTTTGATTTAAAGTTTACATGTAGAAAGTGGGGGGAACTGAAATAAAGCACAAGAGATTTGGAAAAACCCTTGCCAAGAAAGGCAAATTTCTGTTTATCTCTGAAACTGATCAAGTTTACATCAGGATTCTCTGAGTATATATAAACAAACATCTTCAAGCATCTAATATACATCATTTCATACCTTACCATACAGCATGTGAACACAGGGAGAAAAGTATCTCTCTATACCCACTCAGGGGGCAAGTATTACAAAAGGGAAAAGAAAATGCAAACTTACCAGAAGAAAATTAATTGACGATGCCTTAAGATGTATCTTTGTATCTGCTAGAAGGTCATAGGCTGCAATGCGATTCCTGTCATCAACTACAACGCTGCGACAAAGGAAACTGAGACAGAAAGCAGGATTAAAAATAAGCCTGCTGGCATTGCCATTGTTTAAGCTATCACCTAGCTCAGCTGCCTAGCTTTTGGCTAGCCTCATCGCTGGTGCCTAGCTGTCCTGCTGAATCCTAAGTAACAACTACCTTTGGCTACTGGTGAACATGCAGTATCTTCACTAGTGAGACAAAGGATGTACCATGTACAAAATACTGCTTGTCCTTTGTGAGTTGACCTGCCCAGAGCCCAAACCTCCAGACCTCAGCTCACATCTCCATTTGAGCTACTGCTTTAAGCAGAATCATAGAATCACAGAATGGTTTGGGTTGGAAGGGACCCCAAAGATCACCTAGTTCCAACCCCCCTGCCATGGCCAGGGACACCCTCCACTAGACCACGTTGTCCAAAGCCCCATCCAACCTGGCCTTGAACACATCCAGGGATGGCGCATCTGTAACTTCTCTGGGCAACCTGTTCCAGTGCCTCACCACAGACAAATAGACATATGTGCTATCTGCAGAGGTTTCCAAGCTGTGTAACATGGCGTGTAACTAATATTCTGTGCCTAAGCCGTGCTCCTTGAGCTGCCAGCATGCACCAGCAGCTGCTTTCCGCTACTGCCATGCGCCATTGATGGTGCAGATCAGCACCTCTCACCCACACAATGGCAGCTGGGCAAGTCTTGATTTTAGGAAGCTACCTCTACACTGAAATGTTCCTTGATACAAATGAAAAAATGTAGGTTTGCCTCTTACTGACTACCTTCAATTGGCTGCGCATCTTTGGTAAAGACCAATACACACTAAGAGGAAGAGTCTTACTAAAGCCTTTGAACTCTGCCTTGTTCAGGGACCGTGACCCCTGCAACTTGTCAAAAGTAGCAACAGTTTGCTTTTGCTAAAGAGAAGTCATATAAGGCTCTAATTTCTTTTCTTTCTTCTGCACTTCTGCTCAGCTAGGCCAGTCAGCTGTGGGTGAGAAGCTGTAACCACTATACGACTGCTTCTCTATTTCTCCTCTATGAACCAGGTAATGTGGAATTTGCATTCTTGTTTAGAGCACAGCTCAGAAATAAGGTCAGCTCAGGGCTAGGGCCATTTAAGACTGGAGAAACACAGGTTCCTTATTTGTGATTTGCTGGAAGCTTCCAATGTTTTACTCTCTTATTGGGAATAATTAAGCTCACAGAGCTGTAAGAAGATCTGACACAATATATTCCTGATTCTACAAGTTACTCTTATCTGCATGTACCTCACTATGTCATTTCTTGATTTATTTTTTAACAGAAGACACCTGTAGCTTCCTGCTTAGGAAAGATGACACAGCAACTTACTTGCAACGTGACCATTAGCTTCATGCAGAATGGCTGCAGAAGGGATTTACTGCATTGCCACATTAAAGTAGCAAGGGCTTTGTATTTTACTGAGCAAGTTCTTACAGTATCATATGAACAAACAAGTATGTTCAAAATTAGCCCATAAAATGTGTTTGGGGGGAAAAAAAAGCAATAAAATGGAAGATTTATAGCAAGCAGTTCAGTAACACTCAAAGTGTTACGTAACAGGCTAAAATAAGAGCTTTCCCCAGCAATAACCTGGCAAGGTCACTGCTCCACATAGCTCTGCTCTTTATCACAAACTTGCTGATGAAAATGATTTTTCTTAACTGGGCAATTTCATCCTGAATATCCCTAAGCCTCCAATCTGCCAAACACTTGGCTCACGGGAAAAATGTATGCACGTCTGTAGTCCCCTGGCACTGGGTAGGCTCTCCCAAGGGTGCTGCAGGATCACAATCCTAATTTGAGTCATAAGCTGAAACGCTCAAGTGTTAAAGACAATCTTGCTCAGGACAGACAAAATCTCTCATGCAGAAACGTCTGCAGTAGCCTCAGTAGTCAACAAGGATAAAGAAGGATTTGGATGTAGACCGTGCCTGCAGCCTAACAGCCAGACGATGGCTACACTCAGAATTTCAGAGACCTTTATACTTCTGCTTCAGCAGATCTTGTTAGAAACAGTGGGAATGCTCCTGTAAAACTGGCTGCTACATTTTTTATAGGCAAAGCCCTTGGACATGTTTTCAACTAAATAAAACCAGCACAGGCATCCGCAGCCAACAGTAATGCTCTTCCACTGGACTCGGAGATTAATAGTTTATGAGGATTTATGAATGTATATAAAAAAGTAACCCTTTGTATAGGAAAACAGTTCACTGAAACAGTAGCAATATTTAATGAGCTGATTGCACAGAGAGAATTAAAATCTGTAATTCCATACACAGAATCATGTACTTGCTTTTAAATCACCCTAAAATTCAAACAATCTACATAGTAAAATGTATTCCAATATATAAAAAGTATAATTATATCCCAAATGCTTATTTAATCATTTAGTGATTACTTCAGAAATTCTCACCTGTATTTACAACTATATATTCTCACTCTGCCTTCAGTGACAGGTCCAGGGCTATGTATTATTACCTCGGCAGTGTATAACTGATTGTCTTCATTGGCATATTCAAAAACCAGAACATAGCGACCGACTTGAGGTACATTTATGGTCATCTGTAAATTGACCTAGGTCAAGATCATTGAAAAAGAAAAAAGCCATTAGATTTCTCACTCCCTTTCTTGCAGGAAACTCCCTTTTCCTGCCCTGCAAGCTGACCAGTCAGCATTAGTCCAGGGCCAATCCTGTAATGCCTCAGCAAAAGACACCCAGCAGAATGGAAGCAATGCTTATAAATACCACTTTGTCCACTAATAAGAGTCAACCAAGTTCAAGAAACAGCTGCCATTATAACAGTTCTAGGAAGGCTGTAAAATAAGCATAGGAAATGAGTATATTATTATTTCTCTTCTCCCCAGTAGAAAGTACCAGTGAGGAAACGTTAATGATTCTAAAAAATTACCACTGTCATCTCCAAGCTATCTTTAATAACATATAAAAACTGAGTCTACTTGTCCACTGAAAAAAAAAATTCCCAGGAACATAATTCCTACTACAGCAGTGCTGTATGTTGATTCCCTACAAAGAGTGAAAGCATTTTCCCCAGCAAACACCTAACACCACTTTCTGAGGCATCGAGTTTTTCTTTTAGTTTACCTGCATGAATTCATTAATACAATATTAGATGCAAAATACTTCAAAGTAGTTGCATGGAAAGTGCTGTGGTTACAGACTTTGCTACAGTTGGCTATATAATTATTTTCAATTTTAAACTGGTTTTTCTCAATATTTCCTTAGGCTATGAACACTTAAACATGTAAATAATTCTGTCAACAGCCCGCTTGACTTCATTGCAATTATTCATACCAGTAAAGTTTTGCACATGCATCAGTGATAAAGCACCAGGGCCTGTGGCATGTAAGTATTCTTGTTGCACTTGGTATTTTTAAAAGCAATATCCAAGCACAGCAATAGAGAGCAATAATCATTTTACATGTAATTATCACGGACATGATAAAATACCTTATTTTTACCAAACACACTTCTAGTATAACTTTTCATTTCATATAACATACATTTCTCTTTCAATGAACCTACTGCAGTGGTATAACTGCTTCTGCTTGATTTTTAGTACAGCAAACATTTTACGTAAGTATAGCTATTTAAGGAAAAAAAAAGATTAAATTAGAGTGATGTATGTACACCATTTCTGCTGACAAACCATCACGCTATTTCTGCCACAATTAAACAGTATGCTGAACAATCCAGTATGCCTAAAGCAGAGGGAGTTTTTATTTAATTAAATACTTTTGTCAGAGTGAAATGTCCACTCTAGTCACAGTTATAAATCTGCTTACATGATCCATTTACACGTTTCTGTACAAAATGCAGAACTTGGAGCAGAGTTTGTTTTAGGAATGCGTTACAGATCTGCAAATCCTGAGCTGTAAATCTGCAATCATTTTATTCCGGTGGGTTTATAGGCAACAGTGCATACGGGACTGCAGTTAGCAGGTAGGAATCTGACCTCTCTTCCGCTGATATGGGTCATCACTGGTTGATCAGGAGTTGGCTGTCGCACAGGGATTCTTCCGTACTCTCCCCCATGTCTGAAATACGCTGCCTCTGAACCAAGGACGCAGGAAAACCTTTCCAATGGTAAATGCTGATACAGCAAGCAGCTTACACAAAAAACAACAACAACCAAACAAAACACAGGATGATTATTGTTTTCAAGTGCAGCAGGATAATAACTAAATAACCCAAGGCACCTGTTTATTCTGTAGCATATATACTGACTGTTCTGTTGAAGCACGTCCTGAATAGGTGCAAGGCTCTGTAACTTGTATCTGCAAGATGGATGCTTCGTAGTAGTCACTCGGTAACAGCACCATATAATCCTAAGAACAAAGAACACAACAAATGCAAGACCATGCAGAAAATGACAAAAGGAACATCTCTAGACTGTCACAATGTAGTAATGAACAAAACCAACCACATCATAAATAATTTTTACAGAGGATATCTGCAAGATGTGGATTTTGTTGTTGTTGTTGTTACATGGGCCAATAGCATCAGAATGTGTCTCCCTAACTCTAGTTGTACCTTCGTAGAGATGGGACGAGGGCAGCTGCCCCGTGAGCAGGGAAACTCTGCGGCCACTCTCCCAGCGTGTGCTGTACAAGACAGTACTCGTAAAGGAGCTTCCCCACGGCGTGGTGACGCACAGCCAGCTGGGCGCAGTTCTCACCCTGCATGCAATCCACATGCACACAACTCACCCCTGCGTGACTCTGCAAGGGAGATTCACGTATCCCAGGTGACTTCATAAAAATATTCCATGTAATCTATTAAGCTGTGCTTCAAAAGCCGGTATATTTTTGCTCTGCCTTGCCTACTTAAATTAACAAATGAGAGCTTATTTATAAAAACTGTTACGGTGAGAACATGCTGGGCTAAGATCATTAATAAATTCCTTTTTAAAGTTATTAGTAAAAAAACCAGGCACCAAAACTACTGTCATTTTCAGCAAGAAATATGTTTGCAAGCACTTTAATAACATTTTATGTGGTATTCCATAAATTTAACAGAGCCCCAGGCTAAATGACTAAAGACACTGGCTACTTGTTAACCCTATACAATGTATGTTTGAATGTCAGTATGCTGTCTTTGCGATCATACATGTTTAAGGTTTCTCATAAATTATCATCTCAAACAATTTGGTATTTTATAGCAATTTCTCAGAACTGCTGTCAGAAAATTTTTCAGTTTTTTAGTGAGTGAGAGTAATGATGGGAGGATAAAAACATTTAGAAAATGACCTGCTAATCATGCAGCATATCTTACAATACTTTTCTGAAGAATCTTTGTCAAGAAACTAAGGCCTTGGTTATCTGTGGCTGAGCCAACCTTTAGATATGACATCTGATATGTAAGAATTATGAATTTCTGTGAGCATTTATGCTCAGCCAATTGTGCTGTATGTTAATATTTCTTTATCCTTTGAAGATACAGATTCCAGACAGACTTAACGTCTGTAAGCACAAGAAAAATTAAGGCAGGTGAAAGTCAGAGAAGAAAAAAAAATAAATAAGAGGCAGAACTGTAAATTTTCATAATGATATTCTGCTGCTATACTCTTTTCACTGGTACTGAATTCCAATTGCTTGCAGGGTTCTTCAAGGCAAATAACTCCAGGGCAATACTATCATGACAGCCTTCAAGCACTTTCTTTCCTCAATTGTTTTCTTACCAAGAGGACTTCCTCTGCCATTATGCTGACAGTCCACATGCCTGGAACCAGTGAGAAAGGCTCTGCGGAGCTTTTTCCTGGGATTGTGACAAAAGCTGGCTCCTTGCTGGGTGGGAAGATAAACTCTTTGCTCTGAGCAGCCCCTGCCAGCAGAAAAGAAAAAAAAAATTAATTAAAAAAATAAGGGACTGTGTATAACGTCTCTAGTTGCTTAGTGCGCTGGACTGATGATTTCATCCATTAAACTTGGTCTAACAGGAGCTGATCAATGCTTTCCTGTCAATATGTATTAACAGCGCATTTGACCACACACAATAATCTACAGAGCTATGCAGTGGTTGTTGTCTTGGTTCACATTAGTCCTGAGCAAAAATTGGTTCAGAAATAGCAGAGCTCTGCCCTGGTAATGGCCTACTTTGCAATATTCTGAAACGCTTGCTTCTTCACTTTCCCCTTCCATTATTTTCTATTCAACCCGTCTCTGCACCGACTGACAGTATGTTCAGTTGACACAAGGCTGTTCTCATGTGACTTTCAGCCAAATATTTCAGACACTGGATCTAAAATGCATCTAAACTAAAATGTTTAGTTACAGATAATAACTGAGGGTAAACTTCTGGGCAGAGGTGACGTACAACAGAAACGTAGCTGTACTATGCTTTGTCAAAGAGAAGTCATGAGGATCAATTGTTATGAATATTAAAGGTTTCCTCTTTGAACTCCCCGGACACGGACAAAAGTTGGTTCCCTGCCTCCCAGGCAATACAAGCTAGACATGACCACAAGCTGCTGCCACTCTCCTGAGTGATATCTGGGAAGTCTTCAGTTTTGTCTCCTCTGAATTACTAGACGGATTTATGACTAAACTCCATTAGCTCCCATCAGTATGCTGAAGTCAGGCATAATAAGAGATAATTCTGCATATGGGCTTGGTATGCCTCCACCATGCAAAGGATATGGAGCACTTATCTTTTATCACGGCCAAAAAGGCATCACGTGCTGTTGAGGTCTATAATCAGAGCTAACTTGGTAGATTGGATTAATCATTAAATAAATGTTATTCATGGAATGAAGGCAGAAGCCACCTTTAAACTGAAATATTAAAGGCAACTAAACCAAAATAAGTGCTGTTATCTCTTCTTTAAAAGCTTCGTAAAACACACAATTCAGAGCTGCTAAGTGCAGAGCTGAAAGTACCAAGCTTGGCAAACATCCGAGAGAACAAACGTTGATTACTGCTGTAAGCAGGGGTTTCATGCAATCACAGCCACATCAATTACACGGCAACATACATTAAGAAAAACACAAAAGCACCAACAATGTTAAAAGTGAAGCATTTTTAAGCGACATTAGAAATTTAATTTAGCTCTACCTTGAAAAGCCTCCTCTGATCTAACATTCATCTGATCTGTTGTGCCGCTGAGTTGCACCTACCTGTTTCAGGCTGAGATTGACAAGCAGATATGCGACCAGATAATGTTTCACCTCCAGGGTTAATATACCTCAGGATAATGCGAAATAAGTAGAGGTCTGATTTTTCCACATTCAAAGTAATCCTCACTTCATTCTGAAAAATGGAAGTTAATAAACAAAAACAGCCGTAAAGTGCTGAATAGAGGAACAGTTAGAAGCCATGCAAGCACCATACTAAAGTTCTACAAGAAAAACGCACATGCAGACAAGTATATACTGGAACAGCAATGCTGGTGTACGACAGAGGAAGACAGGCAAGCCTAGTGAGAAAATTCATTCACTTACAAGTATAATTAGTGCCAAAATGTTTTCCCTCAGCAACTGAGATCTTCCCTTTAGAGGTTTTTGAGCCCAGGCTGACATAGCGGAGGACTAGGTGGAAGAGCTTAGGGGAAGCCACAGTGATAGGCACAACCACCTCTGGCTGGGAAAAATAAAAAGAAAGGGAAAAAGGAGGAAAGGAAAGTATATTATTTGTTACTAGCACCCAAAGAAAGAAAAACCATTTGGCAAAGACAAACTCCATAACAGAAAGGAAAGGCTCGGGCAGCAAACAAAAGAATATAGGAAAAACCCTCCTGTGAAACAAAACTCTTGTTGAATAATAGCTTATCCAGAAAGACACAGAATGGCTGAACTAAGATGTGTGTTGATATTGCACCTTGATACATGGACAGTCTTTTACTGTTCTCCCCTGCCGTGCCATAAAGGAGGCATATGGTATCAAGGGCTGTCCGTATTCCTGGCTTCCCAAGGAGCAGGCCAGAATCACCGATCGTAGTCTGAGATCACACACAACGCTTCGCAGCACGCAGACATCTCAGACCATCACTGAAACTTCTTCCCTCCTCCACCAGATCCCTTGGTTTCTTAGCGATGCGATACCATGCATGGCTCTCTTTGCCCTGGGGCTGAACTGACGCCTCCGGAGCCACGCGGTTCCCGAGCCCACAGGAGGCTGCATTCCCACAGCCCTCACTATCTGGTTTGCAGAGCAACAGGATCAGCAGACACATGTGCAAAGGTTGGTGGTGGATTAGGAAAAAGTCGGATTGCTGCAGCCTCAAAGGTTTGGCTTCCTTCTTTCCATCCTAAATGCTAAAGCTCTCCTCATAATCCAACTCCTACCAGTCCACCTGTCACAATCCTCTCGCTGTCCCTTTCCAAGATGCTTGTGGTACAGTGACCTCCCCACCACTGTGGTCCATTCTGCTTCCCTAAACGCGTACAGGTTTTCTCTGTTCCATACATTTGAGAATGGAGCACAAGCCTCATTTTCTCTTACCCCTAAAAGCTACAATAAATGCAAGATTGCCAGCTTCCATATGCTGCTCTGACTGTACATTCCTCAGTTCTGACATCATCATCCCAAAGACCTCCACCTTCTTAATAGAAAAGCAAAGCAGAAAGTGAAGACAGACATACGACAGATAGCAGGGCTGAGAGATCTACAGAGACCAGATAGCTAAAATCTAGGTGATGGCAGAAGGGCAGTGGGCCAGCGTGGAAAATACAGACAAGTAGAGGAAGGTTTTACAAGTGTTGTTTGAAATGGAGAAGGATGACTTCTGAAGGATACTACATGGATAAGACAGGCACTGAAGGAACACTTGGAAAATAGATACGAACAAAAAAGAAAAGGCAAAAGCAATAAAGAAACATGCTTTGTGAGATTTATCAAAATGGTTTCTAAGCTTTTACGGAAAATCTAGAAGACGCAGTGAAGGGAGAGAAAGAAGAGACATGTGAGGAATGAGGGAGGAAGAGATGTTGATCCCTGGCTTCAAGCAAAGGCAGGGAGTGAGGACAAATTATCCTTTGAGCTCTGTCACAAACTTAAGCAACTCTGGCCAGTGCTTTAAAATCTGAGCCCGACTGTCAGCTTCTCAGTCTATAATGAGACACCCATGTTGGCAGCATGACAGGGCACCGGTAACCTCCACTGAGGGCCCACACAGCTTATTTTTTTCACCTCAAAAACTTTTCATTGTATTGAAATAGTTTCTTTTCACAAAAAGTTGTTACATTAGCCTTTTGCGTGGTAGATATGGTAACACTATTTGTCTTCTACAAAGTAAATGTCAGGAGGATTATTTCAGGGTCCTGCAAGACACAGAAACGTTATGTCAAAATTAGGAAAGTTCCTTGAAATGAAGAATGTGAGACCATCTCAGTTATGCAAGGATCTAACTAAGGACAGCCTGGAGCTGGGAATTACTTACAGGAGTGAAAAGCTTTATCCAGGTAAGCAAAATAGCGCACCCTTTTAGCAAGATTAGAGAATAAGCCCTGTCACTACCTCTTTACAAAATGCCACTGGATATGAAATGCAAAAAGCACCTGAGTTAGAAAGGAGAAGTTAAGAAATCACAGCTACTGGAGAGTTGCTTTCATTTGTGAACGTGGAGTAATTCTGAAGATCCAACAAATATGAGCTCTGGGATAAAAAAAAAAAGCCAAAAGAGTAAAGGGGAAAGAGAGAAAAATGAAGAACAGAAAGGAAATCACTATGCTTGTGCAATGGTTATGTGCTTATGTCTCAGTCTATAGTGATCCATTAGTCCTTGGACAACTTACGGAGGCTGGACACAACTATACGAGAGTACTACTTTTAAGAAGAGTAAGCAATTCCCATTTATTACTCAAATCTACTGTTTTAAAATCCTGGTTCACTTGCTCAGCAGTTCAGTCCAAAGTCAGACAGGTCCCTTCTCACACAATTAAATTATGGTGACCTTCATGCGATTTATTATTCCCTCTGCTGCTGTTTACTTTATTTGTAGACTGCCATGAGACTAAAATAAATGTTGCCAATATGCTGCTGCTCACAGCTGCTTTTACTGAATCACACATTTTCCTGTTAGCTGTAATGTGAACGTACCATTCCTAATAAAAGTTGGTGCCTTTCTCTTCTTCGCCCAATATACGTTGCAAGTATAAGAAGCCTTCAGTGACAGCACTATGATGTACCTGGAAGTCTTATGGACACAGACTGCCATGGAACTGTGTAATTCAAATTACGTAGCCAAGCATCAATCTTCTGCTGTTTCCACTGTCTTTGGCATGACAACAATTTCTGCACCTAGTATTACAGACTTTAAAGCTACTAGTGCTTTTCTTTACACCTATTGCAAAATGTGTATTTCTCTCAAAAAAACCCTCGAAGAACATTTCTGAAGAACACATATTTGCAAAAGCAATGACCAATTTACAATAATACCAACACTCACTAATCCAAACAGTGATACAGTGCCAAAGGGTTCAGATTAGTAAGTTCCTGTCCTTTTTTCCGGTTTCTCCATGACCTTGCACACACATAGCAGTACTACAGAGACATATATCCCATACACCTATGTTTTCACTCCAAAGCCTTTGGGAAAATACCAGCTTACTTGTATAGAGGACATCCGGGCATATCCTCTCCAACTGAAGCCAGGAAATTCCAGAGGATCATAGCCAAACCGAATTTCCCTTCCCTTGACAGTAGTACCATCTTCAATCTCAAACTTCATGTGGTGCAGATCAGGGAAAAAATAGTTTTTTTCAGGCCTTTCAAGGAGAAAAACAACAACAACGAATTACAAGTCACTGTATGGTCTACATCTAAAAGCATAAAGCGGTGGAAGGGAGGTGACCTACTGATGACTGAGGAATCCTGATAGCAGCTAATAAGTTCAAGACAGCTGATAAGATGCTTCCAGAAGCTTTTACAGCTGTACGTTTTCCTATGTAACTCTTGATAGATATATAGATACATATGCAATGCTACTGCAGAATAGGTATTCATTATTTAAGGACACAAGTTAAAAAAACATATTAAAATAACAGAAGAAAACTGCCCAGCAAAATTAATATCAATAACTAATACAATTTCCCAGCTTATTTATCAACAAATCCAGCATCTCACATGAAAGCATAGCAAGGGACTGATGGGCAGTTTCAAAAGAACTATGCTGAAGCGCGAGCTACCGGGAGCTACAGCCAGACTCACTCCCGACAGGCCGTCCCCACGACGTGCGCCCTGCACCGGCAGCCACCCGAGGGCTCAGTACACACCGGGCTGATGGATCCTCCAACATCACACCGACAGCCTGTCAGGCGAAGAGCAGAAGCCAAATATCCCGTCAGAAAAAAAGTGATAAAAGTTATCAGAAAACACATCTGGCTTCTGCTAATTAAACACCATTATCGACTCGTTTCCTCCATCCCAAGCCCTTCAGATTCCCCTCCCCTCAGACTTTTTCAAACACTTGTTAACACACATGTGTAAACTGCAATTATTTCTGGCTTTCCATGTTTGTGGTTGTCTTTATTTCTCCTTGGAATCTGACAAAAGCCACTTTTTAAAAAATATCACAAGTAATAAGCCATGCCACATTACTAAATGCAGGACTACGGTTTTGCAGAACAGCCATTTAAATGTTTTGCTAACAAGTCAGAATTTCTACAGCGATATCACGATGAGTGATTTTAAAAAACCCCAAAACCTAACTTACAAAATTTGTAAGACGTTAATTTTTCAGAGTCTGGTAGCCCAATATTTAATTTCTCTTACAAAACAACAAGAACATATGTGTTCATATAATAGCACATGCATATTTTTAACCAATACTGGACAACAATGTTGCAGGAGTTTCCACAGGAGATGGGACTTGTGGCACAAACTAAAGGACATCTCTAGTAACGAGGTAAAATATACCATAGTAAGGAGCAAGTATGTCTAGGCTAAGAATTACAAGCTGAATTGAAAGGTTGAACCTTCCTAAACACATATTTACATCGTAGTGTAAAAGCCTCCTGTTTTCTAAGACATGTGAAGCACCTATAATGTCACTGAAATCAAGAATAATTAAAGTATTTGGCACCTTTGTGAAACCAGATCCCTTTCATTAGCTCCTTGGTTTGCATAATTGGCATGAAAGCTTTGTTTGATACAGTAGCCAGTATTTTTAACTTTGCACATATTAAATGATTGTTAGAAGTACTTCAATGCTTTAAAAATAAATCTCTTGCATCAACCCTGGACAGGTGTAAAGCACACTGAAGTCGGTGAAAGTGCTTTCAATAATTTTAACAAACCTAAATCTACAGTGGGGGGACAAGGAGAGAAGGGAACTGTTGAAGTAGCCCTATGTCACTCAAAACACGTGGCAGACCAAGTATCCTTCAGAAGAGGGACAACTTTCTCCACATCACAACTACATCTGTCTCTGCTTCAAAACACATTGAGCCCTGGGCAAAAGCAATACATGAATACACCTGCAAAAAGAAATCAAGCTAGTATCCGTTGTAACATTTTAAGTTCTTATTGCAGCATCAGACCTTAGAAAACTGCTAAGTGGAACAGACAGCTACCACTCTTACAAGTAATGCTTGCAGGAGGATCAACCATCCCTGGCCCCACAACTCATGAGGAGTGAGAGAAGGAATGACTCTCAGTTATTTGGTAAGATATACCTTCTTTGATAAGATAATGTCCTCTCCTATGAGGACAGGCTGAGAGAGTTGGGATTGTTCAGCCTGGAGAATAGGCGGCTCCGGGGAGATCTAATTGCGGCCTTCCAGTACCTGAAGGGGCCTACAGGAAAGATGGTGAGGGACTGTTTATCAGGGAGTGTAGTGACAGGACAAGGGGTAATGGGTTTAAGCTAAAAGAGGGTAGATTTGGGTTGGATGTTAGAAAGAAATTCTTTACTGTTGGAGTGGTGAGGCACTGGAACAGGTTGCCCACAGAAGCTGTGGAGGCCCCCTCCCTGGAAGTGTTCCAGGCCAGGTTGGATGGGGCTTTGAGCAACCTGGTCTAGTGGGGGGTGTCCCTGCCTGCAGCAGGGGGGTTGGAACAAGATGATCTTTGGGGTCCCTTCCAACCCAAACCATTCTGTGATTCTATGATTCTATGATTCTGCAACAGCTTTAGCAGCACCTCATGCAATCTCACTGCGGGCTTTGACAGAGAAGCCTCAGACAAGTGGTGGTACATGAGGCACCAGAGAAGGCAAGGTGAAGGACAACAAACCCAAAGAGGAACACCTTTCCTCACGCCAGCGAGCCACAGAGCGGCTGCCAACCACAGTGGTAACATCTGCCTTGTTCTTTCTCCCTTCGGAAGGCAAAGGAGGAGTTACATGAGATACAAGCAATTACAAGCAGTAATGCAAAACACTGTGCATGTGAGTGATTCAACAAATACATCCACATTTTAAAAATACAACCTAGGGAATTCTAAAGACTTTTGTGATAAGTGCAAATGGGCAACTAGAGGTGGCCTTTACTCATTTTACCTCGGCAGCCAAAATAATTCTTGTTTTCCAGAGCATAAAAACCAGGTTCACAAGTGTCACAGGAATCTCCACAAACATTAGATTTGCAGTAACAATGCCCATTGTCCTGTGAAGAAAACAATTTCATCAAAATGTTTCAGCACCTTTCAGAACTTTCAGTATCTTTCAATACTTGGAGTTCTCTCTAATTCTAAAGAGGAAATAATTCTATTCTCAACAAAAGATATTATCTGGACATAACTTCTGCCATTTATCATCTTCAATGAACAGACTAGAAAATGCATAAATTCAAGATGATGAAAATTTTTCAGAACTTCTGTATAAAACTGCTTCTTTGCTGTATAAAACCAGCCACTTTATGTGCAAAAGCAATAATCAGTTCTAAGTTTCCTACCTTACCAAATGTTACAACAATTTATATTTACAAAAATCAATTTAATGAATGTCTTTCTTTTAATTTCACTTTACCTGCTGACATTCTGCAACTCCACTTAGTGTTCCAGTCACATCACACTGGCATGCTGCACAGATTAAAAAAAAAAAAGACAATCTGCATTTTGTCTTTCCAAGATATTTGCAGGGAAAAAACCCCACCACCCTGAATCTGGAATTTTGAGTCATAGTGCCACAAGGTGGATTTTACTCTGGAAGGTACAGAATAGCAGATGGATATTGCCACAAGGTGAGAATAAAAAGCCAAGGAGAAAGAATGAGGACTTCTGTGTATGTGGGATTTATTAGTGTTTTAAAGTGTTCTAACTTGTGTTTAACAAAACCAGTCTTGAGTTTGGATTTACAATTGTTTTCTTTCTTAAAAACATTCAGACAATTGATGCAAACCAGTGTCTTCCTGCCTGACTGTCACCTTCTATTCTGCAGTGCTACTTTGGGACCAGTTCAATTCTCCGTACGAAATATAAATGAAGCAAATATTGCAGGAAGGAGCTATGCTGACCTAGAGGTTTGGTGAAACCCAGCATTGGCTCTGTGGTTGAAGGCAGAGAAGATGAATTACATGAAAAGTGCAGTAATTAATCTTTGAGGAGATGTTTAGACTGTATAGTGTTTAGAGATTTAGAGTCAAAGATGTAACTGTATTGGTATCGGCTCTAAGGCTACTCATCCTATCTAGGTAGCTGTTGTGGTGGAACCTGTTGGAAAGGAAATAGTTGGGGAGAAAAAAAATTTTTAAAGATTTTTTTATCTTCATCCTTTTTAATCTTTACAATTATTATTGTCTGCCTGAAAAACACACACCCGCTGTTAGCAAACCTTGAAAATTGCAAACAGGTTGGTATTATATAGACATAAACCACAACAGATTTGTCACACTCTGAGGCCACAAGAAGGCTTTTCACTCTCCTACAAGCTAGGAGATGATAATAAATGAAAAAGCACCTTTTTCTCAAAACAATAAGCCAAATTCTGGTTTCAGTGTTAAGGGCAGAAATCTGGTCTCACTCCAGTAAAACTGCCATAGGGCCGTATGAAGCACACAGCATTGTAACTCAGAGCACATGTTGGTCCAGCACTAGCAAACACTCATGACATTATGGCCTAATTTCTAAAAGTAACTGCTGGTACCATGGGTGATTTGGTGTTACAATTAAGTAGCATGAAAAACACGCTATTAACAAGAGTTGTGATAGCCACTGAGCACCAAAGATGGTGACAGTGAATAAAGATGACTTTCAAAAGAATTTAACGCATTCCGTAAGCCAAAGAAATATGTCACGGAGCCATACCTGTACATCCCTCAGGGTTCTCTTTGGCCAGGTTCCAGTACAACGGTTTGCATTTACTACAGGTAGGACCTTCAACATGCTGAAGACATTGACAATAGCCCTAATGACAGAAAGGAGTTAATATGGGTCCATCTGTTTTATAAAAACCATACTGCTCTTTAGTACTAAGAAAAACCTATTATTATTAACAGGTCAGGCAGTTTACTGACTTTTACAGATGCATGGAAACTGAGGCTGATTCAGACTTCTTAGATCTTTCTATCTCAGACTATCAGCACAGAACTGTTCCACCCTGAGTATTTTTTCCATACCTCATTTATTTTAAATGTCCCAATGGATGTACTTTCCATTCTTCTATAGCCTTGTTAGAACTCCTCTAAAGCATTAACTGTTTCACAAAAAGTTTAAAAAACAAATTTCCTTAATATAATCATTAATTTTCTTATTTACTCCTTCCTTTATTGGTGGAAGACACACACAGCTGTGTACATGAGCCTACAAAGACACCTCTTTCATCGGTCAGACTTACCATCTAGGTCTTCTTTGCTACATACTTAGCAATGACTGTGATTTCTGGTAATATGCTGCTACTAACAACCATCACCATATTAATAACAAAAATAGTGGAATAGCAACAGTTACAAAGAAGAGATAATAATTTTTTCAAGACTAATTTGATGCTGAAATGGCCTGTTGCAACCCAGAACAAGAAGGTCTTTGAGATATGCATAGGCTTATATGCATATCTGCATGGATATATTAGTGTTCTAGCATGCCAAGAAGACATAAACAGTAGGCGTATTCTATATATCAAAGATAAAAAAAAAATGCACCCTCAACAGCGAATTGCACTGGTATGATCAAAGAACAAAACACAAAGTTAATTTCCACTCTTAATCTGCAAATAAACTCATGCAATTCTTTCACAGACTAAGAGCAGGCTTCAGGACTTGAGCGATGAAGTGAATGTGTTCAAAGGCACATGAATTATTAACATGCACTGTTAGCTGCAGTGGTAGAATACTTACGGAATGAGAACCAACGCTGCCTGAAGGGTCACATTCACTGTTGACACCTTTATGAAATTAAAAAACAAACACATTGAAAGATCTTTGGAAAACCAAGCTGTGGAATGTAGTAGTGCAGAAGTACAATGTAGCAGGTGTGAGTTTGAAAGGGCTTTTTAACACGGTTATCTTGGAGGGACTCAAATACTTTAAACTTCTAGACCAGCAGAAGCTTTTAATAATGATTTTTCAAATGTGTATTTAGCCTGGTTTAGACTACTTGATTTGGTATGCAAAGTAGTCACTTGGAAAAATATAGCTCTAACCTACAGAACTAGGAGACATTCTCTTAAAGTTCCTATGTGATCATCTAAATAAGGTTTTAAACTTATAGTTCACTTCATGCAATAATGTATAGAACGATGAATAAGCTCATCTCATATGTAGTCCTGGTGTGTCCCTCCCTCCCCACACTTCAGTGGGTTTCTATAAAACTTTCCATGCAGCAGACTGCCCTGGAGAACGCTGCAATAAAAATGGGGGCAATCCAAATCAGAATGGAGGATTTTCCCTCAAAGTGTTACCTTTGCAGTAGGGGAAACTGCCAGCTGCAGAAAGGCATCTGTCGCACCGCCGCCCCGTGACTCCTGTTTGACACTCGCACTGCCCCACCATTGGCTCACACGTGCTGTGCTTGGAACCATCAGGAGAGCACTCACAAGCTACATAACAACAAACATAGACAGTGGTGGGAGGGTTCCCCCTGTACATACCAAGCAATAACCTTCCAAAACTTTAGTAATGTAGAGGTTTGAGCACTGTTTGTCTAGAGTGGTTGTCTTTTTTTTTGGCCATAAATAGCCAACAAGGTTCTTCCATAACTTACAAGGTCCTCACCCCTGCTTGGAACCTATGAGTTTGAGGTGACCTGTACATCTTGGCATTGTTTTCTTCCTCTGTTCTTGACAGAAACGGCTAGGATTATCTGGAACTGTAATAAATCTCTTCCTCGAGTTCTTTGTCCTAAGAGCAGGCTTGGGTTTGGCTTTCTGCTTTCTTGATCTTCTTAGGGTTACAGAAAGCACCAGGCAAATTCTGTAATTAGACCTGCACTTAAAAATATAGAATATAAAATTGTATGCCTATCACACCTTTAGATCTGAGGGCAAAGCAGGCCAGAAGCAAGCCTTGGAGTACACCATGCAATAGCCTTATTGTTTCAGATTCCTACGCAACGTCTCAGTTGTGCAATGGCTTTACACACACAGGGTAAATAAGAATAATGCCACAAAAAAGAACAATGCTGCTACAGCCCAAGGGACTAATCTTTGCTCAGATGGAGTCTAAGGGTGAAATGGTTAATGACAATTATTTTAGTAAAGTAGTAGCTAGTCTCCTGAAGAGAGAGAACAAACCTGTCAGGTTTTTTTTGCTGTGGTTGTGGTGATTAGTAACAGCAGAATTCTGAGAATACATTCCTTCTTTAACACTAATAATGTTTTGATTTCTAGGAAAGAGCAGTCCTGTTCATGATGATCAAGTAGCTTGCTGATTTTAATGACAGAGCCTGCAGGTTTCCCCCTGCTTGATGTGAAAAACCTACACACGCATTCCGGGCCTGATCAGCTGATCCACATGGGCAGGAAAAATTATTGATACGATGGAATATTTGCAGAGTCAAGCTCTTCTAGACCAGGATTTATGGTGCGATGTTGGCACATGTCAAGAGCACACACTAATGCACTTGCTTCAAAGTGTACAGGACTGTGTATCAAATATTAAAAGCCCAAACACAGCTTATGTTCTATAAGTTGAGTGAGCCAGAACTCATAAAAGGCCCATTGCCCAGCCTAAGCTTTAGATTTCATGTTTTAAAAGAGAGATACAACTGCACCAAGGCCAAACATTGCTGTGCTCACATTAATCCAACTAGCACAGGAATAGCGATGATGTGCCAGGGAGGACTACCAGGGGGTGTGCCTGCCAGGAAGCCTGGACACTGCCTGGATCGTCACTGTTATTGTTGCCAGCTTTGGATGGAACAAAACTATCATGGTTACATAGGGAGTTTTAGATGGAAATACACTTGAGATATTTTTTTTTCTTCTGTATTGCAGAAATAAGAAGGGAAACCCCAGTAAAAGGAGGAAAGGCTTTTACTCACGTAAGCAGCTGGGATAGTTGTAATAACCTGGAGCGCACCGGTCACATCTAAGTCCAGAGTAGTTAGTATGGCACAGACACTGACCTTTAGGACCACATGTATTCTCCATTGAGCCAACAGCATCACAGTTACATTCTGCACAGAGAAAAAAAACAATAACTATCCTCACAGATACATGTCTAAACCAGCAGTTATTTAAACCAGAATTTGCCTAAAGTGTTACCTTTCAATATAAAGCAATCACAAGGAAACCAGACAATCCACAATTTTACCACCAAAAATAAATATCCTGAAATAGATGCTTATACTGTAATTGCCTTCTCAACCATTGATAATCAGGTTCTTCCTGCAATTCCATAATGTACAGTTTAGAGATTTAGTTTGATGCCTTGCAAAACACAGGAGTAAGGGACAGAAATCCATTTTACAACGGAAAGAATGTCACATGAGATAAGTACTTAACATCTTTAAAAAAGAACCTCTGAGAAACAGCATCCACAAAGCTAGGTTAGGTCTGATGGCTAACAAGAAGCTTATCAGTAATGATGCACAAATAAATGATGCACAAGGTAAAAACTGCCGACATCTTAAGTCTACAATACAAGCTGGCAAGCAGTGCATTGCAGGAATCTGCATGTAATGCACAAGGCACGTTGTCAGACTATAACAACAAACTTCTCATTGAGTTACCACTATTTTAGGCTAACAGCTCTATCACAGATAAGACATGCTATTTTATCGAAACGATGCTGGCTGTCACACAGGGTCACACTTTATAGGTACATGAGTGGAAGCCCATCTGGGAACCTCAGCTGTCACAGGTACAAGCCCAAGCATTGCAGTTAATCACTTGGATTTTATGACTGACAGAAATGGCTGACTGACAGAAACATAAAACAAACACTATCTTCCGTTCCATGTTCATGTTTCTGGTTCCCCCTTTCGATTCCTCTTTCTGCTGCAGCCAAGGACATCTGACTTTGCTGTGTTTACTTCAAAGACGCCTGGAAAGACACAGGGCTTGCTAGGAAGTTAGTCTAAGAGAAATACAAACACTGAAGCTTCCAAAAACATCACCTACACCAGAATTCACCCCCAGCTGAACATTATATTGCATTCTCTCTGCATTTTAATAACACTGATTTGTTTAAAGGCTTTATTTTGATATCACTCCTATTGAATAAAGCTTCTATTAGTTCAGCAAGGCAAGACCAGACAGATCAGTTCTAGCTGCAGCAGCCAAAAAGTTATAGATCTACCTCCCTTCAGAAGACGACAACTCCAAACAGGAGTAGCAGGCTGGGCTGCTCACTTTCCACCACAGTTTGCAGCGTGCTGCATTAGTTTACGTTTAAACCCATGGCAGCTTATTTTAACAGAACAAGCTGCAAAATGCAGCAGTTTTGAGTAATCCCACTGACTCTACTTTCAACTATTTCTATCTGTCTTTTACAATTTGTTCTCGTATGCTCTTTTAAGCTTCTATGTCTCTTTTCAGTTTTTGGTGTTAAAAGTTCAAATGTATTCAATATGGGTTTGATTTGCTTTAAGATTGCTACTTGATTCAGTTCTAAAGAAAAATAAAGTATTTTAAAACCACTGAACAGTGTGTACCAACACAGAATCCTGATTTTATGGTTTTCATTAAAAAATGTTAATCTACTCCAGACCATAAAACACAGTCATGTGGTACTTCTTTATTCCACTCATTGTGTTTGGTAACACAACATGATATATCTTTGCAATGGCATAAAGGATTCTGCTGTCTATTCATAGGACATAAACAAATACGTAAGCCCGAAAGGAAGAGGACTACTATAGCCAACAAACAAAAATAACGAGATAGAAGAAAGTAAATCATAATACTCTACATAAATCATTCTAAGCTGTACAGGAAAGTACGTACCAGAACTCAGCAATTTCCTATATTCTTTTTCACTGTAAAATTCACTAAGGATTAAGGCCCTCTCACTCACTGCAAAGGCAGATGAAACCTAGCGACCAGATAGGACTTGATGGATTCCTCATACACACACAAAAGCATTATGATTTTCAAGGTTATACTTCATCAGTGCTGATCAATTTTCCTCTCTTGTGAAAGGCAGGTGGCAGGTACACTGCTGAAACCCTATGGAGATCATTCGTGTTTCATGATTACATGAACAGAGGTTGGTTCTGTGCCTGTCGTATGATCTTAAAATGAGTGAGAAATCACTGTGAAGGGCAGAATGGGAGCTTCTCATTTTCAGATTTACAGAACACACATTTTACAAGGTACCAAACAAAGACCCTCTGCTAAAGTAGGTAAGTGCTTCACAGCTCTGCTGTGTCAGTCCCTTAGCAGTCAAGCATGCTCTGTTGCTGTAGGTCTCCATGTGACGACAGCTTTCAGATCCTTTGGTTATTAGTAAGACAGCTGTGCTGACTGAGGCTATATCAAACTGTCTTGACCATGCAAAAAAAAAAACCTGTGAGAAAATAGACTATATAATTCTTCCTTACTATGGAAGCATACCTGGAATCAGTGCTTGGAGAATGAGAATGTAGGAGGATTTCACCATAGAGAACAAGAATCCCTTGCCCATTTACTGCTGTGAACATTGCTTCAGCCACTGCAAAACCAGTACCTGTCCGTCTGTTTGGGGGCGTGTTTGATGCTGTACATGCGATCAGCAGCCTTACCTTGGCAGGCAGGGAAAGAGTGGTGGCCAGGCTGACAGCTGTCACACTGAAGTCCAGCTACCCCAGAGCGACAAAGACACTTCCCGAGAAAATCGCAGACTTCGGGCTGGGTACCCGCTAAATTACATTCGCACACTGCAAACGAGAAAAGACATTTCAGAGGCAGCCTCTGCACAGACTTTTATTTTTCTTTAAACAAAAAGAAAAAAGAAAAAGCAACTCCCTGATGCGCAACAGGACCAAAATCTTCCCATCCTATCTATTTTAGCTTGTAACAGCTTTTATTGATTGCCCACATCAGTAATAATTCAGCATTGAGGAAGACATTAATGAAAGAGCAACAGAATCTGGCTCAAAGTAACCACTGGGTTCAATCTCAGTGTTGCAGCACTACACTTAGCCTGTCCCCTCTCAGAGTCTGATTTATCAATGTCAAGTGGTATGCTAACTATTGAAAATAGCTCCATCCTTTTTTTAAGACTAAAATGAAATAATTTATGGTTTTGATTTACAATCTCAGGTGGGAGGGGTTAAAAAGATGCTAAAAAAGACACTACAGAGATGGTTAATAAAGTTTAAAAACTAGTATTCTAGTATTGATTAGAAAGGGCAGGTTGGTGCACCAACGTGAGGTTGCAAACTCAAATTAAACACAAACACTTTTTTAAAAACAAAGTAACAGAAATGTTCCCAAAGATATACTAAATTTCATCAATGTTACTAAATCCAACCCCAAACTGGAGACTGACAGCTGCATCACACAGTAGACAGCAATCAAAGAAACAGGGGCATTTTTAGATAGAAATCTCCCCTCATCACATTTTTCTTCTTCGACTTCTGTGAGTTTTGGGAGAGCCCCTTATGAACACATCTCCATGGCAAAAGAACTTCATCCCACAGTATAAAACTTGGGTCTGTATTTTGTATATGCTTGGCAAAAGGGAACATTTGGCTTACCCTGGCAGAAGGGGTAATGAAAATACCCAGCTGCACAGGTATCACAGGAAAACCCCCAAAATCCAGTTCGACATCTGCACTGTCCCGTGTTCTCATCACAGTCACCGCCCAGCACTCCTGCGCCGTGGCACTGGCACGCTGAAGAGCACATTTGTAAAGAAAACATTTGTGGCATTATGATCTTAAAGTTCCTATTTCACTTGGAAGCTGAATGCTGGCATTTACGCCATAGTGCAGGCTCCAAGGGTCAAAGAAACTGTGGCACTTACGCAGACACTGGGGGCCAAAATACCCTGGTTTGCAGCCACCTTCTAGTTATAACAGGAAAGAAGAAGAAAGAAAGGAACAAAGTTAGTGCATAAAAACATGCAACTCCTCATAGTTTTGCAGAGAAAGACAGATCAGTGCTTAGTAATTATTACTCTTAGTTATTATTACTTAGTAATTATTTTGAACTGACAAAACTGTTTGTATGATGCTTACACACAATCTCATTTCTAAAAAAAAATAAAAATTTAATCGTGCTTAGTCTGCCAGCACAAATTTACAACTTCTACAGATACTTAGAGGCAGTTGCCTTTCTTATGCCTTCAGACTCAGATGCTACTCATTGAAAATGTAAAATAGCTCAGGATCTGTTTTTTCCTGTTTATAATTCTTCATTTTATCTCTGGAGTTTTCTTTCTTCTTCCTTTTAAAAATATGTGAGAGAAGAGGATATGTGACAGAGCATACCCAGAGGCCTACCAGGGAAATTCTTTTGGATGCTGTAAGAAGAAGAAAAGTGCTACAGCAGACTGAGGCTTCGTGGGCTGCGATGGCAACTGTGGGCACTTTCAAGAAAACAATTTGGACTTGTAAATACATACACGGATTTGTACTGTATGCTTTTGTCTGAGCGTCTGCTACATTCACAGAAGAACACTCTTTTTCATGTGCCAACATAAACGCCAGTTCTATTAAAGCTAATAGTAATAAAGGGGAATGTTGATTTTTGGGATATGACAAAGGTTGTGAGGTTTTTTAAACTTATTAATCCTGAAGTGCATTACAAGTATATATTTGATTAAGCGCTAGCTGTGATGATGTCTCAGTTCCGCAGTATAATAATATATACTAAAAAATACAAGCCCAATGAGGGAATCATATGGATTTCAGGCAGCTTTGCAGTGGGCTAAATAAGAAATATGTGGCTCTCTTAGAAATCAAAGTTCTTCACTGCCAAGGGCAATGTACAATTTCCCAGGTGCAAGAGGACCGTCCAGAAGCAGAGGCCAGTGAGCCCAAAGAGATTTACACCACAAAGCAGCTGACAAGTTGTACGTGTCAGAAAGTCTCGATGGATCTGTTCATAAGAGCACCAAACAAGATGGTCAGCCTCTTGTGCAGATGCTTGCTGAAGGCTGGTCAAACTTAGTTTGATCCGTAACTCTTTCTGAAACTAGTCTACTAAACTGTTCAATACAGACATGACAACACGATGAACTTCTGGCAAGAACAAAGGCTCTCTGAAAGATAAATACCTAGAGAGGCAAAATTACTACATAAATCTCCATGAAAGAGCAGGCACTACCAAAACAGTGAAAAATAGCAACATGGGGAAAAACAGTGAAATAGGGGGAGAAAAAAAGCACCAAGAACTTGCCAATTATGTCACCAGCCACAGCATCTCTTGGATTTGGAGAAGTAAAATGATGTACAGGAATACCTTTAAAGCAAAAAACCCCAGTGAAGTGTATTTGAAACAGACATAAGTTATTTCACTAAAAATCACGACAAACCATGAAGTCATCTCCTGTCAATACAGAGAGCATGATATTCAGATGACTCTAGCGACCGACCTCAGCTTAGTATTCTTCCAGTTAGGAACAGGGTAAGAAACATTTTACTTTTAATCTCCAATTCAGGTACAAACACCCCTTCTTAAAAAAACTGTATGAAAGGCCAGATGCCACTTGGAAATGCTACCAGGTTGCTTCCCTGCTCCCTTCCCTTTTGTACAGAAAGCTTTCTCATGCTAGATGGTATTATGAGAGCTACCGAGGGAGCTCCATATTTATTTCACATTTCCTGCTTTCAGCTGACGGTCCATCTCCTGCTATGTGGCATTATCACTCACTGCCTGAACTGTCAGAATTCATGACATGTAGGTTACATCTTGGGAGCTTTTTAGTTGAGAATCCTCCAGATTAGGAATGGGAAAGACATCCCAACAAACTTTCCTCCATTAAGATGGGATCCGAAGTTGCTGGGTTGAAAGATCGGTGGGATTTAGATCAAGGTTTACCTGAGTTGAACTTTCTTAAAAATGTTGGATTGCAAACAAGAGGATAAATAAAATGTGATAATCTAGAGTGCAGTGTACAGAGAGGATTTATTCTATCACAGCCACTGAATTCAATCAACATTCATTTTTTTAGTGTTTCTTTTTCCTTTGTTTTGTACTGATTTCTCCCTTCCTCCATTTTTATCATGATACCTCTGTTTTAGTCAGACCTCAAATCTTGCCCCAGAACAACACATGTTTTATTGGCTGTCAGAAACACGCTTCTCCTGAGGGCACAAAACATCCCGCTGATGGATTTTTAGAAGCTGATCATGGAGTCACAAGCTTTTATGCAGCGAACACAATTCTGATGTTACTTTTTTCCTCGGTTATTTTATATACAAATTGTTTATGGGGAAAGCATTTAATTTTCTGAATTCCCAACACTTAATTTTAATCTCTGTATTTTAAAGTAAAAATCTAATTTTCAATTAATCAATAGTGTTAGATAGCATCTGTTGCCATTTTCAGTACGCAGAAGCACTCAGCATTTGTGTCACATCATATATGTTTATTTTCTTTGGTTTTACAAACACCTTTCCTTCAACTATTTCTTAAAAAATCAGAAACAAACTGGAACCCTTCCTTCGACCACATATCTGCACCTAGCTGTAGCGCACCAAAAATATGAGAGCATGGCTGACAGCCTTATGGTCTGCCAGGAGGGTCTTTCTAACATTACGCAGGTGCTATTTTAGAATTATTGTTATTTATTTTAGAATCCTCCAAAAGCCCACAATCTTTGTTTATCAGGGATACAAGTTCCAAATCCTAGAAGGTGTCAAGGAGAACACATAACCATTTTCTCCCCTGTCTCTCACTACAGTCACGTTCCACTTTATACCGAAAGACCCTGAGACTTCTTTAAACAATTTGTCCACAACTTTAGGACTGGAGTTCATGACTCACTGAGAGATAGGCTGTAGCCTCAGTGATGATGTCTTGAACGAACTCAGAATTGTGAGAATGCAGCACAATCTATTTGATTTTCAAGTAACCATCATTTTGTAAAATGAACCATATTCTCTTCAGTATTGTAACAACTGATTTATCAGAATGTGTAGACACATGAAGCTGAAATGCCAGCTGGTTTAGCCAAGTCAAATGTAATGAAAACTGTTAATTATTTAATGCACATTTAAAATACTGGAAAAGAGGCATTTTTATTTGTATACTTACGGACACAAAACGGATAACCATAGAATCCATCAGCACAGCGTTCACAGCTTTCTCCCTGGAAATTCTGCTTACAGAAGCAGCGGCCAGACCCTTCCTCACAGCCCTCTGCATGCTCCGAGACACAACTGCAGGCTAAGTAAGTATCAGCAATTAGGCACTCTTTGGAAAAGAATTAATTTGCCTTTTACAGCAGCGCACAATGGCATTATAACAGTAAATTTGCCGTTGTGAATGCCTTATTATTTCAAGAATTAACATTTGCATGCTTTTACATATTTTCCAAGTACTTTATATCACCAATTAATCTTTGTGATATCCCTTAGAAATAAGACCTATGTTATTTTCTTAGAGTGTTTAGTATTTTTAATTCAGAAAGCTGCATGTTATTACTCCACAGCGCTGCAGCAACTATCTTTTCTGTGGTGTCCACTCATCTCTCCATGGTCTATGCGGAGCACCACGCTCCATCCACCTTCCCTTGCACACCATGTGCAACATTATGGCAGCCCACCATGGCTCTGTTGACTTCCCATCATTTCAATACCCAAACCCCACAAACCGTAGCTTCCTCCTACCTGTCAAAAGGCTCCTTCAGCTTGCTTGGAATTCAACTCTTATCTCTTACCTATACTCAATTCTTCTTTTTTTTAAATGTTATATTAGTAATTATCCTATTGCATTATTTATTAGTCATTAGGTTCAGCACTGCATAAAAAAGAGTAGTGATCCTCGTGACCTTTTGAGCTATAGAATGAAATTTTCAAGTGACTAAGAGCCAAAGGATACCTCAAATGTACATCAGAGAGCTAAGAGAAGCAAGATCATGAGGGTAGGACATGAAGTGGCTTCTTGGAGGTCATGCCAGCTCACTGTGGGATGTGTAGCAACACCCCAGGCTTACATGATCCTATCCCCTCAGCAGCCTTTTCTGGCTTACTTCCTCCTATTGTTCCTACTGTTGGTCTGAAGCTGTTGGCTCATATGACACGAGTTGAGAAGAAAGGGCCTAAAAAGATCTGAAGCAACACAGGAAGTCATTTGCAGATGTTCTCCAATGTCTTTTGGCCACTCTTTCATTTTTCCTCCCCAAAAGATGCATCCCATGCCTTGATTATAGCCAAAAAATTCCCAAGCCACCAACATGAGAAGATGCTTAATAGAGAAGGACTCACGTATACAGCCGTCAGGAGCTCTTGCTGGAACACCGTAGGGACGATAGTAACCTTTTGCACACTTTTCACAGTTAATACCAGCTGTGTTATGCTGTGCAAATTAAAACAAAAGGAAAATATGAGATAAAAAGGGGAACTTGGAAGAATTAAGAAACAATAACATCCTTTACACTGTTTCTATATACAACTGAAAAAGGATCAGCACAGGAAAAAGTGGAATATGACTGCAGTAAAGACAGCATTCATCATTTGCTGTTCTTTAACCACCTGTTCTCTACAGATTTCTGAATCATGGCATTCTCACATAAAGCAGTTGAATTTTATCTTTAAAGCATCATAAAAAAGAGCTATTTAAAAAAATCTAGGGGAAAAAATCTCTTTTCCCTATCACATGATATTTATCTCTTTTTATGCTGCTTTCTTATCATAATGTATACATCGTTCAGGCAACTGACTGATCAATTTTTCCTCATACTATATATTATTTTTTGAATACCATATGTCTAAGATCAGCAACATCAAAATAAACCAACACCTGATCAGTCAGGTCAGTACAAAACAGATCTTCCATTAGAAAAGCATATACCTCTGTAAAAGTGTGTTTTAAGCACACAGAAAAAATATCAGTAGTAACTTGAACTACAGCAAAAATATGTAACTGCCCTAGGAACACAGTCCTGCGTGTGTTTCAACTCGTGCAGCAAAGCTCTCCCCTGTGGTGGGCGCAGCAGGAATGTGCAGCAGCGGTGGCAGTCATGGTCACGAGGCATTCTGGTGGGCTCATAGTCTCGTGAGCGGGGAAGTGGATGTGGGGGAGGAAGCTTCGCCCTGGAGCAACCAAAGCAGCTGCCCCCAGCTCCCACTCGCTGTTTAGTTCCTCCTTAGGGAGTGCTGCAATTCAGGGCTGAGCAGGGAGCCAGCATTTAACGGAGGCACTGGTGGGGCAGTTCGTGAGCAGGGCACCCAGGATGCTGGTTGGGCTGCTGCTCACCAGTGGCGCTCTCAGTTTGCCCAGCAGTTTTGGATTCTACTTCCAGCTCTTCCAAGAGCCTCCTCTAGCATCTTCAGATCTGAGCTACTGCTGGGAAAGGCTGACACTACATCAGGGAGGGTGATGCTCACATCGCACAGCTGATGGAGACACAGTAGTTGTTGCAGGAGCACAGAGGGGCCCAGCACTGTGCAGGGCTACTTGGAGATTGTGCAGTGATGGTCTCAACACACTGTAGGGTGCATTCTTCGGAGACTAGTGGTGCTAACGCCCATGGCACATCAGACAGAAGTCCAGGAGGTGGATGCCACTGTCCAGGTCTGGGGCTGCAGAGAGTGCCTGGGCCTCTCCTTGGGGCTGGGGCAGGTGATGAACCTGTGCAGAGCTTGTGGGTACAGAGCAGAGGACAGACCAGCACAGCTGATATTGCAGTAGGTGTCTGTTACAGACCACCTGAACAAGAAGTCAGATGATGCCTTCTCTAGGCAGCTAGAGAAAGTTTTGATACTCTTAGATGACTTTAACCACCCCAATATCTGCCAGAAGGGCAATGCAGCCGGGTGCAAGCAATCCAGAAGTTATTTCAAATGTATCAAAGACAATTTCTGGATGCAGGGTTGATGAACCAGTTAGGAGAGATGTTCAAGCTGACACCCACAAACAAAGAAGAAATGGTGGAAGATGTGAAGGCTGAGGGCAGCTTTGGCTGCAGCAAACACAAGACAATGAATGTTTAGGTCCTGAGACAAGTACGTAAGACAAAATGCAGAATTACAATCCTGGGCTTCAGAAAAACAGATTTTGGGTTGTTCAGGTATCTGCTTGGCAAGATCCTGGGTGAAACTGCCCTAGAGGGGAAAGGGGACCAGGAGAGCTAGTTGATTTTCATGGATAGCCTCCTTAGAATAAGAAAAGTTCTTTCCGATGTGCAGAAAGTCAAGGAAGTATGGCAGAAGACCAGCACAGATAAATACAGAGCTCCTGATTGATCTCAAACTCAGAAATTAAGTACACAGAAAGTGGAAGCAGGAACAGGCTACTTGGTGGCTATACAAAGACATTGCCCACACATGTAGGAGTGGAGTAAGGAAAGCCAAAGCTTAGTTGGAGTTAAAACTAACAAGGCAGGTAAAGTGCAAAAAAGAAAGGTTTCTAGGAGTACATCAGCAGCAAAAGAAAAGCTAATGGGAGCAGAGGCCCATTGCTCAGTGGGGAAGGAGATCCAGGGAACAAATAATTTTAGAAATAATTTCTAAACACATGAAGGACAGGAAGGTGATTGGGCATATTTAACAGATTTACCTGGGGCAGAGTACGCCCAATCAACCTCATTGCTCTCTGTGGTAAGGTGACTGGTGCTGTGGACATGGGGCAGGCAGAGCCACCAAGATGGTGGGAGACTGAAGCACAGGACATCCAAGAAGAGGCTGAGACTTCTTCAGCATTAAGAAGAGAAGGGAGAAACTACTACCTACAACTACCTGATCAGAGGCTACAGAGGGGATGGAGCCAGACTCTTCTAAGAGGTGCACAGCAATAGGATGAGAGGCAACAGGCACAGATTGGAACATGGAAAAGTCCAATTAGATATTAGGGGGAAAAAATTTATCATGAAGGTGGTCAAACACTGAAACAGGTTGCCATGAGTGGCTGTGGCATCTCCATCCTTGGAGGTGTTCAAGGCTTGACTGAACACATCCCTGAGCAACCTGATCTAATTAGACCTGCTTTGAGTAGGAGGCTGGAACACACGATTTCCAGAGCTCCTTTGTTATCAGACTCTAAAGAAACTAAATTTATCTTTGTATGCAATATTTCAATTCTATCACTTCTTTGTTCAGGCATCCATTCCTAACACTTCTTTTCCCCATCACAAACAGAAAAAGTAAATTCAAATCCATGTCCTTTATCCATGGAAAAAATGCTAAAATTACATTTATGGTAAACTCATTAAATCCAGCATAACTTCCACAAAATTAGGTTACAATTAGTATCAGTTATATAACCAGGACTCATAGATTTAGATTAATTTTGCTCTTTTCTATCCTGGAAGCAATATAAGAGAAATGTTCTTTCATGAACAAAGAGCTGACAGGAAGGACCAACATGATAAATCTTACCAGACTGCGTGAACGAAGTTCTGCACAGAAATGTCAATTGGAAGACAAAGAACATTTCTTCTACTCATGCTAGTAAAAATAACTCTACTCTTTTCTGACTGTCTTTTGAATAATATCTGATTATTTTGTGTCAATAAGATGGAAAACATACCCTGTAAGTTTTACTGGATATTTCCTTTTTTTTGTTGCTTAAATACAGCTATATTTTTAAATGCACAGCATGGTAATACATAAATCATGATGCATAGTTTTTCATAAGAATATAAGCTTGACGATAATTTTCCCTCTGAATTATGTTCTGGTCAGCTGCTTGTCATCATACTTCAGATGCCTTCACAACAAAAGGAAGACAGACTTCCAAGTAAGTCTGGATGTATTTAACCCTGAGATCACTGAACCAACGAATAATTTAGGTTGTAAGGAACCTCAGGAGGTCAGGTGGTTCAATCCCACTCAAAGTAGAGATAAGTCCAAGATTAGATCAGGTTGATCAGAGTCTTGTATGATCATTCCTGATAGTAACTAGCCAGAGTAGAACAACAGTACTCAGGATGAGAAACATTCTTTCTCCTTCCAAGAAAGCTCTATTCATTAATGACAAATAGAGTGTTAAAGTCTCAGATTCCAAATTTACATCTATTGATTCAATCCAACCAAGCCTCTAAGAGAGTTAAGAGGCTGGAGCATGTGACATGCAAGGAAAAACTGAGGGAATGGCTTTGGTTGGCTTGGAGAAGAGATGTTCAAGGGGGGTAGAGGTGTCTAATGGCAGTTTTCCTCTACCTAAGAGAGGGTTACACAGAAGACAGAGCCAACTCTTCTCAGATGTGCACAGCAAAAGGACAAAAGCCAACTGTCACAAGTTGCAATTGTGGAAATTCCTACTGAACAGTAACAAAAATTTCTTTACCATGACAGCAATTAAGTGCTGTAAAAGATTACCCAGAGTCTGTGTAATCTCCATCCCCGGAAATTTTCAGAACTCAACTGGACATTTCTCAGTGCAACCTGATAGAACTTTACATCTAGCCTTGGTTTGAGTGGAGCACTAGTCTACATGACTTCCAGAGGTCCTTTCTATGATTCTGTGCTTTTTTAATAACTACAAGCTTCCTTCTTGGTATAGTCTATGCTCTCCTTTATTCCTGCTGATGAGGGAGAGCCCTCTGTGTTTTGCTGCAATAAGGAACCAGCTGGCCTGAGCTGGAGTTTTATTTGGTTAATTTTACTTCCTTCTGTTAAGCAGGGAAATGGCAGAATTTGTAATAACAGGAAAAGAAATTTTTGTAGTTCATGTAATTGTTGCATCATGTGGCTTTATTTGAATCACACAACACTGAGCATAAATACAACTTATATGTGTCTTTTACACATTAACAAGTAATGCTGTACAATGTAAATTATTTTCAGACACCTTTTTTCCTTCTTCGTGTACAAGTAACAACCCCAGAGAAATGGAGCTATCTAGACTGGTCAGATTCCAAACTATTGGTGTGGGCACTGTCCCACTCCAGTAGCCCTTCTTCAAATGTCATTGATTTAAACTGACTAAAACTACCTTCTTACCTGGCAGTTAACACAGACTCCTCCACCTTCATAATGCCCATGGATGTTTAAGCTTTCTCGACGCTGATCAACCTCAGCATCATAGTAGCAATCAGTGGCATGACCATGGCAATTGCACGCTGAAAAAGTAATATTCCAAGTCAGCTTCCATTATAACGCTGGAATTCAGTAATGTAGCAGAGATCAAAAAGAAGCTTAGATTTTTTAATGTATACATACACTCAGGTATGTTGGAGTATGCTCAAATACACCTATTTCCTATTAACAACTGGATTTTCACACCAGAAACATGGTAAGATCCTCTAGATATGAGGCATACATGTGCTGCTAGGCTTATCAGAGGAGGCAAGAGTTGTACTATCTCAAACCAATATATTTATACATAAATGCAGAACTAGGAAGAATGGTCTCAGCAGTTTTTAAAAATTATCAAAACCACGTTCAAATGTTTATTCTATTTTTCCATGTCTAAAAATACATCTGGGCTGAAGCTGTGTGCACTAAACCTTTATTTAAAATAAATAATTACAGAGAAGATATACACATTTGAATAAAAAGACCTACACCAAAGAACTCTCATATTCAGTCATAAATACAGATATACCAGCAAACTTGGCCATACATTTACCCAGCTGCTGTCTTCTGAATGGAGAAGTTTTAACCACGAGTTCATTCTACTTCCTGGGAATTGTGGATTCAAAAAGAAGTATGGTTTGAAGAACAATAATAACATCACCCATAATAATATATTATTATTATTATTATCTAGAAAAAGATAGAATTAGGTGACTGAGATAACTTATTTCCCCAGTGTCTGGTTGTTTATATGTCTAGTTGCTTGTATGTATCTCAGCTATGACAAATTTTACTTCGGGTGGTTTGTGGTTAGCTCCTTTCCTTTATTTTTCCCTTCTCTTAAGTCAAATAAAGGTAACAGCTGAACTCACAGTGGCTCTGAATCCATCTCTACATACATGTTCTGCTATACTTTTAACTCCTTCTAACAGATGTTAATATTGCAGTGCTCAGAAGAGACTGAGAGACACCTGTGAGGCTTTCCTTGCAGGCACATCAGCCTCACAGATGTCTCAGTCTAGGAAGTTCACCTATTGAAAACATCTGAGACACATCCGCTGATAGATCCACTTGTGGCCTTGTACGTGCATCACCTGGCTTCGCCAATCTCCTTATGTTCACGTGGGAGACGTAAATCCCAAAAAGCCTTTGCTGTTCTATCTGTGGCAAAAAGGCCTAGCAATAGAAATCCCAGAGCCAGCACAATGTTTGTGCCTTGCTAGCAGAAGAGAAATAACCTGAAAAATAGCTCCACACTTTGAAAAGTTCCTGCAAATAAAGTTTTGAGTAAAAGGTGATGGATTTACAAATTTACCCAGAAAATAATTTGTCTAATTTCCTAGAGATCGGTTATGTATATCTCATAACCTTCCCACCTTGGTTAAAAAGAATCTCTTCCCATTGGTCATGTAAAGCTCTGCCTGTCTTCACCGAAATCTTCCAGAACTATAACATAAAACTGAGTAGGAACCAACCATAGCAGCAAGCAAACAGAATAAATCAAAGGGCAGGACCACGGTTTTGCCATAAATTCATTCTGTGTCTTTTTTTTTTTTTTTCCCTGATCTGTCTTCTTTCCTCACTGGAGAAGAAGAACAGGAATTTTTTTGAAAGAATGCAGGAAGCAAAAAAGGCTTCCCCAAGCATCTGGGTACTAAGTGAGCTTTTAATTACAGATGTTCCAGCACTCTAGGGAAACGTTCCCAGGGAATTCCTGAAGTTTTGACTTTATAAAGCTATGTATTTAGGGAAATCATCCCTTCATCTGGACTGGGGGATAAAATACTCTGGAAGGCTTCTCAAAACAGAAGCTAAGGGCCTAGAAACTAGCAACAACACAGCTGAGGTGGTGGCCTACCATCAGGTTCCCTTATGGTCTGCTGACAGGACCAGACAGATCTAGACTGGGCTCCTTAGCCAGATTGTAATAGCCTGTGAAGATCTTTTGGGATTTTTATTCATATAATTCTTCAAGAAAATAAAACATTACACAAATGAGATGCTGGTTCAAGATACTAAGTCAGAAAAAGAGAGAACATAAAAAAAACCCCACCATATTTACAATGTAAATAAAAGCTCCTTGCCTCTAGGGCCTCTGTGAGCTTCAGCTCCCAAATATGTCTTCTAATAGCAACGGGAAATTGTTTGCTCTGATTATAGTAATAGCATTTTCTCTCACAGGGGAACAGAAAACCCTTCTACCTCACCAAGCATCTTCTTACCACTTTGGGCCATTTGCTGACCCATACAGTACTGGGAAACTCATTGCAAAAGGTTGAGCTTATCTCTACAAGCTCCCACCAACCTCTTTCAACCAGTTTCTCTCAAGGGACCTCAGGCTTCTGGGAAGCTTAACGAGGTTGCTTTAATTCCTTCACTACTGGCTGCCAGGAAAAGAGGTCTGCACCTGGCAAACACTCTCAACAAATCACCTCAAACCGCTAGGAGCAATCCATACTAAAAAAGGTATTTTTAGAGATAGTTAGAAGCAAAATTGTTTTGGCTCAGAATCTTATAGATGATCTTCTATAAACTCATTCTTTAAAAAACCCATGACATTATTTATGCTCTTTGTCTATCTCTTTCCTGGCAGAAAATGTTTTCCTCTCAAAGAGGAGAATTTAAATGAGGTTTCAAATATTGTCCAAAAATTGTGTCCCAACATGCCTATCTCCTATCAAACATTTTAGTCATCTTTCCCCCCACCCCGCCCAGCACTTAGTCTTAGTACTGCAGTTTTGATTAAACAAGCCATCTCTTCATTCCTCAAACTAATTATATAGGTACATCTCTCTGGCTTTCAAATCAGGTTCCCCTGTTAACGGTTTGTACCCACTGGCTACGCTACTCTCAGGAATGGCAGATGAGGAAACTAAATTAGGCCAGGCACAAAGGAAACTGCAGGCTGCCAACACATTTGCTCAGCATAGGATGTGCACTGAGATGGGAACACTGTCTGTACCACACTCACTGGTTTCTGGCCAGAAGGATGCAAACCACCCAGCTGTGACCGTACGTACCCCTGCATCAAATGGGGTCTGTGCCGTCATTTAACAAAAGCATGTAACACAGGGGAGGAGGGAGAGAGGTCAATGGGCTTCTCCAGCTTGACTGCTCAGTCTGTGGGGCTAAAGCAATCCAAACTCCCAACTACGAGCACAGGAAGGGGTGCAAGTGTGGAACTGCCAGGACTCCCCACCAGAAATGTCTTCATGCCTGCTTAAGTACGGTCAGCAACGGGCGACCACCAGCTGGAGAACAGAGGGTAGCTCAAGCGCCTGTAAGCAGTGGCAGCCCTAAGCAATGTCTCTGCAGTCTGAACACCAAGAGGCTGGGTGATGGGGAGACAAATTTTGAGGTTGTACAAGATGCCCATAGTCTCTGCTGTGCTAGTGGGGATCCACAGTCTGTCAGCAGACAGCTATGACCAGGGACAGCTGTTGACTTGATGTACTACAAGAAGGCTTCCGCTTTTCTCATGTAATATTCTCACACAAATGGCTATTTTCATTGTTTAGCAAGAGAGAAGAACATAAATAATATTCACTGCATCATCTGTTCCTTATTGCTACATGGAAAGAATCTTCTCAGCAAAGAAAAAAGGTGTGGAAACATGCAGTTGTGCTAGTTATGCTCCATCAACATGTGTGCTATGGCTAATTCCCACCCACTTATCATACAATGATAGAATGGGTCACTTGTCAATGTTCCTTTTAACCTAGCATCTTTCAGGCTACTCACGTTCGCATAGATTTGTGCTCCCAGCCGTTGCAGGTTGCCACTGTTTCTGATTATATCCAGGGCAGCAGCGATCACAGGTTTTCCCACAAGTGTTATGCTGACATTCACACTGAAACCTACAGAAGTGGAAGCCTCTTACTCGACTGAAGCTGGATTTAAACTTTTTTCTTAATTTTATTGCAGCCCAAGATTTACACATAGTGTGAAAAGGACAGGACTAAGATGACATGTGAAGTAAAGAGGTCAAACAGTAATACTAGAATATTTTGGAACTTTCCTAAAATTCTTCATGATTGATCACTTTAATTATATGATTATGAGTTTATTAGCACAAATTACTTATACAGAACATTTATAATTGGATTCAATAGACTGGATTATGAAACTTTATTCTAGAACATTAAATCAAGATGATATATAACAGTTTAGGATGTATCCTATTTTAGCTTCATTCCAAGGCTCAAGCTTGTTGACCTACAGTATATCAAAATATTTATCACCTTTATATGCATGCCTTCATCATTTTTTCATTATGCTTTATTTACGGTAATTTTATTAGTGTTTTTAATAAACCAAGATCATAACTTCATCTTGTTATTTTTAAAATAGTGCACACTATTCATCAAGAAAATGTAGTTCATATTTATTTTGTTTTAGCTGAATAGACTCCTTAAAGGGCAGGCTCTCATTATGGGCTAGGTTTTACTATTATGCACAATAACTGAATCCCAGGAGGAACAAAGAGACCTTGAGACTGGAGAGGCCTTTTCCAACATTCCTCTCTTATCTGTGTAGTCTAATAACCAAGGGGCAATACAGTTGCCAAGCATAACCATCCTATTCCCGTAGATTTCACACCTTCTGTACTTACTTTTCTCTAGCATAGACACTTGGAAATGAGGCACCCGTCTGCCCACTTACCCTTCATTAAACACAACAGAAAATATTGCATTGTCCTGATAAAAAATTGTTTCAATACCATCATGGATAAGAGCAACAGTTGGTTTAAACCAGGCTTTTGAAATATGTTTGAGATAGATAGCTTGATTATTCACAATCACTTCCCTATAGCAGACGAGGAGCCTGATCTAACTCCGTGTGAAATCAATGTGGAGATCATAAACTTCACTGGGAAAGGGAATAGTTCATTCGATTTCTGTTTTTATTTTTTCTAGTAACAATCAGAAGCCATTGGACCTTGGCTGAGCTCAGTTATATTGCTCAATATCTCTGCGAAGTTGACTAACTTTGTTCTTGAGTTGGCTTTCTAATTCCTGCTGTTGGAAGGTATATCAACCCATGTTTTAAAAAAAAAAACCTAAAGGTTTCTAAAAAATTATTCAATCTGTCAAACTCCTCTTTCAATTAAAAATTAAAATCTAAGTAAAGACTTTTTATTATTATATTTCACAAAAATAGCTCTTGACATGTTTTCTTGTCAATCATTAGCAGATTCTAGTTTTTTAAAGACAATGAAAAATCCCTGTAAGACTATATCATTCTATAATAAAAAGGTCATTTGAAAACATTCATGTATTTTTGGTTTTTTCATATTAAATTAAGGTTATGCTCAGTTTACTTACTGGTATTGGTTTTCAGCACTCTTTGCATTACATACTTCAGCATGGCCATGGCAAACACATCGACCACCAATACTGATGTCCTTTATACTGTAGTAATACTATGGAACAAACACAAGAAGTAAGTATAGAACTTTCCTTACTTGTATTATGGCAGAAAAATCAACATCAGATTGTTAAATGTTGCTTATCAGAATTTTAAAGCCATGACTTTGCAAAAGACCAAAATCAGGCAGCCAGTGGCCAAACCTCTGTTGATGTCTATGTCTCAGGGTGAGTACCAGCAAATCAAAAGCCAATAACCATGGGGTGCCTGATAGCAACAGGCCTGTGCAGCTCACACCAAACGCATATTGCTGTAGGTCTCTGTTCCCCAGCAGCTACACAGCCACCAGTACTCAAGCCCAAAGTTTGTTCAAAGCCAGCTTGAGAATGGAGACGTAAAGTACTGTCAAAGCATTAATTTGTGAGACCTTGGTCTGGTCAACGAATCAGACATGCTGGTATGGGCAGTGCAGTTCCCCCATTCAGTCAGACGTGATCGCTAAATATTAGAAACAGACTGAAATCACCAGCTTGGTCAAAATCACTCGTGACTCAAGCTGGATTTGAAATTGTCACCTCAAGTTGAAACACTTTGTATCTCTTCCTCATGCCTTGCAGGCATCCAGGCAACAGAAGATAAAACTGTAATTGGTTCAGCTCAGTGAAAATATCATTACTGTATACATATCAATAGTAATTTCTACACATGTTTTTGTAGCTCAGAAGTTGTTTCCTTGTCTCCTGAGAGCATCAGGAGGAATGGAGAGCTGGTCATAAATCTTGGTCTCTATGTACCCCCAGAAAAAGTTAAAGGGGCAGATTTAACGCCAAGGGAGGATGAAGAGAGAAGGGGTCAGAACACTATGCAGCTACGTCTCCTGTGCTCACTCTATTCACAATACAGCCCCTCTAAGTGGTGTATACAGCCTCTCTTGGTGGTGCTCCTCCCCCTCTACTCAGCAATGTTGAGGCCACACCTGGAGTGCTGTGTCCAGTTCTGAGCTCCCCAGTACAAGAGAGACATGGACATACTGGAGAGAGTCCAGCGAAGGGCCACCAAGATGATGAGGGACTGGAGCATCTGTCCTATGAGGAAAGGCTGAGAGAGCTGGGACTGCTCAGCCTGGAGAAGAGAAGGCTCGGGGGATCTTGTCAATGTCTACAAATACCTGAAGGGAGGATGCAAAGAGGACGGAGCCAGGCTCTTCTCAGTGGTGCCCAGCAACAGGACCAGAGGCAATGGGCATAAACTGAAACACAGGAGGTTCCCTCTGAATAGCAGGAAACACTTTTTGACTGTGAGGGTGATTGAGCGCTGGCACAAGTTGCCCATGGAGGTTGTGGAGTCTCCATTCTTGGAAATACTCAAAAGCTTGCTGGACCTGGTCCTGGCCAGCCGGCTCTAGGTGGCCCTACTTGAGCAGGAGGAGTTGGACCAGAGGACCTCCAGAGATCCCTTCCAACCTCAACCATTCTCTGATTCATTTTGGGTGTATATACACTCTCTGTTTGTCTGTAGGTGGAGTTGGCTGGCATAGACAAGATGCTTCGCCAAGGCAGAGAGCTTTTCCAACGAGCTCTCTTTGCTCCAGGCAGGTGAAGAACAGTAGGTGGGATATACAGACTAGGAAATATTTTTTGTCTATTCAAATACAAACATTCATTCCTAACTGTGCATACCATTTTCATTCTGTAAGTAAAACTTTCAAGTAAAACTTTCAGTGTTTTTAGCACAGCTAGAAATGTTTACTGTGACTCTCGCCAACATATTTGACAGTATTTTTTTGGTATAAGAGTCTTCACAACCAAGCCTATAGCTCCATACAGCTTTGCAGAGCTACGCTTTACTACTGACAATAATTGTACCATCACTGGTCAGTAATAAGTCAAATTAGTAACAGGCCAAAGCAATTAATAGGCTAAACTGCCACATTTTAGACAGAAAACATACTCTATATAATTCAATGTGTCATGAACTCAAACCATTAACAGGGGAAGCCAGGCAGTTACTTGGATAGGAGAACAGAAGCGGTCTGGTTTTCATCTGTTTCTATAATAAGTTTAACACACAGATTTTCCTTAAGAATATTAACTCTTTCCTAGACTTGGAAGGTCTCTACAATGAAAACTTGTGCTGTCTTTTAACAATTTAATAAAACACTCAATATTTTATTCATCTATCCTACATCCCACGGCTATGACAACATCAGAAATTTCTTACACTAAAGCTGTGCTCCTTGCCAAGTAAACTAAATACTGCATTTATATCTGCCTGTGAGCAACATCTTAAAATTTACTTAAGACGATAAAGGTACTTAATGGGAGTCCTATCAAGTAGCTGGAATAGTTTTATGTTTTTCGATGCAGAAACCCTCACATGTGCAGTGCCTCACCCCAGGGTTTCCTCCAATTGTTACCAAATCTTCATTTTAAATGAAAAAGTTAAAAATAACAATACAATATGAAGTCTGCAATGTCTCTAAGTATATGAATTTCTATGCAGTGTTCCCTTGAGGGAGTTGAATTTCCTTACATTTCCGCACTGAATGGGAGTGGGACTTTGGCTTTCAAGCTCTTGGATAGCCCAAAATCCACTGAAAACACCTAGGCATCTCAAAAAATTGGTGGGAAAATACTAACTTTTAAGTAGATCCTTTGATTTGTGCTCCTTCAGAAACTCAGGTGCTGCTTCCTGAAAATCTTTCTTTGAATAAATAAGGGAAAGTAGTGTCAAATAAAGCTTAAGAAATTTAGTTCCTCAGCTCTGCATAAGATAGTTCAGAAGATTTCCGCTTTGGATCCTTATAGCTCCCACGATACACCCAACTTCCTTCCATATTCAAAAACAGGCAAAGAAGATGGTCTGTTACTAAATCATTAATCATTACTTCCCCTCCATAAATCTCTGCTGACCCAGTTACCTTCTTGTCTCAAGCAAACCTGGAGAAAATATGGGGATCTAAAGACAGGTCACTAGAAATTTCAAATGTGAGGATGCTGCAAACTTAAAACATTCAGATCATTTTCTGGGTCTCTAACATGCTGAATATGATTGAGTATATCTCAATGAGAACAGTACTTACTCTGCGGGTTACAGTGGGGTCTCGTTGAGCTTTCGATATCAAGTGGCCAAGAAGCGTATTAGTTCTGAGAAAATGAAGGCGGATGTTTGTTGCTTTTGTGAATTCTTGAAGACTAGGGGAATAAGTGAAGTTTTTTGCTCCTGGGCGGCCATTTACCAAAGATACTACAATCTAACAAAGAAGTAAGCATGGTTTTGTTAAAACATATCAACTGTACGTGTCAGTAGCAGCACAGAGCAAAATTAATAAAAGAATCCAAAAACTTACTATTGTTTCTGAGCATATTTGCAGTAACAACTATATATTTCATATTGAACCCAGGACATTGGGAAAAATAGTGTTATTAGTCTTGGACCTTCCTGAATTCTCATTACCCATATGGCAGTTTGCCAAAAAAAAAAAAAGCCTCTATCTGTTTTGAAAACAGTGGGTACAACACACAAAAAGTACACGTTTTAATAGGAAAAAACAATAGGAATAGTTGCAAATAGTTACATTAACAGTTGATAGTGTCAATGGGAGTATTGCCTGAGTAAAAACCATCAGGTTTTGGCTCTTTCCCAAAGCACATTTATTTTTGGGTTAAGGCACAAACGTTCCTGGAAAATATTATTGTTACCAGGTCCAGTGCCTGGGAGCGTATTAATGGTCTTTTGGAAGAAAGTACAGAGTGTTGCTTTAGAAAATCCCCTCACATGAAAGCAGGTTTATCTGACTTTCAAAACAAGGGCTCCAGTACTTTTTTATTTTTTAAAGAAACAGATGACAGCAGCCTAGCAATCATGAATGTCTATTAAATTAACAATCTAGTGTGCATGTACAAAACTGAGAAAGAAAATTGCATTTATTTATAACTGACCAGAAAACAGATTTCTGTTTTCAAACAGCTTCTACACTCCTAAGCATGTAACAAGGGAATGGTGACAGTTCTGATTGCAGCACAAGTCCTTTAGGAAAAGTCATATAGCACATAATAAGGGAATGGCACCGCCAGTGTTCTTCTATGGAAATTATTCTTTACAATATTTTATTGGGAAAATTTTACAGATATGTTAATAAACACATTCTACTTTAATATGAAACTAAAACTCCAGATCCATATTCTCAAAACTCTGGATAACTCTGGAGGAGTTCAGATCTGGATTCTAACCACATCAGGCATAAAAGGAGAATGTCAGCAGGAGCCATCAGCACAGCCAGGAGTTTAACGTTCATTCAGATAACACAAACCACAGTTCCGCGTAGCAAGAAACAACGGCTAAAATCAGAGCAACGCTTTCCAAACACATGTATTATAATATAAGCATGCAGCATTTTATATATTCTTCTCTTAAATAGCTACTTATTCCTGAATGGTAAATATCTGTTTCTACAGTCTTTACTCCCATGAGCAATTCTGATGCAGTAAGTTCTGCTATGTACATTGGAGGCATTCAGAAAATGCGGTCAACATCTTCAAACGCATATGGCTAAAGTGAGGTACCTAAATCAACATGACAAAAATCAACAGAGATGGCTGTGAGCAGCCTCTACTCCCATGGGGAATCTCACCACAAAAATCTCACCAGCTACTTAAGTGCTTGGTTATGGATTTATTAATGTAGATTCACGCAGTCATAGCAGAAAAACTACTTCATGTTCCAGGTCTTTACTGAAACAGCAAACTTGTGAAACTGATGTTGTTTGCTTCCAGTGTTACACATTACTTTTCCAAAACCACTTACCTCTCCGTTTTCAAGAGGTAGAATGCGAGAATACTCTGTGGTGCAAAGGACATCGCTGTCGCTCCTCACTGGAAGATTAGCTTCCTTTCTGAAACGCTCCAAACAATCTACTTTGGAGTCTAGTCAAGGGAGAATGGAATTATTTTTATATGTGAAAATAACCTCTATTGTTCTAATCTAAATTAACAAAGAAATATCCCCTGTGCTGTCAGGTAAATTCTCCCCTGTAACTGAATAATAACAGTGATTGCTTCACTTGGCGCAGAAGAATGGAAATTCTGAAAACCAAGTAATTTCTCATCCTGAGTAATTCAGTAGTGCCTGACAAGACACACCACAATATTTCTCATATCATCACAAAAAAGTTATATATATACTCTCCAGATTTTGCATTTGTATTTCACTTTGATTTTTACAAGGAACTCCAGGATCCCATGGAATGAAGGACACTGTAGTTCTGACATATCAAAAAAAATGAGACAAACAAAAATTCCCAACAGACTGAAAAATATCATTGTGCTGAGTTATATTTTCAAAATATCATGCCTATTTTTAGTTACATTCTTGTCACTTATTTATTGTGGATAACTAAGACAAGAGAAGTGTAGCTGACATTCACTATCTTCACTGCAGTTGAAATCTTCAGCGAGCCCCATGGTCTGATTTTCTTGCTACTGGGCAAATGATTAAAAAAACTTGTCCACAACAGGTAGCAACACAAGGAATGATACTCACGAGCAAAATATTGCCAGGGAGTGTAAGTTCTTCCAAAGTCCACTGATCTTTCTAAGATCCAGAGATCTGGACGAGGAGAATTTGCAAACTTGATAAGGATATAGGCAACATGGAAGAGCTGGTAACAGAATATACATAGATCTTATCAGGAGCTTTTTGAACTCTATAAAAGTACTGCAATACTAAAACTATTGCCAATAAACACCTTTACTGTACAGTGCGAAGGTTATCCTCTGCAGTTTCATTCCCATGAAAATAATAGGCCAGATTCTCAGCTGGCTACCTCACCTGGTAACTGGCTCCAACACATTAAGAAAGCTGCAGAAGGACTGTGTTAAATGACATTTCTTACATTTCAGAACAGCTCTGGTTTACACATGACTGATTGCTTGGGTGTGTTAAGGGTATAGTACTTAACTGAAAAGTTAGCATCTCAACACATCATTGAACTAAGATGCTTTCACAGCACATCCTGGTACATCTCTGTGTTGCATTCCAGTCATGTAATTGTGCTTGTAGTCAAGGAAAATAACAATGACGTAAGAGAAAATGCACACACCTTTTACACTGGGACTCCTTTGGTTGTATTTGATAGTAATCTAAGCCACCTGTTCCCCCACTTTAAGAATATTTCTAGATAATTTTGCCACTTGACAGACTTTCCAAGTAACAGACACAAGCACCCCCAGAGTTTGGTTGGTATCAAGTGACAGAGGAAAGATTCTTATGACTGGTAGTTTATTCAATGTCTGAAATAGCTCAAAGAGCTTCACCAGTCCAAGGTTCCCAAGGCCAAGAGTCCCATCTGGCTTCTTTAGGTTCTCACTGTGTATCACAGCAACAGACCACAGAGGCAGAAAGCTCCCAAACACTAGAGCAAAAATGGATTTTACAAGAATAGAAACCTTACTGTAAGCCTCTTGGGATAGTCCACAGTCATAAATATCAGCACATCATTAAAACTACCTCTTCATAAATGATGTCACATGGTATGGAATAGCCCCTTGGCCAGCTTGGCTTACCTGTCCTGGCTCCTTGTGAAATTAACTCCATCCTAGCAGAAACCAGGACAGGCACCAAACCACCAACACATACAAGCTCCCAACCACAAACTGGGAACAACATCTGTTGCCATGCCTGGCCCATTCAGCTGCCAGCTAGGACCAATGCAATAGCTGTCGCACCAGCTGGGGCCACCAAGAGCCAGATGTAAATAGTGAATGCCAGATGCAAATGGTGAACAATGCAGTGGAACAGATACCTGGAAATATTTGTCCCTAACCAGTACTGCACATGCCGATCCCATGGCTACACGTGCATTGCAGTCATATGGCTACATGCAGCTTCAATCTTCATGCATCTATTTCAGACATCAGCTTCTGAGTATCAAAAGTATTCACAGAAGAAAGTAAAACCTCACAGAGAAGTGGGGGAATTCAAGGACTTCATGGAGCATGCTTTCATGACAATACCTCACATTCCAGCAGAAGAAACTGAAGCTTTTTCATTGTGCATTTATTTAATGCAGTATGTACAACAACTACTCAGGGCAACTGCCTGTTCTACACACACCATGACATTGCCGCAGCAGGTGTCGTACCTTGAAACCTATCTTAGAAACTGTTGATTTGCTGAATGTTGCTGACCTAGGTCAGTGGAGAGATAACTGGGGGGAAAAAAACACTTTCATGTTAGTGTTGGGATTTACCCTGCCAACTTAACACAGCCTGACAAGCACCAACTTCACCTCCTGTGATACTAAATTAGGTACCTAAATAGCCAGACAGTATCTACAGATGGAAAATGACCTACTAGACAACAGTATTGAGCAAAGTATGTGGCAGCCATTCTATTGACGGAACTATGACAGAACCCATGACTATGCACAATGACTGCACAGGTGGAGTAATGCCCTTAAACTACAGACAGAAATTCTATGCACTGATTCTCAGAAATAGGTGAACACTTTGGGGACTGTAGCAAGATTTGCTCTTACTGAGTTTCTGATACTTGTTGCCTAAGGAACTTCTGCTACTTGACTGGCAAGTTTCAGAGTAGGGATATTGGCCATACGGACATTACATGTCATCCAGTATAGCCATTCAGTGTGAAGACTGGTATCCTCCCAGGAAAGCATAATAGTTCTGAAATTCCTAAAAAAATAATGCTGCATGTTCTTGCTTTTGGCTAGTTGAATGTCTCAAGGGGTGCTGCCCTGTTGAAACCAGGTTTGCACTGGACAGGCAACTGCCTATCCATTAATAGTCTTGCTTCCTCTATGTTTTAAGGTCTTTGGGAGTTCCATCCTTACATGTATGTTAACAAGTGTGGATTAACACTCTGTGTGTTGATTGATAGAGATTTAATCAAGACAAATGGTTTAGAAAGCTCAAGACAAAGCAAATGAAGCCTGCCTTCTCCAGGACACCACTACTTGTAGTCACATTGTGGAATCATTACAACAATGACCTTCTACCTGCTCTCCAAAAAAGCAGATGACATCTGCTTCAGCTTGTCATAGAGTTGTTATATTCTTTTACTCAGATGCTACTCAAAGTGCTGACACAGCCAGTCTCATCTCATGCTTCTACACTGCTGAAGAAATATGAGCTTACTTATACATCAATGTCACCCTGGACTATAACCTTTCACAAGCATCTAAAGGGTAAAATGGCCAAAATGAAGGTACACAATAGTAAAGCAGCTGAATCAGCATGTGGCACCCATCAAACACCTGTATGCCACATCTGCTATGCAGCTGTGGAATTTGCTTAAGCCTGTGACTACTCAATGAGTGCGAAGTTGAAGTACTGCCCAATGTGTGTATTGTATCAGGAATCCCGCAACACACTCTTCTTCCAAGTCTGTCAGCACTGAAAGAACTGTCTCCCAGCACCACACTTCGCATACTTCCATGCAAACCACAAAATGGAAGAAAAAATGTATGGCAACTTCCAACTACTGTTGCGTATGAAAACCTTTGATTCACACGCAGCTCACCTTACATCTCATAGTCTGAATTACTGCTAAGGTTTGCAAAGTCACATTCAGAAAGGGGAAAGGGATAGATCTTGATAAAAATGAAATTAGTGTTAGTTAATGACAATATATCACCAAAACTTAGTCACCAACCCTATTATCTGTCCTGCTTCTGACTTCACATGGGTGCCAATGACTTGGTGTTGACCTGGATCAAGGATGCAGAATAGCACCTGAAAATCCAAATTTCCACTGTGATTGAATACTGACCAAGTTGATGAATGATCTCTCCCCAGATCTGATGAGGCATCAACAGAAGAAAAATAATCCTTGGCTTAGCAAATAAATCCTAACTAAAGATACAAGAGTAACCTTGCTGACATAAGACCTAGAAAAGCAACCATTAAAACCAATTTTAATCACATATTCTAAGCTGGCATTTCACTAATTTAAATCTTGATCCCATTGCTTTGACAGAAAAAAGACCTACCCTGAAAAAAGGCATAATAAACTCAAAGCAGTGTTTTCTTCAGTCATTCAGTTTTGAGAAAAAAGGAAGTGAGTTTCTTCATTTTTGAAAAAATGTTTATTTGGTTGCTTTTAAGGCAAATTTCTTTCATTAAAAGACCAACCATTTTTCAAAAAGAGTGTTAAAAATATAAGTAAGCATTAAAAATAACTGCTCTTTTGGTGCAATTATATAATAGTAAAAAAAATCACCGAAAAAATCTGAAATATGGTTTAATCAAAATTCTGACCATTTTCTTATATGAATAAAGAATTAAGTTTAAAAGTAAAAACAGCATTTTGTTTGTAGTAACGGAAACAATTCACTCTGGAAATGCATGCTTGAAAGAGGATGTATTCCTGTAAATGTCCTAACACAATGTCCTGCTGTAATCTATCAGCATGGGTCAAACCTGATGGATTGTCAACAGCTGGAATTTAACCAGTTCCATACTGATGTGACTTTTTCACTCAAGTTTGTTCAGATTTGAAATGTTCTTCCAGGCAGTGGCCTTGAAGATTCACAAAAACCCAGATAAAGTTTTTTTAAAATCATCCAGTAGAATAAGCAAAACGTCTTCCTCATCTGAGAATGGAAATTATAATTCAGTGTTAGGAATTACCAATATTACATTATAAAGACAGAAACATTTCTATAGAAACCCTTACAGGTGAATTAAAGACTGTATTAAAAAAAGCCATTATTGCTAATGATACAATATTCATGATCCCTAACGGCTTGCACACTACTTATTTTAACCCAACAGAAAAAAAACTTGCTATGATCCGTTGCATCCTCATGAGAATTCTAAAAATTGCAATAAGATTCATTTAAAATCTTTTCTCTGTTTTTTCCTTAAAAGTTTAAACAATTCTTTATATAGAAGAATTTCCAAGATTTGTTTGAATCCTAAAATACGTAAGCAAATGGAAAAAAGTTAGATATGCATATACAAAAGTATAGCGTATTTTCCTCCATTCCTACCACCATAAACTCAAAACCGAATACTAAAATACTGAAATGACTAGTTTGCTAAGTGCTGGACATAAACTAGTACAAAAGAAACCCACATTATGTTCTGGACAATCATTATGCTGTGTGCTGCACCCGTAGGAAAGGATAGCTCTCCCTTTCTGGCTGCTGAAGAATAAAAAGTCCTGGAGTGTGGTAATAACAAGAACACAACTGAAGTCAGGTAGACCATCTACCTGAGGCATTCTATAGGTCTCAAGATGTGTTAAAAAAGATACCACAACAATCCTCCTTCATGCAATCTGAATCGTAGACGTATGGAGAACAGCTGTTTCTGGCAGGATGGTATTTACATCACCAAAACTTCCCTCAAGATAATACGACTGTTCTTCTAGGCTTCTGACATTATCTTGAATAATGACACTGTGGTTGGAATTGCACGTTACTCAGAAGATAGTGACGTGCCTGCGCTGCAGGACCTCTGCAAAAGATGCCCTGCGTTAGCAGACACGCAAACTTTCTCTCCTTGCTGGATATGTTAATAAAAAAAGTGAGAGAGAAGCAGAAATCTGATGATCATTCAGTACATAAACTAAACTTCACAGATGTGGGCTGATGCAGGAGTGGGACTCAAGGAAGTGTGAATTGTGCTTAGCACCTGCTCCTGAATGCATCTTTGTGCCACTGATTGCACAGAGTTGCCATGTGCGTGCCCATTAGTTTCTTAATGTACTAAAGCCCTAAGGTCTTGAGCATTGATTTTTCTCAAAGACCAAGCCATAAAAGTAACAATCTATTTAAATGAAATAAAAATCCCATGTACTCTGGTTAGAAATAAACACTTTGATTTCTTGAGGTTGCAAAGAGGTCAGCACCCCCCTTCTTCAACAACCTCTCAGAGGAACTTGAGGCACCTTTGTAGATTCAGAGACTTAATAAAACACTCGTGGCAGGCAGTATTTGGCAGTCCCCAACGATGCTTTTTGCAGATGAAACCGTAATATAAAAAAATGCCAACTAGAGAGAGCTGACCCAGCCTTTCTGGCAGTTGCCAGCTACTTTTCTGGTTATATGGAAAAGTAGCTACAGCAGAGGTGCAGAGAAAATCCCATGTGGGTAGTATCTGAGAGGCATTAGATCCCCGGAACGTGTTCCATCCAGTTTAACTGTGCACACGTACGTACAGCAATGCTAACAGTGTGTAAACAGTGACAGGAGGGGCTCCCACTGCCCTGTATGCCAAAGTCATTCCTTGCATGCCAGCTTCACAGTCTGGGGTGCAGAAGCCAGGAATAAGCACAGGACTTCCGACAGTGTTCAGTTAGCGCTGTACATGTTGTGTTCATATAACTTTTTCAATTAACTAGCCACTGATGCTAAAAAGCATGCTTCATTATGTAAGTCAGTGCCTGTGAATACGCCTCATGGACACGTCTGGAGATGTTAAGTCTTTTCTCTATCACAGTCGATGGGTAGGATCTGAACGGAGAAGCTCTCCACACTTCACAAGCAGTATTCTGGAAGGAAGGAATGCTTCCAGAAACGAAAGGGTAGTCCATTGTCCAGGTTCAATCAGTCCTTGGTCTTTTTGCCAAGGCTGCAGGCAAATACATCAATGATTGTCGTTTATTATCCTGAAATTTCTCATGCAGCCACTTTTCCATTGGGATTTGGACAAAGACCAACTCAATGCTCATAATGATTTCTTACATATGGCCTGTTTCTTCACAGAACACTGCAGCTATTCATATGGAAAAGGATTTGTACGATTCAGACTCCATTTGTCCAGGAGATAAACATCCCCCTACAAGGGCTGCAGTCCAAAATAAAAAGAACACAGTAATACTGTCAGCACCGGAAGGAAACACAGGGCAGCGTGGAGGGTCGCAGACTATCAGCAGAGGTTCTGCTTTTACTATATTGAGTTGAAAGTGAGGTATTTAGGACAACATATCACACAATGAAAGTAATGTGTAGGAATGGGCATAGGAAGGGAGGTGGGAGAAGCAGAAGTACAGACATCAAGGGAAGCGAGATCAGAGTGGGAACAAAGACCTTCCTAAAGGCATGATGAAGAAGGACTGGAGGAAGACAGTGTCAGAAAAGCTAAGGAGAGCAAGACTTGAAAGATTTTTTTTCTGAACATTTTGAGAATAATATCAAATTAATACCAAAACACATTTTAAAGCCAATGACATAGATCTATTAATGTAACCATAAGAAAAAAATTACTGAGCTATTCAAAAGGTCTTTTAATTAAAGCTTTAAGAAAACACAACACATTGACTACATCTTAAAGAATAATATTACAAATAAGAAAGGATGTAGTTAGGGTATTTCCCTGATTAGGGCTGGCAGCTCAGCTCAGAATGAGCTGCTTTTAGTGTGACTGAGGAACAAATGGAGCTGCCATTATTTGATAAAACTTTTAGAAACTTTTATCAGACAGCTGCTACTTGATCAGCTGAAGTTGTGTTAATTTACAGTTCACAAGTAGATTCACCTTACTGTAGTATGAGCCAAAATCAACTGACTTCAAAGCATAGCGTTTTGTGGCATGATCCCAAATCAGCTTCCTGCACAAACTGAAATACTCAGAACCAGAGTTCTCTAATACAACGTAATGCAAGATTCTCTGTGATGTTAGCATCTGTGGTGGGCTGACCCTGGCTGGGGGCCAGGTGCCCACCAGAGCTGCTCTATCACTCCCCTCCTTCACTAGACAGGGGAGAAAAGGTATAACGAAATGCTCATGGGTTGAGATAAGGACAGGGAGAGATCACTCACTAATTGTCGTCACAGGCAAAACAGGCTGAACTTAGAGAGAAAATTCTAATTTATTACCAAGCAAGACAGCGTAGAGCAATGAGAAATAAAATCAACTCTTAAAACACCTCCCCCCACCCCTCCCATCTTCCTGAGCTTAACTTCACTCCCAGTTTCAACCACCTCCCCCTTCAGCAGCACAGGGGGACGGGGAGTGGGGGTTACGGTCAGTTCATCTCACGGTGTTTCTGCCACTTCTTCATCCTCGGGGGAGGACTCCTCACACTCTTCCCCTGCTCCAACATGGAGTCCCTCTCACAGGAGACAGTCCTTCACGAACTGCTGCAGCGTGGGTCTCTCCCACAGGGTGCAGACCTTCAGGAGCAGACTGCTCCGGTGTGGGTCCCCCACAAGGTCACAAGTCCTGCCAGCAAACCTGCTCTGGCGTGGGCTCTTCTGTCCACAGGGCCAAAGGTCCTGCCAGGAGCTTGCTCCAGCACGAGCTTCCCATGGGGTCACAGCCTCCTTCAGGTGTCTCCACCTGCTCCAGCATGGAGTCCTCCATGGGCTGCAGGTGGAATCTCTACACCCCCTCATCCTTCCTCCATGGGCTGCAGGGGGACAGCCTGCTTCACCATGGTCTTCACCACGGGCTGCAGGGGGATCTCTGCTCTGGCGCCTGGAGCACCTCCTGCCCCTCCTTCTGCACTGACCTTGGTGTCTGCAGAGTTTCTTACATCTTCTCACTCCTCTCTCCGGCTGCAAAAGCTCCCTCTACCTTGGTTTTTTTCCCTTCTTAAATATGTTATCACAGAGGCACTGATGGGCTCAGCCTTGGCCAGCGGCGGGCCCGTCTTGGAGCCGGCTGGCATTGGCTCTGTCAGACACAGGGGAAGCTTCCAGCAGCTTCTCACAGAAGCCGCCCCTGTAGCCCCCCTACTACCAAAAAAACCTTGCCACGCAAACCCAATACAGCATCCCCATTTTTGGCTATTGCAGGGATAATATCGTACCTTCCCCAGACCTAAAAGCCCCTTTTCTCCCAGTGTGAACCACAACAGCAGAGCGGGGGTCAGTGCTGCTGCAGAGGCAGAGGCTTCCAGGGGAAAGGCTTTGTCTCACTGCAGAAGCTTTATACAGCGGTTCTCGTGCCCCAATTTGTAGGACTTCCTGGTGTTGTTATAGAGGTTATGCTATTCCACACCAGCTCTAGGTCTAATTTCAGGGTCAGCAGTAATATTAAGTCTTCAATAGTCAAGCACGGTGAATGCAATGACTATTTTTGGAAACCCAGTTCAATGCAGCCTATGATAAATCTCACACCATCTTGACAGTTTCTCCCTACAGGACACCTTATGTTTTACAGTATGACAGTTAAATTACTGTAACTTCAGACACATTTTAAGAAATAATGTCAATCTTTCATAGATAAGAACAATTGTTTTTAATAACAACAATTAGCAATAGCTGATTAATATTCCCAACAACCACAATTGTTTGTAAAGCTATGCACACAAAGGATTGCGATTAAATGTAAAAATTAAACCCATAAGAAATACCTATGTATAAAAGCAACTCAGAAGATTTGCCAAACTGCGAGGCTTTTTTACAAAATGTTTACATGCTTTAATTGGCAGATAACATAAAAGCATCAAGTACTCCATAGGCCATACCACTTATCTTAAATTTATGGTTGAGATTCCTTCCCTCCCTAATAAAAGTACTAATCTGGACATTGCATTCCAGTGTACCTTTAATTTACAAAAGTGCCTAATAATATCACTACATAAAAAATATTCGACATATTAATGCACAAGACCTCACCAAGTCTGAGCCTTTCAGCACTATATTACTGCCACAAAAGCATAATAAAGAAATGACACATAACTAAAAGCAACAATAAAATTTGTGGGCTGCACTTTTTGAAGTGTAACATTTATTTTTCATCATATGCTATCATGTTATCCTGAACCTTCCATCTTCTACTTCTGAAGACAGAGTTCAGAAAAATTCCTGGGGGAGTATTACTGTAATACCTGCTACGCATTGAGAAAGTCAAAGATGAGGACACACCTGCTAAAATTAGGCAATCCAAAGAGTCAGGGGAAGGGCAATGAACTTCAGTTGAACATGCTGGATTCAGAAGTTTAAAATATGTTGAAAACTACGTTGGGTAAATCAGGATCAGTTAAAGGAATAAATGAGACTTCATTTGATCCAAATATCTTAAACAAGTCAGGAATAGTCACAGTATAAGCAGGTATGTTAACAGGATGCAAAGACTGCCTCAGGGTTCATTATAATTATTATTCAGAAGGTCTGTGATTGATTAGAAATGTAACTATGGTACAGAAAGTCAGAAAGGGAAGTGAAGCAGGGCTTTTGCTTTAAGGTTTTTGCTTTTTCTCATATTACAAAGTACAGCAAAATGAGCATTTTCCTAGCAGAAAGATTTAACATCCTGAAGGGATTTTGACTTGCAAAATCACCCCTAGCCCTTGTGAAACAGAAACAGCAGCAGGTGGCTGTTCTGGTCCAACTCCATCGTAGTGAGGGCTCAAACTTCATCATGGTATAACTATTCAATTAAATATTGTCATCAGAACATGGCAAAAGGCTCCACTGGGACTCCATTCTCAGTCTTAAAGATCTAATGGCAGGAATGCAGCAAATGAAAAGCTTTTGGCATTGCACTAAGTTCTGCTTCCTCTACTTGTGAATATTTGATGACCAACTTGCAACTCGGTCATTGCTTCCCTGCACACATATGTACCTTACTTTTTGTTATGTTTTGCACATGCAAAAACATTTCCATATTTTGTTTGCAGAAAAAAGAACAGGACAACTACCTGGTGAGAAAAACTACATCCCTGCTATCTTTTCAATATTACAGCCTGTAGTTCTGCAAGGTATTTAGGTATATATCTAACTTGAAGAACATTTATTTTTCCTTAAAAAACCAAACACTTCATTTCAGCTCACTTTAGGGGGAATTGCACTCTGAAAATTTCTGTCTCTGTCAACTACTGAGAAAGTTTGCATGACTAACACACACTAAGCTCTTAGTTTTTAGAACCCTGAAATAGACTAAGGTGAATTAGGGTCTTCGTGTTTACTGGTTTGCTTGAGTAGACTTACTCTGCCACAGTATTTCATTTTCTTCTTCATTATTAGTACTGTGCACTACTGTATGAATTTGGGGTGTGAGAACAGTAAGCAAAATGTCAGAAGTGAATCTCAAGTTCAAACAAATCCTGAGATTAAGGTTTAACTGACTGAACGCAGATATGAGATAATGTCTGTGAAGTGGAAAAAAAAATTTAAAAAAAAATCACGTGAACCCTACTAAACCCTCATCCATTCAACAACTAAAATTATCCCTTCCTGATCACAAGACCTGAAGTCATTTTGACCTTTGTCTTGGGTTTCCCTCATTTCCAAGTAAGAGAGTTCAGAGTCACCTTTCCAAGTGGTACCAGAATAAAGAGAAACATACGGCCTCCTGCTGAGAAATCCTGTAACAACTACAAGAATTTTAGCACACAGCAGTTGGTCTCCAAGGAGTCCCATGAGAAGAGGGCACACAGTCCACATCCTTCCTTGAAGGAAGGAGGTTTCTCAGAAGTTTACTCAACACATAAAAGACAAGGTGTCTGTCAGTAGGTCCTCCAAAGAGGCTAACAAGTACACAGTGGGAATAGAAGCTCCGGATGGAGCAGTGTGCCACACAAGTGGACGATGATGGCGCACAAGTGTTGGTCACAAATATGCTGGACTACACCACAAGACAAACTACAGCCTGTAACCTAATCCTGTGTCTTGCAGAGACCACGATGGATGCAAACAGCTCAGAAGGAAAGCTCTGCTTTCCTGGGAGGTGATTGCCTTCCCATGCCTATTCATAGCACCCTGCTCTGCATTCAGTGTCCCTACTCTGTATGCCCAGCCTGAAAGACACACTTCCCCGCAGTTTGCTGGGAAAGAATGACTGAGCAACTCACTTCACAGGAGCACAAGGCATCAGGGGAGGGAACACCCCTCAACTCTACAGTGTAACAGGAAGAGCAACACAACTCAGAGACAGGTCCAACCACTGCACTAGGCTAATGTGGATGCTGTGGCCTAAAACTTCATCCGCTTCTACACAGCTCTTCCTTTTTTCGTGGTACAGTGGAAAAAAAAGCAACCAAGAAAACAGGCATGTTATTAATTTAATTAATGGAAACACAAACTCAAAAATCATAGTAGTTTAGTTTAACTACTGATATTCTCTATCTTAAGTTGTATAGCATTTCTGCACTGCTGGTGTACTGGATCCAAAAACACTGAATTAAGATATCCTCAAAATGAGAACCATTCTGATCATGTGAAGGACACGAGCATTAAAACACCATGTAACAGAAGAGGTAAAATGGTTTGCACCTGGATCCCCAACCAAAAGGCAGCCAAGTCTAACAGAGAAACTTTTTTCCTCAGTTATTTTTTCCTTAGTTATTTTTTCCTAATTAAATTGAAAGCCTATTAAAAAAAATCCAGTCCTATAATCAGTCAATAAACAGTTACTGCTGTCCAAAATATATATGCATATGTATATTTTGCAGCCCCCAACATATATTTATAGCCATATATTTTCAGCTGGTGTGAACTTGCAGAGCATAACTAATTTCACTGGATCAGAGCCCAATTATGGCAGCTGAGAATCCGTCCCTATGACTTAAAATAGAGATACAGAAGCTTTACTGTTAGCTACTTGTCTATCACCTGCACAGGTGTTCATGTTACTGTCATATTACTAATTCATATTACACTGGTTTTGCTGTCCCTTCCCTTTTAGACCATGTTATCATTATTTTTCTGTTCTAAGAAACTGTCTATCTCGAAGATCTTGCTGGATGACGGAGAAACCAGGAGGACCCCTGAGGCAAAAGCAGACTCCAAACATTATTCTCAAAATGTGTGTATGGTAAGAGATCATGAAATATGTTTCTCTGTGGCCCATGGAAAAGGAGAATATGAAATGGAAGGTAGACTCCCAGTTTCAACTGACCAATCCCTCAGGTTAACAAATTATAGCGTCTGCACAAGAAAGCACAAAGTCATTGAATCCATGTGATGCTGGTGGCAAGAACTCACGTAATCAAAATTCCTGAGGAAGATAATAACTTTAATAAAGTTAACTTGGTAAAAAAACACAGGACATAAACCAGACAAAAAAAGTGTAGTGTTGGAAGTTGAAATCATTAGTCCAAACACCTCTCCCAATTGCAAAGCTTGTATACAAATGCAAGAAATGATCAAACCTCACCCAATAGCTCATGCACTTACCTGTCCCAGATCTAAAGTGACATTGACTTCGTTGTATTTCAAGCCCATAGAAAGAGGAGGACTTTGCCACCAGCGCTCCGTGCCATCAATTGCGTTGGTTACCGGGTGAGCTTTACTGGGATCAGCAGCATTGCAATAATCACAAAACTGTCCCTGAAACACAATAAATTAAAAAGATGGTCTCAGTTGAAATCTTATACACTGCAGACACATGCTGTCGTTAATTGAGATTCCGAAATAGAGCATTGACTAAAACTGGGTTACATTTTGTTCCTCTCTTTATATAGTGTAATTTTTAATGTATAAATGATTTCCCTGGCAATTAAATGACACACTGAAAGAGACTAAATTTTATATTACAAACTAAAATTTCAGAAATCTCTTTAAGGAAACTACAATAAGTCTTTCTTTATTAACAAATTTATTGATATTCTGGTGAAATTACCTATATTAAGTCTGCAGGGGTGCCTGCAGGAAATTAATGAAGTAAATATTCTTAAAACTAGATTAAGACCAACATACCTCAACACATCATCAATTCTCCTAAAAGAGCGCGAAATATCCACATATGTACATAGCCTGGTATTAATAGAACCATAAAAAATACACTATGTGTTACTTGCCTATAAGTTTGGTGTTACGATTTTATAATACTGCTTTCATTTTTTTCACACCATTATAATACATTCTGAATCAGAGACTTCTGAACAATATGTACTCCTGGAAAACGCAATGGATCTTATAGACTATTCTTTTTAAGTTTCCTTTTAAAGAATCCCATTGTATCTTCATTTGCAGAAGCTACCACCCAATTTCCAGTCCACAACTAAAGCCACACTCCAGAGATGCCCAGATAATCTCTCTTTGATAGCGTCTAAAGCTCTTTGTACTCTTTTGTACAATAATGATGAATAAACTTCAGGAAGCTTAATTGTCTTTTAATTTGGCATCTTGGCTTGTCCCACAGGCAGTATTTTTATCTTCAAGAAACTGCATTTTACAGTGATTAGTTATTAAGGGATCTTTTTAGTGTGCTATTCACTTGTTACTCCAGTCACTGGGTGGAGATAATGAAAATGCTAAACTGTGCCAGGCACAGATCTTTGTAGAAGTTCCAATAGAAAAATGACATTTTCAGTGAATGGCAGCAACCTCTTCATGGTCACTGCAGTTGGACAGTTGCTTAATCCATTCAGCCTGTGAGGCCCTCACACTGTGTTGGACCCATGTTTTAAATAAGGTAACATTTGCACCATTCCCTTTATCAACTAAGCATATTTTCATCAAAAAGATGTGACAAATCTTTTGTTGTTTCCACAACCCATGTTGCCTGGCATGAAGTACATTCCTACAGAATCTCACATAACTGCCGTTATTTTGTTTGTCGCTGCTGTCAGACTAACCAGTGTAAAGTAACTGGAGCAATCATACTTGTCCACTTTTAATAGAGGAATAACACATGTTAATAGAGGGCTCTCACATTCTTTCTGGGTACAGTCTTGAAAGTTTGGTGAATTTAAGATGTTTATCTCTAGCAGAATTTGTTTAACGTCTGCCATAGTTACTAATGGATTGGAAACTGCTTCATCATTCTCATGTGATACAAATACACCGTCTTGTGTCATTCAAATACAAAACATAGATGTTCTCTGAATATTTCTGCATCAGTAGTAATAATTGCAGCATCTGCATCTAATCTGCATCTAGCAATGGTTCCATCCTCATCCTGCTCTTCTGGAAAACCTGGAATACAATGTTGTTTCCAGAAGACATGGCTACCATTAGCTGTTCTGATTCAGCACTGCAGGTGTCAACCTGGCTGAGGATTAACTCTTGAGAATTCAAAGAGTCGTTTAGAGACTTACTAAATCCCCACGTACACAGGTTGGTTAACTATGTCTAGGGATCATGTTATAACACGATTCTCCTCCTGCTCTGTTAGAGAAGATCGTTTGGCTGATTTTCGTACAAACTACAATATGCCAGGACACTGCTGGGTTCAGATACAGCTTGCTGCAGTAGACACCACACCAGCCTGTGCTAGCTACAGGCAACATTGCCAGTTTCGGCAGTGACGACAAAGAACATCGTGTCGCTCTCTGCAAAATCAATACACTGAGAAATCAACCTATGTGCCAACAACTGCAGTTACCACCACCTCAGAGCATCTTCCCAGTTAAGATTTTCCTGACAAATGCCTACTTGGAGTTCTGACATATTACAACAGTACAAGCTTCCCTAAATAGTTTTATAACGTGCATGAAATACGGTCTTCAGATCTAAATTCACGTTCACAATGGTCAGGCTGGAAATACACAGGAAATAGTTGCTGCTACAGCAGTTTCAGCTCTGATCTGGAAAGAGCCTCGAAGAAAGGCTGAATGAACAGAAAACAATGAGGAGTATTAAATGCAAGCATTACATTTACACACACCTATGTGATTTCAGTATACCAGAGCACTTGATCTGAACTCAAGATACCATGGTTTTTTTTCTTTTTGGGCACATAATTCAAAGAATTTCATTGCAACAGCTGGAGTTTCAGTTATTTAAAGTACATTCCAGCAACCCTGCCAACAAGGCAGCAAAACAAAAAATGAAAGAAAATAAATTATTGGACAGAGCAGCTTCCCCTGCTTCCCACTGGCAATATCTCAGGCACGTCGCGCTCAACCTGTCTGCTACAGGACACGTCTCCATTCCAGGAGACTGAGCCTTGAGACTTTGATTTTGGCTGCCGTTCATCAGCCAGGCAGGTGTGCATTTGCTGGTGACCTTGTTACCCTCCTTTCCCCTGGTTCTCCTGAGTGAAGGAGAAAACTGGAACTGCATGAAGGAGTTTGCTGAAATATGCCGGTGTGGACCCACAGATGAAAATGTCTCACCTGTAAGTTATAAAAAGCGGCAACAATGAAGGATTTGTTCGCTATTTCATACCAAGCAGTTCTGTGCCCACTGGCAGGGCAGGACAGGTATGCAGTTAAACTTTTATTCACACCCGCGCACCACTGCGAATAGATCAGCAGACAAAACCAGGCATGCCATTTATCTATCAGTTGCTGAAATATTCTACACTGCAGTGCATCTCTTCACTCAACACTGTTCTTATTAAGTCATTGTCCCGCTTGCCAATGGGCTAAGGGAAACACACTGCTTTCCACAGTGTTATGTCCAGCACTGCCTTGCACGCCTTGGCAGAGCTGCCTGTGAAGGGACTGTCCACCCCACCGATCACCTCACAGAAGGGCTTTAAACAACCTCCAAATGCTCTTTCTGGATTTGCTGGGTACTACAGGCTTCATTAAAAGACACATCACCAAATGGCAAGCTGAACAAGAGAGGCCAATGGAAAACCAGTGGGAATGAAGCTGGGGCTACTTGTCTTCTCTCTGCCTTATTTTCTGGGCTTGGGATAGCACTGGCGACAGACCTTCCCACTCCCTTCGTCAGAAAGGATCACCCTTCACACCGTCTTTCCAATATCCCTATTCATAGAGCAACAGCTGCAATCCAGCCTCGTAGAGACCCCCAAAGCAAGTGACTCAGCTGTGCGGAGTTGCTTTAACTTGGAACTGGCCTGCCACAGTGGCTGTTATACCTCTGTATACCTATTCTGTAAAAGCCGCATGACCTTCCCTCAGACTCTTAAGAAACAACACGTGAATACTTTTGCCGATTTAAAATCCTTCTAATGTAAGCTCTGCCTCTGTAAGAGTTTAATGCACTTTTCTCAGGTTTTCCACGAAAGAAGAGATTCTCTTACTTACAGTATCTTTGAACTTGTGAGGTGGAATGGCTTGATAATATGTACATTGTGCTGTTATCGCATTTTCCATAGCTGGATTTCCCTGGCCTTTTGAAAGACTTTCCAACCCTTCTTGAACCACAACAAGTAGTGGTAAACCACAGAAGTATTCATGTTATGTATCTCAATGGGGCTTTGTTAAAAGCAGAGAGACGCTGCTGTATCCACATTTACCCAAATGCTGTACGAGGCACAACATGCTTCCTTGGGCCAGGGCTGAGCTATCAGTAGTCCTTCTGGGAACTTCAATCAGGCATGAACAATAACTACTCTCTAATCTAAGACCTGTAAGGCAAATATTTAACAAGAGGAACTCCCCCCCTTTCTAGCTTCTTCCTATATACAGCAAACCCTCATTTCCAGTCGGGTGTCAGTACATAAAGGGAACAATTACAAAAACCATCAATGGCTATGCATCACACTACAGGCTTTGGTCCACTTGCTTGACACGTTTATCTGGTGTTTGCTTTGCTGATGTTTGTTATACTGTGATTTCTGATATTCCAAAGCACGTTAGCATGAGATTTCACCGCAGCAGTGGGCTATATCACGTTGCTAGGAACGTGGCAGAGATGATTCGGCTTGCTATTCACCCGGTGCTGTGGTTATTTCAGGCAATTTTAAACATGGGTGTTGCATGCAGTATGGAAGGATGGATGCATAAACTTCAGAGATGGGTTAGAAACACAGAACCAAGCAATTTCCTCATCATCACAATCTTTCTTTGTAACCTTAGTTTAAGCATGTAATACCTATGACCAAGTTTTCCTATTAGTAAAACTGTGTATTACTCAGCCTGTAAGCACCTCCAAAGCACTTTGAGCTTTTTATGACGGAGAGCACTACACAGATGTGACGTAAACTGAGATTTCATGGTGAGGCATGGCATGGCAGAGAGAAGTTCAGGGCAAAGCATGCTGCTGGCTGTGGCTGCCTAATGAACTGTGAGGGCAGGCTGCATGATGTGCATGCTCCCTTCTGGCACATGACAAGTGCATACACTGCACCTTCTTAGTCCTCTCCCCATCTCTTGAGCATTTGTCCCCATTAAAAAAATGAGAAAAAAAACCTCTCTTATCCATTGCAACCTCTTCTGAAACCAGATATTAAGGGTTATTTCACTATTAAAACATACAAACACCTCAAAAGACTTTGAAACACTAACCCTTCTTCCAAGATGCTAAAAATTTACTTGCATTCTTTCTTGTATTGCCTGGAGTCAGAAACTGGACTTTAAAGCTTTCGAAATCCCTTTCAAATTGCAGTTTCATTCTGGCTCTCCTCCCACCAAGAAAGAATACAAATAAAATAACTTTGGAAGGTCTGAGGCTTTAGGAAAGTCCCCCTTTAACGAAGTTCTGATCAAACTGATACTGAACATCTATTGCAGTACATCACAGAGTTTGGGGCGTTTGTTACTCCTTCCTTACCCTCCAACAGACACGTTCGTACAAGTTTCTACTAAAGGAAAAATATACTTCCACTAACCCATTGCCAGGAGTTTTGCCATTTATTGTTGTCTTTCTTGTGACTGGCACAAAAATGTGTGTAATAATCTTGTGCTATGCTAGGAAGGAACGTCATCATTCTCACTGCTCTGTGTGCTTATACTCCCTGTAAGAGTCCCACGGAATCTCTGGCTTCCTCCCACAAGCAATGCAAGGCATAGACGATGAGCATCACATTTAGTGCTTGTAAAATACCACCAAGCCACCTGACTAAAACCGGATCTCTTTCCCCGCCGCCCCCCGGAAAGATGCCCGCTCTCCAGTGAGAGGTTACCAGCGCAGTACGTCCCCATCCACTCCCCCCTGCCAGGCTCCCTGCTTTACTCCCAGAAGCATCACGCTGCTCTCCATGGACCACGGGCCAGGCGCTGAGGCCACAAAACACTGCTCGGGTACTCCCTAAGACACCGCCACTCGCCCGGGCGCCCGGCGGGACGAGCGGCTCACGCATCCCCGGGAGTAGCCGCAGCACTGTGGGCACGGGAGCGGCTGGGGCAGCGGGGCCGGAGGAGGGGAGACAGCCGCTGCCCGCGGCGGAGGGGGGGTCTCCAGAGGATGCCGGGACACCTGCGGGCAGAGGCGCGGGCAGAAGCGGCGCTGCCCACCTCCACCCCTCCAGCACTTCCCTGCGTGGTGTCCCGCTGGTCCACGCTGCTCTCCTCTGCCCGGGGCACATGCCCAGCCAGGAGAAAAAGCTGGAGAAAATGAAGCCACGCACCCCAGGGTAACGCCAGCACGCCCAGAGGGGCCGGGATGACCCAAAAGGACACCCCACACACCCCCCCCTCCCGCCGCACCGCAGCTCGGGGAGGCGGCGCGGGACGGGGAGCGGGGTCCGAGGGGAGGGGGGTCCCGGCGCCGCGACCCCTCGCCGGCCCGGTTACCTGGATGGCGCGCCCCAGGGGGGCAGCGGCCGGCCCCCCCACCAGCTTGCAGTACAGCTCCGGCCGCCCGCCGCCGCCGCCCGCCGCCGCCTCCCCGCAGGTGGCCGTCGCCCAGATGCTGGCTGCCGTGGCCAGGTTGAAGTACGGCGGGTGGAGGCTGAGCCCCATCCCGCGGGAGCCGGGGTGCTCCGTCTGCGCCGGACAAAGGGTGAGGAGCGGCGGGAGGAGCGCCCAGAGGAACCGGGAGCCCGGCGCCGCGGCCATCCTGCGCCGGGCTCTGCCCTCGCCGCCCCCAGGGCGGCCCTATAGCTGCGGTGGGCGGGCGGGCCGGGCTGGGAGGCGGCGGGAGGAGGCAGGGGGCTGCCCGCGCTCTGCCCGCACCTCCCTGCCCGCACCTCCCTGCCTGCCGAGCGACGGCTGGGGCGGAGCGAGACGAGACACAGCCCCGGGCGGAGCGGGCCGCGTCCCCCGGGGCGTGCGGGTGTGCGGGACGGGACGGGGAGGGAAGGGTCTCCGGGCCGGTGGGGTTGCCCCAGGTGTGTGCCCCGACGCCCAGCTCCGCGGGCATGCCGAGAGGTGACACCCCCCGCCACACCACGGCTCAGCCAGAGCTTTCTGATCCTCCCCTTC